>NC_055996.1:131548244-131880744 GCF_018446385.1 Zingiber officinale
GTTCAATAGTTCAGGGTTTTTTTGGCTAAAGAATCTTCTTCATCTGGCATACCTTTTCAAGTGAAGCTCGAACTTGTTGAAGGGAGCCTCGAGGGCTATGAGCCCAAAAGAAACTGCTAGTTTTTTTCTTGTCTATATTCAGAAAGTGGAGGAATGTTAAGATTGAATCCCCAATTATCTTAATGAGTTCGGTAGCCAGAACTGGCTCATCCAAATAATCATCCACATTTTCTCTCTTTTCCAAACCTGAAAAAAAATAAGAACAAACCAGTCAATAGAAAAGGTTACAGTTTGATTTGTGATTTCATGTGATGTTTTTTATATTATGAAAACACAATAAATAGCAAAAGACCCCTATTATACAACTTGGACACTCAAATATTCAAGTCGAGGATAATTTTATGAAGTTTGCTAGCTGATACTCATCCAGCTAAGTGAATCAGAGAAATATGGATGCAACTTAACAAAATAGAAGGGCAAATGTTACATTAGAACCAACATGTCATACACATGGTAGAATTATTCTTAAATCTGATGTCGTAATAAAACAGTGGAATGAAAATAAATCTTCTGACGGGCTACATTGCCTGACTGAACTAACCATGGTAAGTCATGCATATAGTATTTGTCACTGAACTAGCAAAGCAGATCACATAAGTGATGACTTTAATAGAAAAAGGCATAAAATACTTTGATCATCAGTTATGTGTTACCTAGGAAATTTGGGACTTGAAGAAACTTAGATTGCAGACTCCGAGAGTTGGCATAAATATCCACTCTGGATCCTTGGTCGAAAGGCTCATTCTCAACAAATCTCTGCAATAATACCTGGAACTGCTGAAATGCTTGTGCTGCATAGCCATAGGAGCCAAAATGCTCAGACTGCATCAATATCCTCTGGTTGAGTTGCAAGTACTGACAATGAAGTGCTTCCCAACTTAAAGAGACTTGAGCAACATAGGCAGCTTCTAAATTTTGGCACGGATCGTCTTGATCCAGTTGCTGCAGGTACTCACATTCCTTTGTATGTTCATCTTGCCTCTTTAAGGAGATGTTGCGGAGGCCCAAAGCTATTTCCTTTGACGTAGGTCTTCGAGACTGGTTTGGCATGCCCAAAGATTCTGAAACAACATGTATTTATAAACATAGTTCAATGTAAATGTAGAGAAATTCACAACAGCATCGAAGTGTCATCATAATATGTGATTGTATATCGAGGGAAACCAATAACAGCTACTTAAAGATTTATCAAATCAAATTTAACTACAAAATTTGATATCTGCAAAAAACGTAAACTGAGTTTAAGGTTCAAAGTTTTATTAAGTTCCCCATTGAATATTCATGGAGAATATGGTCTGTTGGAACAAGTGAATGAGCTCAATTATATGATCAACCAATCAGATAGAAGTAGATCTTGCAAAATAACATTAAAATTTAGTCTAGAGAGTGTAAGAATCCAGAGTCAATTCAGCATTAGCTAATGCCATACCAGCTTCTTTGAGATGTTCGGCGATGCATTTGTCGAAGAACAGCATCCTTTGAGTGTACTCATCGTGCATTTTATCAAACCCATAGTTTGGATAAGCATCACCCATGTCCGACTCCCTCCACCCACTCGAGCTACTCTCCTCCTCTTCTTCTTCTTCCTCTTCCTCCGGGCACTCTTCTTCCGGTATAAGAACCAAGAAGCCGTTCTTCCTCAGCTGCTCCAGCCGCCGCTTCACCTCATTCGTGATGAAATCATCGTCGTCCTCACCCTCGTCCCCGTCCGAAGCAGGACCAGCGGCAGAGGTAGGCTTCGGCATTGCGTCCAACGTCTCTTCTTTTGACTCCGACGACCGATCACACTCGTGATCCGGATCTTCTCTCCCCGTGAGCTTACCAAAGCGAGGAAGGGAAAATCTTCTCGCTTTAAGGAATTCCATTGAATCCCCCTCAAGAAGACGGAAGATCGTCAAAAGAAAATAGCTTCCGAAACTACAACCCAACAAGATCCCTTCTTTTCTCCCGGAAAACACTAAAAAAAACTTCTAAAGAGAATATTCAAAAAAAAAAAAACAGACAGCGACAGCAGCAAGAGGAGGCGGTGGTCGCCCGCGACAGCAGGATCGGCGGCGAGATCGCAGAGGTTGAGATTGACGAGTGCTACGAAGTCTAGATCCACGGCATTTGAGGAGGAGGAGGAGGAGGAGGCAGCGCTGGAATGGCGAGCCGCTCCGGCACGCGGAGGCGAGGAGAGAGGACCAATAACCGTACGCTTTGGATACACCGCCGATTAAAGGAACGGAGGGGTTTTATTTTCTTTTTCTATATTTTTTTATTTAGGAATAAAGCCGATGAGCGCGGATTTCGAAAGCGAGGAAGAACCAAACGGAATGGTCTTTAATGGCTCCTTTCAGTCAACGCTATTTTTAAAATTTTAAATTAATTTTTAAAATATCTATTTAATAATAATAATAATAATCATGGCCACAGGGAAATCTTTCAAACATCTCTTCCCAATTCATCCTACATTCTAAATCTTTATCATCTGAGAGAGCAAAATCCTTGCCCACCAGTTTCATCTCATCTTTGTCTGATTGCTCGAATCATGCTCTTCAATTCCAAATTTGTTGATGATGCCAGTGGAGTTCATACTCCCTGAGAAGAAAGAACAGGGGAAGGAAGAGCAGATGAGACAATAAGTTGCTGGCACATGATGATGGTGTGTTCTCGTCTGGTTCTTCAGCTTCATCACCGCCGCCACCTCCTTTTCCTCCCTGATCAGGTTGGCCTGTGTAGTAATTGTGCGAGCTCCTCAATCTGCACAGTAGATTCAATTTAGTTCAGAATTAACGTTGCTAGAAATTGAACTGAAGGGAGAGAAGTGAGCGACCTGTTGAGGTCCGGGCAGAAGATGATGGTGTAGTCGTAAGCCTTGCAGGTGGAGGTGCTTGTGCCGTCGTCAAACGCGTAGCTATAGGCCCTCGGGCATGCGGCTTTGAAGATGCTCGAGTAGGGCGAGGGTTTGCAAGTGTTGGCATTGGCGAACTCGCCGCGGCAGCAGTACTCGTCCAGCCCGAATGCCTCGCATGCGCTCTTGCACGCCACCACTCCGCCGCCGCCGCCTCCGTCCACTTGAAGCTCCTTTGGACACCCTGAAAACCAATTCCAATGGAGGGGGGCGGATTTTGTTGATGTTTGGTTCGGGTGGATTTAGCGAATCGAGTTTGAATGTTCTTGTTACCGGCGTTAAGATCGGCCAGGCATCCCGTGGCGTTGCATGCCCCATGCAGCACCCTCGGCGCTGCCACGACGGGCAAATTGTACCCGTCGACGAGGCTCACGTCGTAGAAGTCGTCGTCGTCGAGCCCGTTGCCGAGCGTGATCTCGAACAACGTCACCGGCGGCACGGGCCCGGCACCGCGGCACTCCATCTGGCCGCCGCAGTCCCCGGTCAGGCACGTGCCGTTTCCGGTGTCATCGAACTGGCACCCCGTCCTCGCCCATATCCGCCCCGACCACCCCGCCCCCGCGCGTATCCGCGCAGTCTGCCCCGAGTCGAGCCGGAACCCGGTCGTCGGGAGTTCCGGCGTGCCGGCGCCGGCCAATGTCCCCGGCCAGATCGTGTGAGGACAGTTGTTGAGGACGGTGAAGCTACAGGCGCTCGATGAGAGCCGGAAGAGGAGAGTTAGCACGGGCATTACGGCGAGCACCTTGCAGGCGGCTGATGATTCCATGGGTGAAAGAAAGGGGGCGGCATTGGGATTGGGATGGAACAAGTTTTAAATGCTGGGAACTGCAAATCGGAGAGAGGAGGATGGGAAGAACAGAGCAAGGCTTTTTGAGATTGCTTTGGGCGATCCTTTGGCACATGAGAGGAGGAGAAAGTTTAGCATTTTGCCTGATCTGGGTGCCCTTGATTGGAAGCAATACCTTGGGTGTGCTTAGAAGAATTTGATCCTTACATCGATGGATAATCTGCTATTAGATGCATCAGCTACTAGTTTGTTTTTCTTTTACAATTGTTTAAGACGACTTGAGGAGCACACCCACACTTTAGTCTACGATTTGGAGGCAAAGCATCAAGTTCTTATCCAACAGAATGTATCAGTAAGGCATTTCTTGGCAATACTATTAGGGTGTGTTTCGTTTGGAGTTATTTTTGATAATCTTAGATATTCAATGATTCCCGAGTAATATTCTATGCCCGACACGTCAGCAAAAGAGTCATGCAACCCGAAATCGGAAAACCTCATAAAACTAAGGTTTTTCTTGATTCCGGGATTAACGATTTTTTTTTACCAAAAATATCCTCCGATAAGAAAAAACATAGAAAAAAGAGAAAAAATGTAAAAAAAATATTAAAAAATGTAAAAAAAATAAAAAAATGTTTAAAAAATTTTAAATTTTTTAAAAATAAATAATTTTTTTAAAAAATAAAAAAAATTTAAAAAAATATATAAAAATAAAAAAATTTAAAAAAAATTTAAAAAATATAAAATTTTAAAATAAAAAATTTAAATTTTAAAAAAAAATTAAAAATTTTAAATTTTAAAAAAAAAATTAAAATTTTTTAAAAAAAATTAAAATTTAAAAAAAAATTTAAAATTTTAAAATTTTATTTTAAAATATTTTAAATTTTTTTTTTTAATTTATAAAAATTTAAAAATAAAATAAATAAATAAAATTTAAAATTTAAAAAATGTAACAAAATAAAAATATATATAAATATAAATAATATAAAAAATATAAAAACATTAAAAAAATAAAAAAACACATAAAAAGTAAAAAATATTCAAGAAAAAGAAAATTAAAAAAAACATAAAAAATAAATAATAATAATAATATGTATAGTTGATTTTGTAACGGAGGGTAATACGATAAAATATTAAACTAAGGTATTCATTAAAACCTTCAAACAAACAAATTTTTATTGCATTACCTACGTTGAACCAAACAGCATTTGGTTATGTTTTATTCCCCATAACCTTGATTATGTGATTACCTGATAATCACATAACCAAGGTTATACATGATAACTTAAACCAAACGCACCCTTAAACTTGTAAGGTTGCAAAAGACCTCCTTTTCAGATCTCAAGAACAAAATCTGATCACTTGAATATGTCATCATTGAGCATCAAGAAACATAATATTGTATGTAGGATTGCATGATCAAAAAGCAAAAGGTAGTTTGTAGGTTTGTAGTAAAAGCACACAAACATGTCATTGTTGCATGGATCAAGAAAGGAATTTGATCTTATGTTTTGGCTTTCGAGTGCATCTGTGCTTAAAGAAAGGTGAGACGGCATGGGGCTTCTGAAAGCATTCCAATGGGTCACTAGCATTATCTTCATCTTGGCTGACAAACAATTATGCATTTTCCTTGTCCGCAGACTCATTCTCTTCAGTGTCACTGTCATCTGGTTGAATTGATTCAGAATCTTCAGGAGTGAGATATCGGCCGCTCATCGGATCAATGGGTCGGGTATCACGCGGCCCTCCTTTACGAGCCATAGCAAGCATTGCTGGTGGTGGTAGGATCCCCGCTCGAAAGAGTATTCTTTGGACTGGGTCTGAAGGTTGTGCACCAACGGATAACCAATACCTAAACAAACAAAGGAAAGAGATCAAAGAAATCAGTTTGAAAAAAGATGCCTTGCTGCTTTAAGCACGAACATGCAGAAATTTGCATTTCAAACCAATTAATAAAATGATGAAGACCGGTGGGCCATAAACTGATTCGCATCAGAAAACTTTAACTGGCTCTAAAAACACATTGCAGATAAACTAATAGAAATTTTTCTTTGAAAATTCAAATAATGGCGAAATATGTTAATCTAGCATTTGGCAGGAAATAATACAAGTGCCGCAGTTGACAGAAACAATGGCATGCCCCATCGATGTTAGGACACTAAATTCTGAAAGGAACTCTGCTCTGAAGTAATTTAGTATAACAAAATTGCACCTACAGAGTAGTGCACAAAGGAAATGAAGCAAACAGCTATTCAGCACATCTACTTGAGGGGAAAGGAACCCAAATAGCAAAGAAGCAAAATTCCAATGTTTACTTCAGTAGAAGGAAAAGGGGTGAAAAAAACACTTTGAAGCTCTTTTCTCCACATTTGATCATTCCAAAAGTGGTCACAAGAGGAGAGGAAAAGTGTTGAAAAGAGTGATTTAACCCTGCACTTCATAGGAATGGCAAATTCGAAGGCCTAGTTTGGCTATGTTATTGCTCCTTTTCTCTCATTTCAAGTAGATAAAACAGAAGAAAAAACTCTCCTTTACCTCTCCCACTCTTCCTCACCACTGTTCCTTTCTTTCCCCTCTTCCCCTACTCAAAGTTCACATACCCTCAGATCGAATTGGACTACAAAGAATTACCATATACTCTATGAGAAATCAACTGCAGGAATACATAAACGCTACCAGATGTAACAAAAAACCCAAACACAGGTAAAGACTTCTAAAACAGGCTTTAAATGTAAGGTTGCAAAAACATTGGATAAATCATTTTAATAGATTATTTAGTTCACCAAAGATGGCATCTGTGAAGTAAAATAGAATAAAGGAGTTATACATACAAATGTCATCACACCGTGGACCATTCAAAGATATGAAGATACTTGGTCCAAAAATAGATTACAGAAGAAAAGACTGGATCGTAGCAGGATAATTAAATGATCACTTACTTCACTTTGTCAAAATTCACTCCCATCCTCTTACCACCATCTTGCCCTGTTAAACATATTCAGAGCCAGTAAGATAGCTAGAAGGCCAAAAAAAATAACACAAAAAAGAGGTACAAAAATAAACATAAGCTGCCTAATTAAAATAAATCACTTAGGGCCTGCTGTGTGGTCCCCTTCCAAATCTGCCGAAGCAACTGCATATGTGGCCTGAGCTATTCAAGACCACTGTTCGGAAGGCAAAGAGATAGGAGGGCATTGATGGTAGAAGGGAGAGGAGGTGTGGACTTCTAGATTGCGAAGAAGACATTAACAAGGTGCAGTGCAACTAAGAAAGCCTACTCGTCCTGTGACTGTAGCGCAACTGCAAGACCTGTGACCTTCTTTTGTGGTGGAGAATAGTAAGAGATAAAAGTGGCTGGAAGCAAAAGGGAGGAGCCACGACATTACATCAGACCTGCGACCTCATCTAACAAGAAACTTCAACAGCTGAATTTGAACCAACTGGGATGGTTCTAAAACCAAATTAAGAACAAGAAAGCCTAAATTAAATTGATAATTGAGCAATTCGTATATATAGTAAATACCCACCGACCTGGCAAAGGGTTGTAATAGCCCAAAATTTCAAGATGTCTCCCATCTCTCTTAAAGCGACTGTCTGCAGCCACAATTCGATAGAAAGGCCTGTTCTTACAGCCAAACCTGGCAAGACGGATTCTGACAACCATCTTTTTCTAACTTAAACACAAACTACCTACAGAGATTAAGATCTCAGTTAATAGCCAAAATGACATGCACTGCTACTTGCTAATCTGGCATGACAAGGATGACTATGAAGAAGATGGCATGCAAACAAAGTAGGTTACAGACTCGATAAAAAAATTACCAACCTTTACCTATTAAAGAAGTTGATAAAATTAAGGCCAAATTATATTTAATAATAAACTTAGAACTTAGCAGTCATGATAATAGTGCAAATATAGGTTTTTCTTCCATAAAATGATCTCATAACACAAAGCAAGAACAATCAACTAGGCTACTGTTTAGCTTGAGCACCCATAAGTTAAGGGTTGAAGGATTCGAACAAATTCTTCATGCAAAAGAATATGTGAAACCATCCGACACTATAAATTGTGGTTAATTTAAATTTGTAAGTGTATTCGGAAAAGAACAACTTTAATTATCAAAATTTGAGAAAATAAGAAATATTAAAATGTTAGAAAATTATAGATGACAATCGCTTTCAGTGACTGCAACATCTAATTTTAAATCAGTAGAAGAAAACAAGCTGCGAGCCTAGCCTAGCAGGCAAAAGCTTTGAGATAGCCACAACGAATGTTCAAATAAAAAACAGGCTTTAGGATTTGTATTCAATGAAAATTGCACAAGATAACATCATTAAATATGCATTCCAATTTCTATGATTCAACATATAAGAAGATGATGAACGGACGCCATCTGAACTTTGCCGTGATGAGATGCAGTATCGAAACCCAACCAAAATCAAAGAAAAGAACAAAATAAGCAGGAAGCGAAGAAAATTTACACCAGAGAGATCAGGTAACTTGCTTGAACAAAAAACGGACACTTTGGGCAAGCGAGTAAAAGAGAGAGAGGACAGACAACCGGGAGAAGCTATTTCGTCTTCTGCAGTAGTCCTGCAACAATCCCAGCACTCCCCCTAACAGCAAAAAAGAAGAAGAAGATGAGCTGGTGATACTCCAAGCCTGACAAAGCGGCGGAGAAGAATCTGTGCGGAGGAAGACCAAACCGCAACGCCTCTGCCTCCGGTTCGATAGGGAACCTGAGCCGCAACTGCAGTTTGCAATTGCGATGTGATACGCCGATGACCAACCAAAACGTCCCCAAAACCCTAATCTTCAGCCCATATATGGGGCCAAAGCCCAAACAATCTGCCCATAATTAAGCCCATATTTGATGTGCCACTAGACTTAAAAAAACACAATTAAAAAAATAATTTTATTTAAAAAATATTGTAAATTGTTAAATCTTTATAATTAGAGATTTTTTTTTATTAAAAAGGCCGTTTACTATATTTATTTAAAAAAAAAAATCTGTGAGAATTTTTATTAGGAGAAGATGGGGAAAATCTGTTAAGCGGTGTTAAGTTGTGCTATTATTAAAAAGGTTTTTAAGGGCATCCGCTGGCCTGCGTCACTCTCTTTGGCAGCCTCGTCGTCCGAATCGATCTCCATGGCGCACCGGCTGCTGCGGGACGCCCAGGCCGATGGATGGGAACGCTCCGATTTCCCCATCATCTGCGAGTCCTGCCTCGGTGACAACCCTTACATTCGAATGGTACTCTTCGATCTTTATCTATCTCTGTGTAGGAATTCGATGTATTTGGTCGGAAGCATCGAACTGAAATTAAGGCAGAGCGTCGCAGGTTATTGTGAAGTTATGTTGCGTCTTTGGATTTTACATGCCGGGAGGAAGACCTGAGTTAGCGAAAAAAAAAAAATCTGCGTTTGGAAGGCTTGATTTGGTCGCACTGGGCATACTATTGGATTTAGGTTTTTTTGGGCGCAAGAGCTTGGGTGCTCTGAAGGGTAGCCAAGCAGATCCATATGATGGATCGAAACGCTAACAAGGTCTACTGGCCGTCAGACTGATTTTGACCTTCTCCTTGGTGTTATCTAGGGTTTCGTTTAGGGGAACACGTGATATTGTTTCTTGAGTAGCGTTTGGATCTGTCAATTGCTGCTTGGATTGAGGCTCATAATTCATTTTAAGCATTTAGTTCGGCATCATATACCATCTTAGTATTGTCACTGATAACTTCTAGGATAAGGACAGCGTTTTGTGTGTGTTTTCTCAAAACCAAAACTTTACTAGCCGAACCTGTCTTTCATGGATTTTAGTTAGTTATAAGTGTTATCAGGAAATCAATATCTTTATATCAATAACTTAAAGAGGAGACAATAACCAATGCATGGAAGACTAGCATGTGCTAGGATTCACATTTTGGAGCCTTTGATAAATATATATTAATGTTTGGAATAGATCAGATTAACTTAGTTGTTCCAGTACTGTGCAGCTGATATTGAATTTCATGTTCTTGTTTTAGCGTCCATTGGATGATCTAGAAGTAACCTAATAAATGTTTGCTTCATTGTGATTTTGCAGACAAAGGCTGATTATGACAAGGAATGCAAGATCTGTAAGCGGCCATTTACTGTCTTCAGATGGAGGCCAGGACGAGATGCAAGATACAAGAAAACTGAAATTTGTCAGACTTGCTGTAAGCTGAAGAATGTCTGTCAAGTATGCATTCTAGATCTCGAATATGGGTTGCCAGTTCAGGCTCGGGACACCGCACTTGCTATAAACTCTAATGATGCCATTCCAAAGAGTGATGTGAATAGAGAGTACTTTGCTGAAGAACATGATCTCAAGGTATGCTCCATTAAAAGCTCATCTTTGTAGTTTTTCTATTTGCATCTACCATTAGATTAGATTTCTGCTGGCTGTATTCCACTTATGTTTTTCTCTTTCGGTTTATTTGGTTACATTAGACTATATATTTTGGTCATGAATGTGCTTTGTCAGAATTGTTTACTTGCCTTCACACTTTTCTTAGCAGTTGTTTTTCTTTACCATAGTCGACATTTGGCTTGTTCAACAGTAAGGTTAACAGAGATTAGTGACAATTGACCTATTACTTGTTATGACACAAAAGGAAATTTGTGTTTGATCTCTTATCAACAATTTAATTGTATAGACGAACCCAGTTGTATTGATAATCTGGCACTTGCTTAAGAAAGTGTATCTGAGAAACCTTTTTGATTGTTGTGCTGCCACCATCTTTGTCCATGTTGAAATATCCTCCAGGTGCTCGCTGGCTCTCTCAGAGTCTCTCCAACAGTGAGATCCATTGCTGCTCATAAATTGCATCTATATTCTATTTAAACTGAGAGGAGGGAAATTCAAAGAGTACATGGAAAATAAAACCCAGCTGCATTTCTTCCATTCAATTTTCAAATTAATGTTTAGTCATGACAACGACATTCTTAAAGGATAGAGGGAGCAGCTGCGTACTTAAAGTATGGAGGGAACAGTTCTGTGATGTTAATAGATTCACTGTTATTTAATAGGTTTTCTAGAATTCATTTTAATTTTTAAGATTGCCATAAGATAGTTGATGTGGCAATAGAGGATGAAACTTCAACATTCTGTTTTTATAGTTTATATAGAGGTTAGGTTAGGATTGTGTAAGTTAACTAGAAATAAATTCAAGTTTGTATTGGTTTAAACCAAATTGAGACACCTGCTGAATTATGTGCTTATCAACGGTAGTGATTGCAATTTTGGTACTACAAATCAGTCCAATTAAGAAAGGCACCACTTCATTCTTGGGTTAAAAGAGAATAGGTTCTGGTGCAGCTAAAAGCCTAAAGGTGCAATTTTTAGTGAGACATTAAACTGTAATCTAATAAATGTTAAAATGTAAGAAGAACTTCAGCAGAGGATGGATGGTGGGAAGAGGATAATATTTTTTAAGTAGTCTGTTTTGGGGAGCGCTGAAATTTTTTCTTATCTTAGTGTTGGTTATCTGCTGGACTGGGATACCTAATGATATATGCTTGTGTACAATTCACCATCCTTGATCAATGTTGAACAAGCAATAAATAATATACTGGCTTGGCTTGCGGCAAATTTTGCTGATTGTCTGAGTCTAGCTGTTGTTTGGTTTTGTTTTTTTAGCATTGAGCCAGCTTGAGTTTTTTGCTCTTTATATTTTTTTATTTTCGTGTCTTAACGCCTTTACATTTTATTTGTTTCAGGCCAGAGCTGGCATAGATTATGATTCTTCATATGGTAAAATGCATCCAAATGATACTATTCTAAAACTTCAAAGGACAACTCCATATTACAAAAGAAATCGAGCCCATGTTTGTAGTTTCTATATGCGTGGAGAATGTACTCGTGGTGCTGAATGTCCATACCGACATGAAATGCCTGAAACCGGTGAATTAGCTCAACAAAACATAAAAGATAGATATTATGGGTACGTATGATGGCTAAATTTTCATTTGTAACATACACTATATTTTGTGAAGCGAAAGGGATGAAATTTTTAATTTGGAAATCCATATATAACTTTTTTAGGTTTGAAACTAGTTAATCTATTCCAGTATAGATAGTAATGACATAGTGGACAATAGGTTACTTGGTATCTGAGACATGGGGTATGGATCCAGGAGTTTGGCTTCTCAATTTCTGAAAGTCCATATTGGTATTGTTACACAAATCATAATGCACATCAAATACTGAAATTGAATCATTTCTGTATCTGTCATCCTCACTGGCTATTCTAGTCAAATGCATATCTAGTTCCTTTTGCTTAGTTGCTTCCAAAATCCAATGCATATCTAGTTCCTTTGGCTTATTTGCTTCCGCATTGGAAATAAAGTCCATTTCACTATTTGGTTCTAACCGGTGTTTTTTAAAACTGAACCAAGTCTTCTGGCTCAATCGGTTAGCTCGAGAACTAGAGGCCAAACCAGTTTGGTTGTAGTAGATGTATCATGGTTAAATCCGGTTTGGGACATTTCATCTAGAAAAACAAGTTCTCTGGTTGCTTTTGTTTATCATCACCTTCATTAATACCTTGTTTGTATAATTGCATCATTTGTCAAAATAAGTCTGATCTAGAAGAATGACCATGTGAAGAATTTTTTGAATATGAATCAATAAGTTTACTTATGGTTTCTTTGGGAAGGGATGGTTTTGAATTTCAATTTTTTAATTGAAGTGAAAAAAATATATAACATTATTTCTGGAGTTTGTAGGATGTAAAATTATCTCGTATTCTGCAAATTGCTTCTGGCAATATTGTGTTGAATTCTATTTATTTGGCTCAATTTTTTCTTTATTATTATATAAAGTGAATGACCCTGTTGCTATTTTTTAATTGAGTCTAAGAACTAATGATGGTCTTTTCTTCAGAGTGAATGATCCTGTTGCTATGAAACTTCTAAACAAGGCTGGGGAGATGCCCTCTCTAAATCCTCCTGATGATGAAAGTATAAAGACCCTTTATGTCGGTGGACTTGATGCCCGAGTCTCCGAACAGGATCTGAGGGATAACTTCTATGCCCATGGTGAGATAGAATCCATTAGGATGGTGCTTCAGAGAGCATGTGCATTTGTAACTTACACCACAAGGGAAGCAGCTGAAAGAGCTGCAGAGGAGCTCGCCAACAAGCTGGTCATTAAAGGTGTTCGACTGAAGCTTATGTGGGGGCGGCCTCAGGCCCCAAAACCAGAGGGAGAAACATCGGATGATGATGCTGCAAGGCAAGGAGTTGCATTTCATGCTGGGATGCTTCCAAGGTCCGTTATATCTCAGCAACAGAGCAACCTGCAGCCTCTTCCGCCTGGAACTGAGAATCATATGCAGCCGCCACCTAACTATTTCAACATTCCTGCACCACCGCAAGCTACACGGTTGTTCTACCCTTCCATGGATCCTCAGAGGATGGGTGCTGTAATCCCCTCACAGGAGGGAGGCGATAGCAAGGGTGGATCGGAGCAGCGACCTCCTATTCATCAGGGACACGCTTATCCCATGGTTCCTTCACATCAACAAGGGCATTTCCCACCCCATTACCCACCATACGGCTACATGGCGCCGCCACCAAATTACCAGCAACAGCAGCAGCAGCAATATGCACCTTACCCACCAATGACGGCGGCTTCACGGCCACCAGCGCCTCCACTGCCATCCGCAGGACAGCAGTATCCTCAAGGCCCACCTGGACCATAGTAGTTTGTCATCCTCATAAAAATTGCAACGGTATTTTTCTAAATCACTATGGCTAAGTATGTATTATGAAACTCATTTTGGCTGGCAGGCCTGGGCAGCTTGGAATTCGTTCGTGAGCATTAAGGATCCGTTGGACGTTGTTTACGTACCATAGCTGCAAGCGAAGAACTGTTTAGTTTTGTTGTAATCTTTCAGTACCAATCTATTGCGTCCTTTCATATTCTAGTAACACAGTGGATGTGCCAAGTATATGGATGTATTTTTATCACATGAAACTGAAGTGTTCAACCGGTCCAGTTTGCAACAGCGCCCAGTCTTTGCAGATCATGTTAACATCAAATATATTTATTGTCGTTTCTTTATTATTCATATTCTTTTACTAACTATTAATGTCTCTGTTCTTGTTGCCAACAACCTGTGCATTATTATTATTCAATTAAAGAGCAGAAAAGCAAAGTACCTGCAGAAGGAAGCCAACACCACTCCACCCACACAAAAACCCGCAGGTGTAGAGGAAGAATTGAATCGAAGGAATGGAATGGAATTTGAACCCTACTCTTGTCTCTCTCCGACTTCTATCCTATCGCTTAGATCCCAGACCAGGCTTTGTCTCCTCCTCTTGTTCTCTTCTCTCTCCCTTCTCTGCTGCAGAATTGAAGGTTCATTAATGCTGTTTGGTGGAGTCACTGATCGAGGACGATGGAAAAGTATGCATCGCGTAGCACAAATATTGCCTCTACGAGGAACCTCACTTATTGCTCCGCTTTGACTCCTTTCTATTCATGCTTTCTTTTCAGTTTTTCCCCTCTTCTTCTCCTTCCTCTTCTTCTCCCTTTCTTCTTTCCCGGTTCCTCAACAACCTTCCTCTGTTTTACTCAGTAACAGGAAATGAGGAGGAGGAGATCTGCAGCAGCTTTGGTTCCATTCTTAATATTGTTTGTTGTTTCTGGTGTCTTAAGTCGAGGGATTGGAGGACTGAAGCAGAGGCATGCAGTGGACGAAGAGAGACTGAAAACAGAGAAAAGAGTGGTAATCGATGCTTGTGGAATTCTTCAGGGAGAAAAAAGTGTTAATGGAAGCTTGGGTGTTGAGGAGGAGAAGAGAATGGTGCCTACTGGTCCCAATCCATTACATAATTGATCAAGGAAGCAACTTTTGATGTAACAGAGGACACGAAGGATGCTGAAATTCTATGTTTGTTTTCTTTTCTTTTTCTCTCTCTCTTTCTCTGGTTATATTGAAGCTTAATTATCACCCTTTTATTGTCCTTTTCTTTTCTTGCAGTTGTGCATATTCCTTAAGATGATAATTCTGTGTCCCTTTTCTTCTTTTTATTGAAGTTTAATTAGCACTCGTGCATAATATTAGTGATAATTACCAAAATTTTCAACAATTGAATAACTGATGCTGCTGTTTAATTAGCTCCTTGTTAGCAGAATAGAAACTAATGATAAGGGCGCCAGCTCTTTTGATGAACTTAAAATTTAATAGTTTAAATTTATCTCTTAAAAAATTAAAAATATATATTTATCTTGTTTCTATCGAACCAAACTTTTTTCTTTTGTTTTTGTGTCTTTTAAGAACTCTGAATCAGAAAGTAAAACTTACAAGCAAGAGAAACTTAAACCTGATCGACCGGGTTTTGATGAGGATACAACATTGAATATACAGATATAATAAATGCTCATGTTGCAGCAAAAAGGCAGCATCATCAATGGCCTAAAGCTTCCCCTGTTGTTTTTCCAGTACAAATCCATCCCCACCTTTAATTCCTGCGCAGCCTCCTCCACCGCCACCGCCAGTCATCATTCTTTCTTTCCCCTCGGGGAGCTGTTTATTTCGAAGGAAACAAACATTAAGCATTAAGAAATGAAAGAGATGCAATGAATGAGAGGGGGAAGGAAGGCAGAGGCCTCGGCTTCTGTGCTGAGAAGTGGAATGGAGATGCGTTTATTAAGATGGGACGTGAAGATAATGAGGGAGGAGGAGATTGTGGAATGATTCCGCCATGATTGTGAGATGGAGTTTGTGTTATTGCTTAGAGACGAACACTGAGTTTAAAGTAAACAAAATTTCCTTTTATTTATTATTTGTTATCCCTATTAATTTTGATAAGTCTTTTGAGTTGATGTTAATTTTTGAAAATCTATAATTGTAGTCAATGATATAACGACACGATGCTTTCATAATTTCTCAAACATACCAGAATCTAATTCTTAACATACGATAATCAATGATTATCAAATAATATTAGATTGATAGACCGTCTATCCTAAATACTTCTCAATTTATTCTGATATCTCTAGGATTAGGATACCGTAATAAGATATTCAGATTGTCACTTAGACATCCACAATTTGATCCCTAGTTATGATATATTTGTAAAAAAAATTTCCTTCAAATGGAGGACGCAACCAAAGAATACTAGGCTTCTGGGCTGGTCGCCAGTGTACTTCCCGATTTACCCTGATAGTCGGTGGAAAATTTCCGTGAGATCAAACCGATCACCTCAAAAATAATCAATGAGGTTAACTATGATTATCATTTTTTTCTCTCAATTTATTCTGATGGTCGATAAAAATTTTTTAAATCAATTACCTTCAAAATTAGTTAACATATACTATATACTGAATACATGTTCCAATTGTAAAATTAGTTGACATATACTAAATACATGTTTATGTAAGTATTCGGGGTAATTTTGATGTTGTCAACTAAATTTAGTTAGGTCCTATTGTGTTTGATCCTTATGTCTCAATGTGCAGAAGCTTAGGAACACAAAAAGTAGAGCAGAAGACACAGCTAGAGAGAAAGATGACACGGGAAAGGAATCGACGGACTCGGTGTATTCAAAGGACGAGATGCTGTGAAAGAATACATCGGCAGACAAGAAGGACGTGCGCAGCGGTCCTAGAGACGAGAAGCGAGGAGGAAGGCTGCTCAAGGAGAAGGCCGGTGTTGGGTTCGGGTGAGCTCGATTCCGGACAGTCGGAGTATCATCCAAGTGAGCGGAGCAAAAAATGATTAACAAAGGAAGTTAACCATTTTCGGATGAACAGTAAGAAGGCGCCTTCAAAGGCTTGGAAGGTGTCTTCCATTAACCGTACGAAGGCGCCTTCAAAGGCTTAGAAGACATCTTCTATGAACAATACGAAAGCACCTTCAAATACTTGAAGGCGCCTTCAGTGAACAGTACCAGCCTAAAGTAATTATTTGTTGCCGTTAAGTTATGGATAAAACTTTATCCACTTAAAGGCGACTTGAATCCTTTTGAAAGCGTCTTCCACCCATGGATAGGATTTTCCAAGAGCTATAAAAAGACTCCTGGAGTTAGGAAATATTCAACAACCTATGTATTAACTTTCCTAGTCATTCTTGAGTTGTCAACGTGTGTAAAAGGTTTCTCCGTCTTCAACAAAAGAGATCTTCTAATGTTTTTCAATGCCTTGGATTAACAACCACCTAGGTTGTAACTGTTGGTGTGATTTGCACTAACGGTCTAACTCAAGTTTTGATGAATAACAAGTAAGTTAAGTTAGATTTTGTTGTGATCTAACCACTTGATTAAGTGTGCAGGAAATCCAGCTAAGTTAACGGGCCGACCGGATAGCTGGTATGAAATCCAGCTAGGTCAACGGTCGACCGGATAGCTGGTAAGAAATTCAGCTAGGTCGACGGGCCGACTGGATAACTAGTATGAAATCTAACTAGGTCGACCAGATAGCTGGTACGAAATCCAACTAGGTCAACGGATCGACCGGATAGCTGACACGAAGTCCAGACAGGTGAGAACTCGTCCCGGTTGAAGGGACAGTAGGTGTCGGTGCAGTTTAGGTTCATTTGAGATCCCTAAACTAAGACTTTAACTAGTTCCTGGTCCTGGAAGGACATGAACTAATTACTATTCTGTATTATTATTAAACTGTCCTAATACTTGTTTTGCAGGGTATTTTTGGACTAACATTATTTTGCAGGGTAATAAGAAGAAAATTACCTTCTGATGAACAGTGTTTGAAGGCGCCTTCAAATAGTGAAGGCACATTCGTACTGTTCATAGAAGGTGCCTTCCATAGCTATGAAAGGCGCGTTCCACATAATAAACTTTTGGGTCGCAGCGGATAAGTGTCGAATTGTTCGGGATGAAACTTGCCTCATTAGAGGCACCTTCCATGGCTATGGAAAGCGCCTTCCATGCCTTTTATAAGACTGTCTCGAGAAGGCATTGAAAAATAACACACATACGAACTACTACGCGTCCATTTGAGGTTTCAACTGCTCCGGGCTCCTGCTACAAAGCTGTTGTGTCCGATGACTGCTCAAAGGACTTCCGATCTTGACTAGCAGGCCGACTCCGACACACGAGCGCCTTCACATAAATTCCTAAAGTGTCGGTAACGAGATTTCTATTTGTACTTAAATTCTGCAAACGGAAAGTGTAGTTTGTTACACTTCTCCAAACTCTCTCTGTACTCGATTCCCTCTTCCGGAGGTACCGGAAGAGGCTTTTAGTTGATTACCCATCGATAGATCTGCGGGACCTGGGTCTTGGAGTAGGAATTGTCGAAGACTCCAAATCAAGTAAAACCGCCTGCGTTTTCTGGTGATTGGATTTTCATTTTTAAGTTTTCCACTGCGTACTTTTCTTTGATTTCAAAACACACACAAAAAAAGGAGTTTTGAAAACCATGTAATTCACCCCCCCCTCATGTGCGCAATCGATCCAACAAGTGGTATCAGAGTGGGTACCACTTTGAATTGGTACAACCACTAATCAAGAAAGGGGATGCCTTTCGTTTTTTTCCCTCAAAATTTTTTTTAGAAAAATTTATTTTCATTTTTTCACTATTAGTTAGAATCAGTGAAATAACTATTTTGGCAAAATTTAGCATAATAATATTATTATTTTTTTATTATTTTCGAAATGGATGAAACACCCTTATTTCCTTATCTTCCACATTACTTACCTCAAGACAAAGTCTTAGAAATTACTTTTTATCAATATTTTTTTTGCAAGTATACCAATGTCTCTTCAAGAAGGACAGAGCATCCATGAACCACCACCATATGAGATATACGAGAAAAATGGATTTCACCTATGGAGGATGCAAATGGAAAGCTTTATCCTGATGAACGACTTCGATGGTGGCATGGCGCCGAAACGACCTTCTCAAAACTTGGAAGCAAACCAAAAGGTAATAAAATTGATTTCAGATTTAGTACCTAACAAAGTTACCTGCAGGATAGGAAAAGTCAAAGATGCTCACGAGTTTTGGACCCGCCTAACCAAGCTTCATGAGGAGTCGTTAAAACTGAAAGGAAAAGACAGAAATAAATCCAGGCTCGAGTCAAATCCAACGGAGAAGCCTGCAGTATTAGGGGTCACGCTTGAGGTTAGTAATATTTACCGAAATACCCCTATCAATAATGATTTAAATAATTTGCATGATAATCTAGATTTACATACCGAGTTAGATATAAAAAATTCTAAAACAAGTTTAGATTTTGATCAAGTCAATCAAAACCTTGATCAAATCAACATCAATCTTGATTTGATCAAACAAAACATTGAACAAGTCAATTTAAATTAATTAATTAATTTTAAAAATTCAAATAATTCTAAAATTAATATAAATATAACTTTAAATAATTATAAAATTTTAAATAAACCAAACATAACGAAACAAGATAAATCTCAATTAACTGATTTAAACATTATCCTTAATAATTTAATTTATGATAATATTTTAAGCAATTCAAACTTTAGCATAAACATAAAACCTATAAATGAAGGAGTCAATATAGATCTAGATAAGATTAACATATTTTTTGATAAAGTATTTTGTAATCTAGATCCAAAAATTTCTACCCAAAATAATAATTTAAATATTAAAGATAAGATGTTAAACAAAGATAATTCAATCAATTCAAAATTAAAAATTAAGAAAAAATTAAAAACTAAGATAAAATCTCAAACACAACCAAGTTAATTAGATTGAGATTAAAAATCAATAAAAATTTAAATAATTCTTTAAACAAAGATAACTTAATCAATTTAAAAAATAAAAAATAAAAAATCAACAAAGCATTATATCTTAAAGATAATATTTTCCTACCTGGGGTTTACCCCGCCATGCGCCTATGGCCTGTGTACCTGCATGAACCTCCCTCCATATCCGTGGGGCCGGCACTAGGGGGGCCGCTAAGGTAGCGGATCTACCTTTAAAGATAATATTTTCCCCGCCATGCGCCTATGGCCTGTGTACCTGCATGAACCTCCCTCCATATCCGTGGGGCCGGCACTAGGGGCGCTAAGATAGCGGATCTACCTTTAAAGATAATATTTTATAGAAAGATAATTTAACAAGCCTAATTAATTCAAAATTAAAAACTTTAACTTACATTACAATTAATTAAACCTTAACTAAAATTTTGATTAATCTTAATTAAACAAAAGAAAATTAAATAGTTTAAGGGGAGATATCAAACTAGTTGGCACATCCAAAATAATAATTTATCCGGCAAAGTAATCAGGACTACTTTAAAAAGGAACAAAAGTTTAACTTGACCAACGGTACTGGTGAAGTTTTGGATGATAGTAAATTAGGAAAACTCTGTTTATGCATGTCTAGAAAGATATGATTTCGACCTGATGCATTTGGTTTAGTGGAACTAACTGAAGCTACCCCTTACGGATCCTAACTAGTTAGACCAAGGTTTTGTACTAAGCTCAATGGATAGGACTATTTTCCAAATCTCGAAGATATGGTTACTCTAATGATGTCCAAGTGACACACCACAGCCCTGAAGTTTATCCAAAGAATGTCTATTTGTTGAGTCAAAAGTTAAAATTAAATCTAACACAAATTAAACCCAACCCTGAAATTGAACTTAATTCATTTCACAAAATCATACGATTCCCTGATTGAAAATATAGATCGAGTTAAATAACTAAGGCAAAATATTAATATTAAAATTAAAATTAAATTAAATTAAATTAAAACAATTTAATTAAATTAAAATAAATTAAAGACTTTGGTTTAAAAAATCGTTTTAAAATTCTTTAAAAAAAATTTAAAAATTATTTAAAATTAATTTTAAAATAATTTTAACATTCTTAAAAAATAATTTTAAAAACATTTTAAAATTCTTTAAAAATTATTTTAAAATCATTTTAAAATTATTTTAAAAATTATTTAAAAATCATTTTAAAATTATTTTAAAAATTATTTAAAAAGTATTTAAAAATCATTTCAAAAATCATTTTAAAATTATTTCAAAAATCATTTGAAAATTATTTTAAAATGATTTAAAAAAACATTTTCAAAAATATTTTAAAACCATTTAAAAATTTATTTTAAAAATTACTTTATAATCATTTTAAAAAATATTTTAAATCATTTAAAAAATTCTTTAAAAATAATTTTAAAATTATTTATAAATAATTTTAAATATTATATAAAAAATAATTTTCAAAATTATTTAAAATAATTTTAAAATTTATTTTGAAATGATTTAAAAATTAATTTAAAAAATATTTTAAAAAGTATATAAAAATCATTTTTAAATTATTTATAAATTATTTAAAAATCATTTTAAAAAATATTTAAAAATCATTTAAAAAATTATTTTAAAATCATTT
This sequence comes from Zingiber officinale, assembly GCF_018446385.1. Classification (NCBI taxonomy): domain Eukaryota; kingdom Viridiplantae; phylum Streptophyta; class Magnoliopsida; order Zingiberales; family Zingiberaceae; genus Zingiber; species Zingiber officinale. Next base: position 131,569,347 of record NC_055996.1, read on the forward strand.
AAACTCATTTTAAAAATTATTTTAAAAAATATTTAAAAAAATATTTTAAAATCATTTAAAAAATTATTTAAAAATCATTTTAAAATTATTTTAAATTTTTTTAAAAAATTTATATTAAAAATTATTTTTAAATCATTTTTAAATTATTTTTAAATCATTTTTAAAATTTTTAAATTTTTTTAAAAAATTATTTAAAAGTCAATTTAAAAATTATTTAACAATCATTTACAAATTATTTTAAAATCATTTTAAAATCATTTTAAAAATATTTAAAATCATTTTAAAAATTATTTAAAAATAATTTTAAAATTATTTATAAGTAATTTAAAAAATTATATAAAAATTAATTTTAAAAATTATTTAAAATCATTTTAAAATTTATTTTAAAATGATTTAAAAATCAATTTAAAAAATATTTTTAAAAGTATATAAAAATCATTTTAAAAATTATTTTAAAATCATTTAAAACTCATTTTAAAAATCATTTTAAAATCATTTTAAAAAATATTTTAAAATCATTTAAAAACTTATTTAAAATTATTTTAAAAATTATTTTTAAATATTTTTTAAATTATTTTAAAACATTTTAAAAATTATTTTTAAATTATTTTAAAAAAATTTTAAAAAATTATTTAAAAGTCAATTTAAAAATTATTTAACAATCATTTATAAATTATTTTAAATTATTTTAAAAGCATTTTAAAATTATTTAAAAATCATTTTTAAAATTATTAAAAAATTACTTTAACATCATTTTAAAAATTACTTAAAAATTATTTTAAAATCATTTTAAAAAATTATTTTAAAATCATTTTATAAAAAAACCTTTGACGCATAATTTAAAACTTTAGCCTTATTTAACAAACAATTAAATCAATTAAAATTTAATTAACTTAAACTTTAAAAAGAATTAAATAATTAATTAAAATTTAATTGAATTAAAAACTCAAAATATTAATTTAAACTTAACTTTACTTTAATTAAAACATTAACTTTACTCTAATTCACTTTAAATTTGATTTTACATTAAAAAGTTAATTAAAACTTAACCTTAATTTAACTTAATTAACTTTAGTTTAAACGTTAATCAAAATCTTAACTTTACTTTAATTAAATCATAATTTATTAAAGTTGGACTCAAGTTGTCTTAACTTTACTTAACTCTATTTAATAACTGTAATAAATTTAACTCAAACTTACAACTTGGTTAAACCTAACTCAAATTTAATCAATAATTTGTTTAAGTTAAACTTAATTAACACTTAAAATTAAAACTAATACTTTCACTAGTCAATTAACTCAATCAATTAATACGAAATTTAAATTATTTTAATCAAATAAGTATTGAGTTAGTAACAAATTAATTATTATTGAGTTAGTAATAAATTTCTTAACTTAATCTAAGAATAATTGATTAATAATGAAACATATCTTAATATATCCCTTAGATACTTAGGTAAAAATTCTTGTACTTAACAAAGATAATTAGGAGGTGTTAGCTTAAGGGGGAGGAAGGATTGAAAATTCTTCCAAATAGTTTAAAAGCAAACAAGCAATTTTGAAAAATCTTTAGTCCTCTCATAAATAATTTGAAAATACTCCTTGAAACCATTATTAAACTATTAGTTTGAATCTAACCCTAAGAGGCTAAGATATTTAAGGACCAATTTTAAATGAATATTAGTTTTGACGTAATCTCAAATTTAGGGGAGGTAGTATTTTGAGTAAGTTAAACAAACTAAAACCTTAGTAACTTTAGTATCAAATTAAGGGGGAGTATCAATTTAAGAGGGACAACTGTTTGAAAAACTCATGTTTAATACTAAAAATATATTTTACTTTAAAAATCACTTTAGAAAAGCTATTTGAAAAATACTTATTAAAACGTAGTTTTATTCAAATGCTATTTTAAAAATCATGTTTTTCAAAGTTTGTGAAAAATACTAGCAAAGTGCTTTGAAAAATATTAGTAAAAATCTTTATAAAAAGTATCTTGAAAACCATCTTCACTTTGCTTGAAAATTCTATTATACTTTTCAAATATCTATTTTGAAATAATCTCATGTTCAGAGGAGGATTAATAAGTCAATAAAGTTTGACAATATTCTTTTTATTTTTTCAAAAATCTATTTTTGAAGAAGATTATCATATGTTTTGAAAATTTATTTTGAAAATTGTTTCAATTTTTCCAAACTACTTTAAAACAATTTTAATTGTTGCGACACTTAGTATTTTAACTTTGACTCTTGATTTTTTTTAAAATGATTTCATTATTGCAAAACCTAGCATTTTCAAACCAATTTTTAAAGTTTCAAGGTTTTTGAAAAGTTAGTAGTTTTTGAATATTATCTCAATTTTTTTGAAAATTACTTTAAAAATGTCTTTGAAAAGTTGTGAACATTGAGTAAAACAGTATCTTTATCAAAGAAAGTTATTTCAGGTTGTCTTATTTTTCCTGTGTTCTAAGTAAATAGTTGTTATTGGTATATAGAACAATTCTAGTTCTTGGAAGATGGCTTTGATCATAATCTATTATTTTCATTGTACTTTTATGTAGGCATACTTCATATGGTCTTGACGTAGCTAAAGATTCGATTGGGAGGGTGATCTCTTTTCTTCGACAAAGGAAAGCACTAAAGGGAAGAAAGGCGGAACCCATCTCTACCCCCACATCAATGACATTGTACTAAATAACGCATAAGTTTCAGAATTTTTCAATTCACGTACCTAAATTTCATAATACCCTAATCACATATTTATAAAATGACCCTCCTCTCCCCTCTTTCTTTCACTAAATAATCATGAAATTTCTATATTTTTACTTTACCCCTTGAGAAATTTATTATTCTCAATTGACATTATAAAATTCAAATTTACATGAAGTAGATTTTTAGGAGTAAAGAATTATTTTAGTCCATCAACTAGTTTCGAACATCTACATCATTCAAAAATTTAAAAGTTTGATTTTTTTTTTAATGAGGGAAGTCTTAAGAATTCATTGGCGGTGTTGATTAATGAGTATCATTATTATATACTTTATAATAAGTTTATGATAAATTTTATCAAATATTTTCAAGTTTAAAAATTCAATTCACACAATTTATGTTATCGAATTTAAATCAGATGCCATTGATACATTAAAAATGTTTTTATTAGTATATTGATTTTAATTTAAAATGATTTGGAGTTCTCTAAGTCTATAAGTCAGTGTCATCTTCAATTTCGGATGAAACTGGTTGATAAATTTACAACATTCAAAAATTTAAAAAAATATATTATTTTTTTAAATCAAGGGAGTTCTAGGAATTCACTAATAGTGTTGGTCAGTGAGTAATATTATTCTAGACCTTATAATAAGTTTATGATAAATTTTATTATTAAAATTTTAAAAACTCATTACTCTTAATTGTGATCAAATTCGAATTCGATGGCATAAATAAATTAAAGAGACTTCCATATGTAAGTTAATTTTAATTTAAAATTATTTGAAATTCAGTTTCAGATATATTTAAATTTGACAATGTAAATTAAGAATAATAAAATTTTAAATTGATAAAATAAAAAAAAAATCTTCATTATTTCATGAAAAACACAGGAGACAGAAGAGAGAGATTTCTAAAATATATTTGAATGTTATGAAACTTAAGTAAAAAAAAATTAAAATATGCATGCACGATTTAGTAGTATATCATTAAAAAAATGGTAATTAGGAGAGTGTTTTAACTTTCATCCCAAAAATATATAAATGCGTGGCAGTTAAATGGTTTAACTATTTGAAGGCAAATAGGCAATAGAGAGAGTCACTTGTATAATAGATAAGCTTCATCAATTCCCACCTATAAATAAAATGATCCATCCTTTAAATGGTACTTTGTGACTAGAAGTAGAATCATCAATTTGAGTTAAGCTTGTCAGATTGATTCGTCTCGTCGAAGAATTTAAGTAGATTGAGTTAAAATTTTATCAATCTAAGTCCGCCGTAATATTTTTTAATTTTTTAAAAAAAATTTTATGGGCCCGCGAATTGGCCCGTAAAATTCGTAACCCGCCTTAAAATGGTTGAGTTGAAAATTTCCCAATCTATCAAGTTGACGGAGTGATCCGTCCCACCCCGTCAAATAATTAGCCTTTCACAAATCGACCCATCCCATCATAAATTGACCCGTCTGACAGCCCAATCCAGAAGATCCGGCCTATTGTGAAACTTGCTCGTCACATTCACACAATCGGGTTCTTGAACCGAACCAAACCGCGATGTATGTTTTTAGTAGATGATCCGAAACCTTGCTCCTACCGGTTCGCATTCGTCATGAGCCGCAAAGCTCCTGCTTTCCGACTTCGCTTTCTACGTCTCCTTTCCTCGTCTTCCGCCGCCGCCGCCGCCGCCGACACTTCCATTGATGACCTCGCCAAGCTTATCAACAGCCAGCCCATCGCCGCTATCCGCCACCGCATCCCTCCTCGCTTCCTCGCCTCCCCTCTCCTCGACTCGCTTCTCCTTCGCCTATTCGCCGCCCACACCGCCTCCGACAAGGCCCTCCGCCTCTTCCGCCTTTCTCTCCACCACCACGCTGACCCTCCCCCCTCACCCTCCGCCTTCGCCACCGCGCTCCACATCGCCACCCGCGCGCACCACTTTGACGCCGCCTTTGAGCTCACCGAGGACGTCGCCAGATCCCACCCAGCGCTTCTCACGCCCAAATCCCTCGCAGTCCTCCTCTCCCGTATCGCAAAGTTCCAATCTTTTGATCGAACACTCGACGCATTCGAGCGCGTCGAGAGGGCGTGGGTGTCCGCCGGTCTATCCTTTGGCGTCGATGAGTTTAATGCGCTCTTGAGAGCCTACTGTGCTCGTGGGCGAATCTCTGAGGCCCGCGCTATCTTCCGGACGCTTCATCAGCGGTTCTCTCCTAACTCACGGACGCTCAATACTATCCTTTTGGGCTTCAAGGAAACGTGGAATCTCGTTGCTCTGGATACTATCTACCATGAGATGATCCTCCGCGGTTTCGAGCCGGATGCTGTAACTTATTGCATCCGAATGGACGCCTACTGCAAAAGGCTGCAGTTTTTGGAGGCCCTGGACCTTCTAGATGAGATGGTAAAGAAGAATTGCTCCCCTACCGTGCAAACCATCACAACTTTGATTCACGGTGCTGGTCTTGTGAAGAACCCTCACCGTGCACGCAAGTTGTTCGACGAAATGGGTGAAAGAGGTATAACTCCTGACAGAGCGGCTTATAATGCTCTAGTGGGCGCGTTTGTAAGGGCGGGTGATCTTAAGTCTGCTTTGGTGATCATGGATGAGATGGAGGAGAAAGCAATTGGGCTTGACGACTTCAGTTATTACACCGTGTTCTGTGGCATGAAGAAGCACGAGGATTTAGAAGGGTTTTGGAAGATATACAAGAGGATGGTTGACAATAACTATGTGCCAAGGGTACGCACAGTAATGCTGCTCATGAAGGTGTTCTGTCAAAATGGAAGGGCTCACTTAGGGTTGGAGTTGTGGGACTACCTTTTAAAGAAAGGATGTTGTCCTCATAAGCATGCATTAGATCTCTTGGTTACAGGACTTTGCTGCAGAGGGAAGGTGGCAGAGGCCTACAGGTGCTTCAAACAAGTAATTGATAGAGGGCGAGTGCCATCTGAGAGAGCCCTTCGGGTGTTGGAAGACTTTCTGGTACAAGCTGAACAGGCAGACATGCTAGAAGAGCTTGGCCAGATGACAAAGGGGTTGCAAATGCCATTTTCATCCTCATATTAATTGGATCACAAATGGAAGGTAGTGGCGGTGACATCGTTCCTTTTGATTCCTTGTTCAGTGATTGAAATGGAGCCAAGGGTTCTGTCTTAGATGATGATGTAGACAACAAACATTGTCGATCAAATTCATTGCCTGACAATGTTGTGAGTTATTGTTATGAATCCATGGATAAAAACAAAAGAAGCTTGGAAGTTTCACTTCATCTTGAGATATTCTCGCTCCTCTTCTATCCTATAGTCAAGATTTGGTGATTGAACTGGTGGTGGGTGGACACAAGAAATAGATGCTGAATGTGATACTACTACCAGATTGTTTGGGAATAGAAATGGATCTCCTCTGTGTAGCTGTTTGTAAGATACAATCAAATATTGTTCTTGAGAATGTCGTCAGTTAATCGTGTGAAACCTTATCACGATATATGGAAAAGAAACTTCAGAAGGCTGCTGGCTGTAAGAGATTGCTTGCTCTCTTTTGCGATATTCCCTTATTGATAAGGTAGAACAAGTGATCGAAGCACATTTTGTTGGAAAATTAAGTTATCACTTGTATTTATCCTTTGTTTAATAAAAAGATAATTAATTGTCTTTGAGTCTGGAATTGATTGTCGCCTATAATTGAATTCTTCCAATGCATAACTTTTGTTCTCCCAGTAAACCATATACTTTGATGTGATTAACTGTTTCAGAGTAGTTATCTTGTTACATTACAAAGTTCATGTAGAAATATATTGGCTTTTAGATTACAGGCACAATTCATTACAACTAACTGGCCTTTGGATTGGATAATAAGTTTGCTCCTTTTATCAGTAATGTGATGTGTTTTCTGCCCTACTGTAGCAGGTTAAATTTTGTATGATTTGTGAATGAGGATTGTTAGTTTTAACCCTGTCAGATTGGTTTAGGAGGGTCTCTTTTTCTGTGAATTGCAATGTAAGAACAACTTGTATTTGTATCTTATGAAGTGTAAGAACAACTTTGTGTGAAATCCAAACTGAATTAAAATGAAGTAACTTAGGTAGATCATTCACCTACATGCCTTGTGAATTTTACTCACCAACATAGAGCCACAACTTGCATAGATTTTGTAGAGGATGGAGAAGCTCTTGATCCATATATATTGGAAATATAAGACATGGCATGTGACCACATCATCCATCTTTTGATCTTACTCTAACTCATTTGGCATGAACGCTCAATTTGATCTAAATCTATATTTGATGTAATTTATTTTTATTCAAACAATTTTCTGGCTAAGATTGGCCAATTCATATTCTTGTTAAATGCTAATTCAGTACTATCAAAGTTCTCTTTAGACTTTACAAGTCTTATTATATGGACAAAATGATTAAATGGTCAAGTTTTGAAAATATACTATGACATTATCATAATTCGAGGATGATTAAAAAAAAGAAAACAAATTATTTTACCTTATGTAGTTTTACTATTACTGTCTTATTTTCATATTTTTACAAGTGTTCTTGTAGCTTTACTATTACTTTACATACAATTTCATAGTTATTATCAGTTCACTTCCTTTGCCACTAACAATAATGAAAGAATGAATTAACAAAATCATAAAAGGGTGAAGGTAACATGTAGGTGTAAAAAAAATATTCTAGAAATATATTATATATATTTTAATGAAATTAAAATTATAGGAGATATTTTATAATAATGGAGACACTGATAGCAAAATGAAGTCCTCCCAAATATAAAAGTAATTATCATAACTGTTTTTGCAGTAGATTTTGCCCATTTTTACCCATCCATGCAGCAAGCTAATGCACCTAGATGTTACAACTGTAAAGAAGAGAATCATTGTGGTTAGAACAGCAGCGAGCCGTTGGGGTTTCAGATGCATGAGAGCAGAAAAGGACAGAAACTTTGGATTTCTTAATGCGAGTTTGTAGCTTGCTAGATTGCAGATATGTGCTCCCGTCTTCTTTTTGGAGGAAAAGAAAAGCTACATGGAAGAGGAGGTGGTAGTGTGGTGCTTGTTCTTTCCCTTCTTCAATGAATCTCTCTATTTCTGGATTGGGTATTGGTTAAAAATCTAACTTTTAGCAACAAATTTGAATCTTTCATGGTAAACCAAAAACTTGAATTTTTATAATGAGCAGGAGTTTCATGATTCCTTTACTAGATTTGCCCATGGTTAAAATTTAATTTTTAGCTGTAAGCTCAAGTCTTCATGGTAAGTTGAAGAAGTTTTGCAGTGAAATATGAGATTTTATGATAAAAATAGACCTTTATGATGAACAAGTGAACTCAGGTACCATCTCATGCCTTATTCTTCTTTGAAAGATTCTACGAGACGATATATATTCTTTGTTCATTTTTCCTAATCCAGAGAAGGCAAAGAATCCTCATTTACAAGAGCAAGAAGCCCCCACACGCAATCCCCATATCAATCACTGAATCTAGTCTACTCTCAGGAACTTGTAATCTTCGTTCAACTAAAACTATTCTTCCTAGATTCTGAGCATGTGGTTACTTATTCCAGCCTACCTATAATCTAATAGTCCCATTTGATCTTATCTGCTGTTTATAATAATTAAATCATCAGATGAAGTCAATCCAACAAAAAGGAAGCCTAACTTTTTCACCCATTTCAGATTTTTTTTTCTTCAGCTGGGTCCTGCTATAAAAAGACAATTCTAGGATTCTAATTACTGTTCTTGATCAGATAAGCATGCTTAAGTTAGTGGGTAAAAACACTCTCAGCTGTAAAGATTAAAGGATGTGTATCTCTAATTTGTAATAGAACACAAAATAAGACTGTGAAGATGATTGGACTTTATGGAGAGGGAGAGACAGAGACACAGAGAGGAGCAATTCCCCAACTTAGTATCTTCTTGTCCTCTGAGAGGTGAGGAGCTCCTCTGTCTGGAGTATTTTCTTCAATGATTACATGTAGAATTAGTGAAATTTGGAATTATTTGATCTTATATTTTACCCTCCCTTTGGTTGTGTTATCCCCCCTTTGGTTTCTTAGCCTTTTGCTATCCTTGTTATTAATTCCTATGCAGATTTGACTCAATGATGGCGTCATCATGGTGATGAGACTGGGAGAGAATTCCAGACTTCTTCATTTGGCATTTATGAGGGCAATAAATGGAAGAGAGACGTTGGTAGGAAGGAAGATGTTTGATAAGCAGCCAAAGTGGTGAGTTTGCAGGTGAAAAAATTCTGTCTTCATTTCTTCTGTTTCCTTTGATTGGGTTCATTGAAGCTTCAATGGAATAGTAAGTTCAAGATGGATCTTGAAGTTGAGATGTCACAAATTTTCCTTGCTTTTGTAGTGAAGTTAGTTCATCAACGAGTCCAAATAATCCTCTTAGAATTTGGTCCCCTATTTTCCCCCCTTGAAATCATTCTTGAGATCTAATCTTTTTGCCTATTCAATAGTTTTGAATCACTATCATATCTTTGCAATTAAAACAACTTTATGATATCCTCCTCTCCATTATAAACTACTTTGTTAATCTCTTTTCCCCCCCTTTAAAGATACTGTCTGAATCTTTCCTTGATTTTTCAGATATCTTCTCATCCTATGACAGAAGAATCTTTCTGCATTCTTATCAGGAGAAAGATACTTCTGAAATAAAGAATTCCTTCGCAGAAAAGAAATTCTACTCTGATGAGGAGTTGGTAATTTCTTTTATATTTCCCACAATAGTATACTTTGTTCTATTTTTCCTTCTCTTGTGCTCATCTTCCCATCCTTCAGGTGTAACTCTATCATTTTTCTTGAATAAATTGCCATATTATACCCCCTAAATTCACAATTGTACCTAGTAGTTGCCATTTTTCTCTGGCTAATTGCGATTTGTTACTTCATTGATGCAAAAAAGGAGACTTGAGGATTCAAATTCTACCTTATCATTTTCTCTTCTTTCTTTTTTTCTCATTCTTTCTTGAAAGAGAAACCTGAAACCCTAGAAATGTTAATGGTATCTGTTAAGACTTTATCTCCTATTTATCCTCTTTTTTGAAAAGGAGCAACAATTTTGTAGTGACTACAGCAGCGAAGACATCAGATTCAGATGCTCTGAACCAGCTTAAGTTTTCAATGAAGAAACATGTCAAATGCCATGACAGTGATTCAGTGAGGAATACAATGTTGAAGCATGAAGAAATCTTCAAGGAACAGGTAAAAAAATGTGCTATTTTAATTGCATTTCTACCCTAAACAAACACATTGTTGCTACTGAATAATTCTGTTTCAGTTACTAACTGTGCAAGTAGCACTTGTATAATTCATCGCTTTAAAGAAAAGGATCAAATTCTGACTCACCGAGATGAGCTGACTACTGTAGGTTTGTGAACTCCATCGTCTGTATCAAGTCCAGAAGATGCTGATGGTTGAGCTGGTGAACAAGAAAGAAGAGCTCAATTCCTTGCCAAGTGAAGCTACAGAAGCAGTTGCAGAGACAAAGACTAGAATCTGGAGTAGTGCTTCAACCTCAGAGATCACTGAATCTTCTCATGTTAGTAATGTGAACCAACCTGCAGCTTGCAGCACAAGGACAAACCTCCTCTCAAGGGAGCTAAGTTTCTGCTCTCGCAACCGAGCATCGAGTGCACATATAGTGGGATTTGACTTCAAACAACCAGTTCAAGAGAACACTTGCACAGGAGTAAGGAACGCCAAACAGCTACAAGAAACATGGTCTGATGATGGAAGTGAACTTGACTTGACACTTAGCATAGTATGTGGTCCTAAAAGCATGGAGGAACAAATGGTTTCACCGTGCCTGAATGCTGATATTGGCTGCTCGGATCCAACTACTAGTGATATTAGGTTGAGGCAGATTGAGCAGGAGAAAGAAGAGGATTGTAGTGATACCTCTTCTGAGATGAACAGGAAAATGTTGAAAAGTCCCCCTTGGATTCTGGATGCTCAAAATTTGAACAAGAGATGAAACAACACAAAATTTTGTTGCTTGTTTCTCGTTGCTTGGATCCTTAAAAAAATGGTGAAAGAGAATTCTGAACAGGCCTTTTACAGTAGCAGCCAATATCAATTGCTTTATACAGCCAATATGTTTTTTTTGGTTTTCAAGTTTGTTAATCTTACTCTTGATTTTTTTGTTTTGTCATTTAGAACAAAAGTGATCCAAAAGTGTAGTATCTCTTTTGGTCCCAAATATATTCTTCGGAAACACAATTCTCATCTAGCATGTTGAAACAAGCTGAACTTGGCTGGTAGTTTCAGACTTGAAAAAGTTATCAAAACTTGGAACAAATTTTATATAAAATTTATTTATTTATTACTTTGAAAATATTTTTGTTGGATCAATTTTCCTTGACTATAATAATGATCCATAAGGAGACAAATCAATGATCACAAAGTGTGGGGAGTCCTTTTTTATCCACCATAATATTGATATTTTATTTTGTAATGATATTTTCATAAATTTAATAGGGTTGAGTGTTTGTTGAGTGGGTTTAGAATTTATAGACTTTGGGTCGATTTGGGTGATCCATCCAACATCACGTGTTGAGCATGTGTCCATATTGTTGGAAATTTTGAATGGGAACAAGAGATGTGGAAAGGAGACTCCATGTGAATGAGACTCTAATCTCACATTGGGAGTTTGAAGACATTATGGTTTGTTTATAATGTATCACAAGAATTGAGGTTGTGAACATATGCATGGGGGAGATTCTCTCTCACACATGAGCCCGTAGGGCTTGCAAATCCAAGGCTTGGATTGCATTGAACCAAGTTGACTTGTGTACGAGTAAGATCATCGAATGCTAGATCGGTCGCGGCTATTTGGCCATGACCGCAGTCAAAAATATGAACTCCTATGTAAGAGGTCATGTGCAGTAGAAAGAACAAGAGAAAGCAAAGAGATTTTGCCAGCTTCGTTCCCTTGGTTTTCCCTATGAACAACCCGTGCTAAGTTGCAATCGTGTTTTTTCTGTTATATTCTGGAAACAGACGTCTATTATAACCCCAAAGTATAATCAGAGGAGGCGAATTTGTTTTAAGGAAACTACGTCCAATGCAAGTCTCGACATCTTCCTCTTCCAACTCGACACTAAGGCAGCAATGAACCATTCGGCAACTCGACATCTCAATTAACTCGGTGACTCGGCCAAGTCAGCATTCGGCAGCGGGCAACTCGGCTTTCGGCAGTCAGGCTACTCAGTACTCACCCAGCGAAGTCCCACTCGAGCTCGAACAACCTAGCAGCTCAACCTAACTTTCCAAGCTGACAGCTTAAGATTATCCACTCAAGCCATCTTGACAGATAAGTCTGATTTTGATTTGAAATTTCAATTCAGACTATTCCTCAAGAACAGTTCCTTTGTAACTCCAACAACAAACTCCAACAAATTGTGGAATATTTTCCAACATATATATACATGTGAATATAGAGATTCATAATGGAGTTCTTTTTATTTATGTAAAGATGGATAGACATAGGAGAGAGTTCATTAGATTTAACTTCATTTATTATTGTTCATCCTTGTTCCTTATGTTGGAACCCCAAGGTTGTTTTGATGTGATCAACCAAATTAGGTTAGGTCCTATGGTATTTTAATCTTGTGTCTAAGTGTGCAGGAGCTTAGGAATACAAGAAGTCAAGCAAAAGACGCAGCTAGCGAGAAGGACGACACGGGAGAGAGCCGACGGACTCGATGCGTCCGAGGGACGAGGTGCTACAGAAGAGTACGCGAGCGGACGAGAAGGAAGCGCACGGCGTTTCTGAGGGATGAGAAATCGGAGCGGAAGATTGCTCGAGAAGGTCGAAATTGGGTTCGAGTGAGCCTTATTTCGATTGGCCGAAATCACCCAAGCGAGTGGAGCTGGAGCAGAAGACCCGGACCGAGGCAAGCAACACCGGAGTAGAGGGCCCGGACCGAAAAAGTCAACTGTGTTGACTTTAGTGGTTCGGGCGCTTGGACCAGTCCGGGCGCCCGGAGCGATTCCGGGCGCCCGGAACCCGACTTTTGACCAGATCACATTTGACCGTGATCCGTTGCGAAGGGGATAAAGTTCCAGGCGCCTGGAACCCTCCAGGCTCCCCAACCAAGGCTATAAATACAGCCTTGGTCCAGAAGCTTTTCAATTCAACAAGCAATTGTAACAACACTTGTGTGCTTTCCTGTTTTGTTTAGCTTCCTTCTTTTTGTGCTTACATAAAAGAGACTTCTCCGCCTGAAGGAGAATTTAGTGCGATCATCTTCCTTAGATTAACAACCTCCCCGGTTGTAATCAAGTAAACTCCGGTGTCTCTTTTCTTTTAAGTTCAATCTATAATTATTTATGTAAGTGTTATTTTAAAAGTCCGAGAAGGGTATTGTTTTTATTTGTATAGGGCTATTCAACCCCTCCGACAGCCGGCCACCAACGGTCCCCAACACCTTGTTCTTTATTCTGTTCTTTGTTCTTTGATTGAAGGCTCTCCTACTATTGTTGTGAAAAATCCTTATCTTGTTAATTAAACCCCAGATTTGCCTGAGGCAAGCTGTTTGGTGAACTAACACTATTATTGTTATCAGACATCACTGTTCAAATTGGAGTTTTGCATCATGCTTTTTGACTTTTCATTGATTTATTACCCAAACAGTTGGTATTGGCAAGGGATGCAAGAATTGAATGAGATCATAGATTGGACTTGATTTGAACTATTTCATTCAAAGTAACAAGAAAAAGTATTATCACTTTGAATGATGGATTTTGTAGATAAACTTATGCAGGGTATGATTCTTATTGTTAGGTTGCACCATCATGATAATTTTTCTATCTTCACTTCTAATGACCTGGTTCGGAGAAAAAGACAATCTACAGCATTAAGTAGGAGAATTAGTTAAGATTCACATAAGAGAAGTCAACTCAAGTCAACTATACCTGCTTCTGGTCTGTGAAGTATAAAAGGTCAAAAAAATATCAATTATATTTAGCAAATTATACTTGATGACTATTGCTGAATTCTAAGAATGTACAAGAATCAAAATATTTATACGGTGATAAGCAAGAGTCTATCTCCCTCATAGTTGACCTGAGTCATATATCTCTTATGGCGAGAAGCAAAAACTCTATCTTCCTCGAGTCTGTATGTGAAAAAATATGGTCAGACATCAAACTCTAACAACATTAAACCTCCTTTTTTTTGGTTCTCAAGGCTATACTTTATGAATCAAATATCTTCAAACATTTGTGCAATTTAAAACTCGGCGTTGGAGCTTAATTACATTGCAAAAGAACATCAAAGTGCTGTAATTCTGCTTTTCCTAATAAGAGGTCAGCAGAACTATGTGAAATTGAAAATAGGGGGAAATTGAGCAATATTTTATCTGCTACATCATATAATGATCTCTAGTTAACTTTTGAGTGTTTTGTACTGCATCACCTTAATGGCCACACATCTGTAAGAGTCCTAGACTGTATAATGCTGCTGGATGTTGTCGATGTCGAGCCCCTTTAGCTTGACAACTGATTCCACATGACCCTTCAGAGTGTTCAGCTCTCTTATCCTGCAAAACAATTACCCATTTGTACATAACAGTTTAATCATCTCTTTGTGAGATAAGTTTAATTATGTAGAAATGACATTCCGATGATTGAGTTGAATATTACAGACAACATACCTAGCAATCTCAGCTCGTCGCTTGGCCTGCTCGGCGATCTCAGAGAGCTCAAGGAAGCTGCTCCTGTCAGAGAATAGATTGGTGGAGTCAGGTGTTTGGAGGCCATGAAGCGTTCTCTGTGCAACAGCCCATTGAGCTTCCCTTTCCTCTCTTCCATAGTTCTTCTTTGTGGTGAAGGCAGTCTGCCATAATATAGACAAGTATGGCTGTGAGAAAAATCAGTGGCAAATAATATGGTGTTTAAGAAGTTCAGGCTTAATCTTCACTGAACCTTCTGCTTGAAGAGATTATCCCACGCTTTTCCACTTAGAATATAGCGAATGAAGAACTTGAAAAGGTCCAATGGGATGTAGAAAACTAGACTATACAGCCACACAACTCCGGCCCATCCCCAGCCACAGCCTTTGATTTTGGCAAAACTCCAGTTAGCATAGACAGCAATAAGAGTTGCAACCTGCATGATGAATCCTTGCTTATTCGAGCAGAAATTCAATTTTTTTAAAAATAATAGTAATAATATGGTAGATTTTTGGCCCCCGTGTTCATCAATAAGAAAGTAGTGATTTTATTGGAGAAAAGCAAACTTATTTTGCACAATAAGCAATAAAGAAAAAAAATTAAAGAGCAACTTAGTCCATGATAACTCATGTAATCTTCTGAAAATATGATATAAGTCAGATGCAATGATGTCTCCCTGAGATTGAAAGTTACCCTGAAAGCATTGAAATCATTATTATGCCATGTTAGCCTCAGCTATTTGAAGTCAAATATATGAATTTTGCTGAACCTTACTCAAGGCTGAAAACCAATTAAGAATTATGTCACAAGGCAACTTGTTATAAAATTTATCTTTGATATACTTGTGGAAATTCCAAATGAAATCAAGTATGCATGCAAAATAATCTTAGCGAAGGCATAACATTCATACAACAATGAACTGATGAGCTTTTGCTTGACAAAGATTATTTGTGGGAACAATAGACATTGATTTTAGAAGATTATGTGGGAAAAAAGGCTTCACTTACAAGTTGTGCAATAACAAAGGCACTGACTAATAGAAGTCCAGGGCGTTCAAGAAAGCTCCAACCGCGTGATCTTGTGACAAAAATGAGAGCCTGGCTAACAATACTAACTTGAAGGTACAGAGCAGCCATCATTTCATGGTCACTTTTCCTTATTGATCTAACTTTGAAGTTATCCTGTGTTAACACGCCAAAAAAAAAAAAAAAAAATCATTTGTCAGAACAAGAAAATGAAAAGCTCTTTGGCCATTTGTTTTTATTTCTCTTTCTTTATCAATAAGCATAAATTTGGATGTTCCTATAGAGGACTAACAGCAGAAAATACAAGCAAGCCTTCAGCAATCGATTACATTCAGAGAGGGGTTGAACCATGAAGAGGGTGCTTACTGAGAAGAAGTTTGTCTCCCTCATAGCCCAGAAGAAGATGACAGTCATCAAAGCTAAATAAGATCCTAAAACGACACCAGTGGCAAAAATCTCCCTCAACTTCCAACTGTCAGGCAACGGAGATGGTTTCACCCGGTCTTTGGAGATTGTCATGATAGTACCTGCAAATAGGGCAAAAGAGAACATACTAAAAAAGAGTCATCCAAAGAAAGTGTTAAGTAAATTGCAGTAGTCGAGGACCTCACCATCATTAAGTATGGCAATTATCAGAACCATAAAAGGTGAGAAGTCAAATTTCCATATCAGTGCAATAAGCATAAAACCAAGCTGCATAATTTTCCAAGTGAATAAGAGAATATTTTGCAATCAATTTCACATTTTATAACTAGAGACTAAGCTTTCCAGCATACCACAATACGGATTGTAATAGAAACAGCATATATCTGCATACAAACCAAAATGGAGAAATATCATAAAGTTGAATTAAAAAGTAGAATCAAATAAATAGAGCATACAGTGTAGTTTTTCATTCTCTGGAAGATGGCTCTACTTGTAAGTACAGCACTGATAATGACACTGAGACCAGGTTCAGTGAGGACAATATCAGAAGCACTTCTTGCAGCATCTGTGGCATCAGCAACAGCAATGCCAATATCAGCTTTCTTCAACGCCGGTGCATCATTCACACCATCTCCTGTCATACCACATATGTGCTTCTTTTCCTGCAACCTCTTCACTATCTCATACTTGTGCTCTGATTCAAAGATAAATTTGTGTCAATGAGAAAATGGCGATCACTATTGCAGAGTTCAGAAAGCTAGAGTCTCAATTCATGAAGTACAATAAACCAACCAGGGAAAACTCCAGCAAAACCATCAGCCTTCTCAATCAGCTCATCGACAGGAAGTCCAGCGATTGATTCATCCTTAGTTTGGCCAAGGAGCGAGGAGGAAGGATACATGTTTGACCCCATTCCAAGCCTTCTACCAGTTTCTTTAGCTATTGCAAGCTGGTCACCTGGTGAGCAAGAAAGCATGTCAATAAGAGACAAGCAAAAAATGCAACAGTAGATCAAACATGAATAAAGCTATCGATCACCAGTAATCATCTTCACGTTCACGCCAAGATTAAGAGCTCTGCGGATTGTTTCTGCACTGTCATGCCTTGGGGGATCAAAGAGAGGCAACAATCCGACGAACTCCCATGGCCCACCTGAGCTCTCCTTCGTCCTCTCTGGTACTTTCTGTAAACAATGACGCAAAACTAAAACACATAATTGGGCATTGAAACGGAACACCGCTCTCACAGATAAGCAATCAAACACCTGTCGGGCAACAGCCAGCGACCGAAGCCCGCGCTCGGCAAACTTGTCGATGATAGAATGAACTCTTCTCTTAACCTCCTCTCTGGAGTTGCAGAGGCTCAAAATCTGTATTCAGCGATCAAACGAGTTACTTGCAATGCTGCTGCAAGCCGTAGAGGAATTATTCCAAACACAATACGGGCACCTGTTCCGGAGCTCCTTTGCTCACGCGATGCCATTCGCCGTCAGCATCGATGTATGTCAGCGCAGTCCTCTTGTCGACTGGGTTAAATGGCAAGAAGTGGACTTCTTGTATGCCCGCCCTCGCCTGAGATGGAACACCGTTGACTAATTTTGTAAAGTCAATATCGTTGGTCAAGAGTCAATTTAAATATGAACCGGCTAAATTAATCAGATCGGTTGAACCGGAGAAGCAGTGTTTATATCATGGACCCGGTTTAAGGTCGCTTTGGAAAAAAAAAAAAAAAAGCAAGTTACCTCTTTTGGGTCTGCAAGCATTCCGACCATGGCGGCGTCGATGGCGTCCTGGTTCTCGGTCCTCGAAGCTCTGGCCGCCATTAGGACGACCTGATCCCGATCGACCCCTCTCGCGAAGACCTCAATCAAGTTCTTGTCGACGCTCAGTTTGTTGAGCGTCAGCGTCCCGGTCTTGTCGCTGCAGAGCACGTCCATGCCGGCCATCTCCTCTATCGCCGTCATTCTCTTCGTGATCGCGCCCTGCTGAGACAGCTTGTGCGACCCGATCGCCATCGTCACCGACAGGACCGTCGGCATCGCTATCGGGATCCCTCCGATGAGGAGCACCAGGAGGTTGTCGATCCCGTCCCGGTACTTCCGGTGCTGGATCGGGTACATAACGATGAGCTCGACGAAGATCCCTATCGCGATGGAGCAGATGCAGAAGTTTCCGATGGCGGTGAGCACCTTCTGGAAGTGGCCGACCTGGTTGGTGCTGTCGACGAGGTGCGCTGCTTTGCCGAAGAAGGTGTGCACGCCGGTGGCGATGACGACGGCCTCTATCTCGCCCTGCTTGCAGGTGGATCCGGAGAAGACCTCGTCGCCGGGGTTCTTCGTCACGGGGAGCGACTCGCCGGTGAGCGCAGACTGGTCGATCTTCAAGGGATCCCCCTCGAGGAGGCGCGCGTCGGCCGGGACGATATCGCCCAACTTGATGCTGATGATGTCACCGGGGACCAGAATCGCCGCGTCCTGCTCGGCCCACCGCCCGTCTCGAAGCACCTGAGAACCAACAAGCGATCAAAAAGTAAAATTTTGAATCGGATTTGTGGCTCCTGAGTTCTGATTACCTTTGTTTTGGGGGCAAGGCCGGCCATGAGAGCGGCGGCCGCGTTGCCGGCGTTGTTCTCCTCGACGAACGATATCGTGGAGTTAATGACCAACAGCACGACTATTCCAAGGAAGTCTTCCCAGTCCGGCGGCTTGCCGCCGCCGTTGGCCAGGGCAATGGCTATTATGGCGGCCATTTCCATGACCCAGGACAGAGGGTTCCACATGAACCCTAAAAACTTGAGGATCTTGCTCTCCTGCAACACGAAGCATTTCAGAAAACGAATCGAGTTTATCAAAAGAGGGAAAGAAAAAAAAAAAAAAAGAAACTTTTGATCCGACCTTCTTCTCCTCGAGCTTGTTCGGGCCAAAAATTTCGAGCCTTTTGACTCCCTCCTCTGAGCTTAATCCTTCTCTGGAACATTTGAGCTGCTCGAAGACTTCCTCCACCGGAATATGTTCCTATTGCAGACATAACGAGCTCAAATAATAACCTTAATAACAAATACATGTGTTCTTCCTCTTCACCTACGAAGCATGAACTATACCAAAAAAATTTTTGGTATCAGATATCAAAGATAAAAAATTTCTTTTCAACCAGAGAGAATTCAATTGAGAGTTCATTCTCCGCCAACTCCACCTCCAAGACAGTTTAAGACGCAAACCAACCAGTCTCCTTTTCCAACTAGCATCCCATTCCATTCCAAACGATCCCAAAATGAACTCTTGTTCGATTACTTTTCCATTTTGATTACGTGAAGAAATAAAAAGAAGAACAGAGAAGAGAAGAAGAAGAAGAAGAAGAAGAGGAGACGAGTGACCAACCAAATCGACGGTCTCGTTCTTTATTTCGTCCAAGCTGATGCCTTTCTCTCCCATGTCTTATCTCCTCCGATCCACGACGCAGATAACCGGGCCTGCCTGGCTTTTCCATCTCTCCCTTCTTCCTCTTCTTATACTCCATGAAACAGGGGAAAGGAAGCAGACGATGAGGGGGGTTCTCTCCCAGCTGCTGGTTCCGCTACCGGTGACGTGTCGATTCACCTACTTCAAAACAGGCAACAGCCACCTGGCCAGTTCCCACGTCGACACATGGCCCTACAGTCTCCGGTTCCGGTTGACGTGTCGGTTCCATCTCGCTTGCGGAAGCGCTTGCGCCGAAACTAAAGCGAAAATAGCAATGCGATTGGTGGCTATAGTTATCGAGTAAGTGGACCCCACTAGATTTTTTGAAAATAAAATAATAATAATAATTCAAATAATATGACCCACTTCCTTTATTTAGATATAATAGATAACTGTAAAATTTTTAACATTTTAAATAGGCCATTAAATATGTTTAACATTTATATAAATCAATAAAACAACCCTCCCTCCCTCTACTGTAGTTATCAGAGAATTGATGCCGATCGAGTAGTTGCACCACAGAGCTAAAATTGATTATTCCACACGTCAAATAAGTTGCACCACAAAAACCTCATCCACGCTCGGAGGAAGTATAATTTGAAGGGGAATTGCCTTGTGGCATCGGCAATCCATGCAAGCAACGATCGAGTTATTTGTCTACGGCAACTGATTAGATATACGTAATTAACAGCATAATGCATGCAATTAATTAGTCCATGGAAGTTACTGTTTCAGTTCATGCATCTGTTCTTGAAGTTAATTTAAAGGGAACGCAAAAGGAAGACTTCATTGATCGATCTCCACCGATTTCTTGCTGCCTCAGTTTGATACATGTGAGAAAGAAGCAGTCATATGCAGCAGCTAGCTGGTCTTGGCTTTCACATGATTTAGGTTTCTTAATGATATACAGTACCAATAATAATAATAAAAAGAGTTCATTGATCTCGTGAAATGCGGGTAGCTGTTTCTGTCAGGTCTTCCATCCAGAAGAAGCAAGTCGATCGGTTGTGGTGCAAGGCCTTCGCATTGAAGGTAGATCTTGCTCTGTTGCTCAGGCTCATTTATCACTCGCCGATCGAGGCCTTCACAGTGATCGTATGTGCCATGAAAATTTATTCTTTTCCTTCACATTTGAAGGTTGAAAATTTAATTTCAACCTGAAAAAGAGAAACAAAAGTACACACACTGCCACACGTACATAATCCACATGGTCCTCAGCGCATCACATGCAACATTAATGTCCTGAACATTGTGGCTCTTAAAATGCTAGCTTTCATGCATGTGGCATTTTGTTCACTCCGAGCTTCCTCAAATGATCGAGAGAGAAAGATGCAAAACCACTTTGTCTCTCTTGCGCTGCTTCATCCTACAATTGTTTGCTATTTTCAACAAAGGATTTGTTGAAATGCCCTAAATTGTTAGACCTTTCAACGTGAGTTGCTCTGGGAAAAGCATATAATTCCAAATACTTCTCGCAATGAAAATTTGACTCCACTTCTCATATGCTCGCATGGCAATTGTACATATCTGCCAATGTCCTCTAAATGTCGTGGATGATCACGCCATCGGTCAATGAACGGGCAGACTTACATGTTGTGTACATCTCTAGAGATCGTCGGTGAATTAAGAAGATGAAAGGGCATTAAAAGCACTTCAACAGAGGATTATAATGATGTCGACAAAAGATCTCGACAGACCACTCCGACGCAAAGTTAAGGTTCGCATGAGGTATAAAACCATAGGAGAAAGAAAAAATAGGATAAAATTTGATGGAGCCGAAGAGAGTGTCAGAGTCCTTTTGCACACTTACATTCTCTAGAGTTTATATAGCTGTTAAAAGAGCATCTCTATGACGTTGCATTAATTCTTTTTCGTCATCCTTATATGAGCTAGTAAGGGGGCTAGATCCGACAACCATTAGTTGTCTCTCCATACACCAAATGCCACATGTTTGAAGTAAGGCAACCAGGAGACCAGATATAACAATCATATAATCGTTTCTTCATTCGCCCGGTGCCACGTGTTACAGAATATTCACAATTATTGTCTGCATCTCCTAGAAGAAATAGTCTTATTATTGAGACGGTTATGTTGCTTCCTTATTTATGTACACCCAACGCTTTTTAAGTGGGCTAGCACAGGGTGTGAGTCTGATCTGAGGATGAGGAAATGAGGTCGATATTGAGTGTCCTTGATCAGAATAGATGAAATCAGCGACTAAGACAGAGATAGGCAAAATGTCAGGATCTAAGGTTGAGTCCTGGACGGAGTCGGTGGTTGGGATCAAGTTCCGGATAGTGCCAACGTCTAAGGTCGAGTTCGGGATGGTGTCGACGGCGGAGGCTAAGGCCAGTGTGACGTCGACGACTGCGGCTGAGCCATGTGTGATGTCGAGATTTGATATTTAGGCATGGAGGTTGTTGACAATCGAGACCGAGGGATGATGTCAGAATTTGAGGTTGAAGCGTGAGAGATGTCGACGACTGAGATCGAGACAGGGATGATGTCATGATTTGAGGTTGAGAGACTTGGATGATGTCAGCGACTGAGATCGAGATAGGGGCGATATTGGTGACTGAGACCGATGTTGCTTGCTACTCGGAAAACCTATAGGTTCCACTGTACAAAAATTTTGTACAAAGGTCTGAACCTTTTCCTAGCTACCAAATGTTCTTTTAAATTAAATTTTGGATCGCCTGCGGAACTTAACACGTTTGATCCCAAACTTAATCTATTTGTTCTTTTAGGTTTTGAATTGGATCTCCTGCGGAACTTAACACGTTCGACCCAAGTCTCCTTAAGTTATTAATTCCATTAAATATTAATTTCCATAATTGGTTCCCAGTACTGACGTGGCGAGGCACATGGCCTTCTTGGATATGGGAGCAACCACCACCGACTAGACAAAACCTTTTATAGAAATCTAATATTTAATTTCCTAAAATAACTTTAGGTTAACCAAATAGAACAATCAAATCACAAGGAAAAGAAAAAACAAAAGAACACAACATCGAAAAACATATTCGAAATTCTAGAACGTAAGCCTCTTGTATTTGGTATTATTTCCATAAATAACTAGCATGATGCGGAAAGAAAAATTACTAGTTATACCTTGTAGAAAAACCTCTTGATCTTCTACCGTATTCCTCTTCTAACCTCGGACGTTGTGTGGGCAACGATCTTCCGAGATGAGAAACCACCAAGCACCTTCTTCTCCTCCTAGCTAGGTTCGGCCAAAACAAGAAAGCTTCACCAAGGAAGAAGAAAAACACCAACCAAGCTCTAAGAGATGCAAGCTTCCTCTCCTTCTTCTTCTTCTCCAAGTAGTATCCGGCCTCCACAAGAGCTCCAAGCAATAGAAAGTTTCGGCCACCACAAAGAGGAAGAAGAGAAGAGATGATGGCCGGCCACAACACCAAGGAAAAGAGGGAGAGAAAATAATAGAGGTTGTGTCTCATGAAGGCACCCTCACCCCTTCTTTTATATTCCTTGGCCTAGGCAAATTAGGAAATTTAATTACAATAAAATTTCCTCAATTTCCTTGACATGATTTAATTGAGAAAAATAAAATAAAATTTCCCAATTAAATCTACATTGGCCGGCCACATCATTGGAGAACAAATTGGACAAGTTTCAATCAACAATTAAAACTTCCTAATTTGTTTTCGGAAAATTTTAAAAATAAAATTTCTTTTTAAAAATCTCTTCATGGTTGATAAAAGGAAATTTCTATAATTTTAATTTTATCAACATGTGAATAATTTTAAAGAAAAAATAAAATATCTCACCAATCTACAAATAACGAAAGAGATCTAATCTCTTTCTTTAATCTTTTGTAGATTTTTTATAAGAGAGATATTTTAATTTAAATTCTCTTTAATAAATTATTTCTTCCACATAATAAAAATTAAAATTAAAATTCCTTTTTGATTTAATTTGGCCGGCCCCCACTAGCTTGGGTTCAAGCTAGGGTCGGCCACCCAAATTCATACCTAGGCCGACCCTAGCTTGTTCCCAAGCTAGCTTTGGCCGGCCCCTATTTGGTGGGTATAGAAAGTGGGTATAGGTGGGTATAGAACTCTACAAATAAGAGGCTACGATAGAGACCGAGAGGAGGAATTGGTTTTGGTCTCCCGATAAAATTAAGCATCCCGTGTTCGCCCCGAACACACAACTTAATTTTATCAATGATAATTCATTCCACTAGAGAACTATCATTGAACTACCGCACCAATCCCAAATTACATTTTTGGGCTCCTTCTTATTATGAGTGTGTTAGTCTCCCTGTGTTTAAGATATCGAATGCCCACTAATTAAGTGAGTTACTGACAACACATTTAATTAATATCTAAGTCCAAGAGTAGTACCACTCAACCTTATTATCATGTCGGACTAAGTCCACCTGCAGGGTTTAACATGACAATCTTTATGAGCTCCTCTTGAGGACATTATCAACCTATTATCTCTAGGACACAGTTTCCTTCTATAATCAACAACACACACTATAAGTGATACCATTTCCCAACTTATCGGGTTTATTGATTCATCGAACTAAATCTCACCCATTGATAAATTAAAGAAATAAATATCAAACATATGTGCTTGTTATTATATTAGGATTAAGAGCACACACTTCCATAATAACTGAGGTCTTTGTTCCTTTATAAAGTCAGTATAAAAGAAACGACCTCTAATGGTCCTACTCAATACACTCTGAGTGTACTAGTGTAATTATATAGTCAAGATAAACTAATACCTAATTACACTACGACCTTCTAATGGTTTGTTCCTTTCCATTTTAGTCGTGAGCTACTGTTTATAATTTATAAGGTACTGATAACATCATCTTCTGCATGTGACACCACATACTATGTTATCTACAATATAAATTATATGAACAACTACAAACAAATGTAGACAATTTGACCAAATGTGATTCTTTATTCATAATGAATGTTTACAAAGCTTAGGCTTTCAGTATACATTCCAACAACCGAGACATGAAGAATATTGAGATTTGAGACCGAGACATGTGATCCCGTCCGGAAGCTGAGTCAGACAGACCACCAAGTGAGGTGGATGGAATGTTGACCGAGTCGTGGTGTGTCGGAGGGGGGGGTGTGCTGAGATGGCTTCTATGTTGACCAAGTCTTCAAAAGTCCTCTAGTCAACGCTACCTGCAGCCAGCGACCGGGTTGACCCGGCCCCCGGTACCCCGATGCTCAAGGCAGATCCAACGAATATATGAGTACAATATTAAGCCATAAAATAATAAAATATGCTTAGAATATGAACGGAGAACATACCCCTAGCCCAGGGGGGCGCCCTCGGATGGGACGCGGCTCGAGTTGTCGCGACCCGGAAGAGTAGCTGATTCTGATCAGGCTATAGAGCTGGATCTGACGACGCGGAGCTGGACGCGGCACGGAACCGGGAGACAAGTTGTAGGTCGGGATAAAACACCAGCGCGCAGGCCGAGAGGTACTAGTGGCACGCAGGCCGGGACATGAAA
The DNA here is from genome assembly GCF_018446385.1 of Zingiber officinale. Lineage (NCBI taxonomy): Eukaryota > Viridiplantae > Streptophyta > Magnoliopsida > Zingiberales > Zingiberaceae > Zingiber > Zingiber officinale. Next base: position 131,594,158 of record NC_055996.1, read on the forward strand.
TCAACACACAGACCGGGAAATGAGACCGACACGCGGGTCAGGACACGAGATCGCCACGCAGGCCGGGATATTAAGTAGGCACGCAGGCAGGAACATAAAAGCATCACACCAGTCTGATCAGAACATAATGACGAGGGCTTCGAACCCAATCGACATCGGAGGTGTACGACACTGCGAGTCAAGCACCGAAAAACTAGAACGACCGATCTGAGGTGTCGACAACGGCGCCGACGACCAGTGAAGAGGCGACCAATGACGAGGCGACAACGAGATGACGTCAAGCGATGGTCAATGCGAGGAGGACATGGTTGTCGTTCGCGAGGCTGTTCGGTAGCTACGTCGCGGGGAGAGGAAAAGAGGTGACTGTCGGCGGTGAGGGAGAAGGCAGCAGCAGCGCCTATCTGGTCCAGCGACGGCGTCACGAGGAGAACGAGGGGAGCAGATGGCGATGAACTGCCCGGTGGCCGCGTCGCAAGGCGAAGGGGGACGAAAAGGCTGTCGTCGCTGCGAGGAGGAAGAAGAGAGGGTTGTCGGCGCTATGGCCGGCGCTGCGAGGAGGAGGAAGAAGAGAGAGAGGCAGTGCTATGGCTGGCGTCGGTCGTCCCCGGCGGAGCGTGTGAGGAGGAAGAAGAGGTGCGGCGGCTTGAAGAAAATGAGGCGTCCAATGCTTGGCAGGAAGGAGAGTCAGGGGCATGCCTCACCGGCGGTGATGGTCGGCCGCTGCGACGAGGAGGCAAGTAGAAGCGTGGTCGGAGCGCAACTGTGGCTGCTGGTGTAAGTCCCTCACGCCGTCGGCGTGCTCCCGTGCGACGGCGACGACACAGGAGGTGGGGCGAAAGAGAAGGAGAGGGAGGAGTGGTGGAGGCCGGCGGCCGGCGTCGGCGCCGGCGAGGGTGTCGTGAGAGGGAGGAAGAAACCTCTCTCCCTTCTGTTGGCGGTGGAGCCCCAACCCACGAACGAACCCAGCCCCCTTTGCTCACGAACCCCCTCTACCTCCTTTAATGCCCTAACAGTGGAATCCCCAAATTGCCCCTCTCCTTCCCTCAAACTCCCTTTATGCCCCTCAGCCCAAACCGTATCAACATGGTAGGGGCGATACTGACTGATACGGTGCATGATCCTGGGGTCCGTAAGATGATGTGGTTAAGAGTTAAGATCACAAGATGATCAGAAGTCAAGCTTACGTGGAGATCAGAAATCAAGCTGACGTGGAGATCAAAAGTCCAGCCCCCCGTGGAGGTCAAAAGTCCAGCCCCCCGTGGAGGTCAGAAGTCAGGCTTACGTGGAAATCAGAAATCAAGCTGACGTGGAGGTCAGAAGTCAAGCTCACGTGAAGGTCAGAAGTCAAGCTTATGTGGAAGTTAGAAGTCAAGCTTACGGGGCAATGGTCAAAAGTTCCCGTTGATAGGGCAGTCAAAGGTCAAGAATACAGGCTGCTTTTCTCAAGGGCAAGGAAGGGTTAGACCTACAGGTCAGGCAAAGACGCGGAGAGAAGGGCCTCTGGCGCTGAACAAACATGGTTTACAGGTCAGGGAACAGACCTGGTTTACAGGTCGGGGAACAGATCTGATGTACTGCAGGTCGAAATAATACAGACCTAACGTACAGGTCGGGACATTCAAGCCATGGATAACAGTAGATAGATGCAGGTTGAAATAATACAGACCTGACGTACAGGTCGGGACGTTCAAGCCATGGATAACAGTAGATAGATGCAGGTCGAAATAATACAGACCTGACGTACAAGTCGGGACGTACAAGCCATGGATAGTAGTAGACAGAAGTAGGTCGGAATATAGACTTGGCTTACAGGTCGGGAAATACAAATCAGGGATAACAACATATAGAAGCAGGTCGGAATACAGGCCTGACACACAGGTCGGGACGTTCAAGCCATGGATAATAGTAGATAGATGCGGGTCAAAATTGTTGGTTGCTACTCGGAAAACCTATAGGTTCCACTGTACAAAAATTTTGTACAAAGGTCTGAACCTTTTCCTAGCTACCATGTGTTCTTTTAAATTAAATTTTGGATCGCCTGCGGAACTTAACACGTTTGATCCAAAACTTAATCTATTTGTTCTTTTAGGTTTTGACTTGGATCTCCTGCGGAACTTAACACGTTCGACCCAAGTCTCCTTAAGTTATTAATTCCATTAAATATTAATTTCCATAAAAGGTTCCCAGTACTGACGTGGCGAGGCACATGGCCTTCTTGGATATGGGAGCAACCACCACCGACTAGACAAAACCTTTAATAGAAAGCTAATATTTAATTTCCTAAAATAACTTTAGGTTAACCAAATAGAACAATCAAATCACAAGGAAAAGAAAGAAACAAAAGAACACAACTTCGAAAAAACATATTCGAAATTCTAGAACGTAAGCCTCTTGTATTTGGTATTATTTCCATAAATAACTAGCATGATGCGGAAATAAAATTTACTAGTTATACCTTGTAGAAAAACCTCTTGATCTTCTACCGTATTCCTCTTCTAACCTCGGACGTTGTGTGGGCAACGATCTTCCGAGACGAGAAACCACCAATCACCCTCTTCTCCTCCTAGCTAGGTTCGGCCAACAAAGAGGAAGCTTCACCAAGGAAGAAAAACAAAATACTAACCAAGCTCCAAGAGATGCTAGCTTTCTCTCCTTCTTCTTCTTCTTCTCCGAGTAGTATCCGGCCACCACAAGAGCTCCAATAGAAGGGTAGGGTTCGGCCACCACAAGAGGAAGAGAGGGAGAGGTTGGCCGGCCACACCAAGGAACAAAAGAGCGAGAGGAATAATAGATGTTGTGTCTTGTGAAGGCACCCTCACCCCTTCTTTTATATTCCTTGGCCTAGGCAAATTAGGAAATTTAATTACAATAAATTTTCCTTAATTTCCTTGACATAATTTAATTGAGAGAAATAAAATAAAATTTCCCCAATTAATTTCAAGTGGCCGGCCACATTATTGGAAAATAAAAGAGGACAAGTTTTAATCAACAATTAAAACTTCCTAATTTGTTTCCGGAAATTTTAAAAAATAAAATTTCTCTTTAAAATCTCTTCATGGTTGATAAAAGGAAATTTCTATAATTTTAATTTTATCAACATGTGAATAATTTTTAAAGAAAAAATAAAACATCTCTCCAATCTACAAATAAGGAAAGAGATCTAATCTCTTTCTTTAATCTTTTGTAGATCTTTTACAAGAGAGATATTTTAATTTTAATTCTCTTTAAAATATATCTTCCACATAATAATAAAATTTAAAATTAAATTTCTTTTTTAATTTATTTTGGCCGGCCCTACTAGCTTGGGTTCAGCGGCCACCCAATCATATACCTAGGCCGGCCTAGCTGTTCCCAAGCTAGCTTGGCCGGCTCCTAATGGTGGGTATAGAAGGTGGGTATAGGTGGGTATAGAACTCTATAAATAAGAGGCTACGATAGGGACCGAGGAGGAATTGGTTTTGGTCTCCCGATAAAATTAAGCATCCGTGTTCGCCGAACACATAACTTAATTTTATCAATAATAATCATTCCACTGAGAACTATCATTGAACTACCGCACCGAATCCCAAATTACATTTTGGGCTCCTTCTTATTATGAGTGTGTTATTCTCCTGTGTTTAAGATATCAAATGTCCACTAATTAAGTGAGTTCTTGACAACTCATTTAATTAATATCTAAGTCCAAGAGTAGTACCACTCAACCTTATTATCATGTCGGACTAAGTCCACCGGGGTTTAACATGACAATCTTTATGAGCTCCTCTTGAGGACATTATCAACCTAGTATCTCTAGGACACAGTTTCCTTCTATAATCAACAACACACACTATAAGTGATACCATTTCCCAACTTATCGGGTTTATTGATTCAACGAACTAAATCTCACCCATTGATCAATTAAAGAAATAAATATCAAATATATGTGCTTGTTATTACATTAGGATTAAGAGCACACACTTCCATAATAACCGAGGTCTTTGTTTCTTTATAAAGTCAGTATAAAAGAAACGACCTCAAATGGTCCTACTCAATACACTCTGAGTGTACTAGTGTAATTATATAGTCAAGATAAACTAATACCTAATTACACTACGACCTTCCAATGGTTTGTTCCTTTCCATCATGGTCGTGAGCTACTGTTTATAATTTATAAGGTACTGATAACATGATCTTCTGTGTGTGACACCACACACCATGTCATCTACAATATAAATTAATTGAACAACTACATTTATCATAAATGTAGACATTTGACCAATGTGATTCTTATTTCTAGATAAATGTTTATACCAAAAGCTAGGCTTTTAGTATACACCCCAACAAAAATAATACAGACATGACATATAGGTCGGGACGTATAAGTCATGGATAGTAGTAGACAGAAGCAGGTCAGAATATAGACTTGGCTTACAGGTCGGGAAGTACAAATCAGGGATAACAACAGATAGAAGCAGGTCGGAATACAGGTCTGGCACATAGGTCGGGACGTATAAGCCCTGGATAACAGTAGATAGAAGCATGTCGGAATACAGACATGACATACAGGTCGGGATACAGTACAGGTCGGAACGGACAAGCCATGGATAACATACAAATCTAGCGGATATGTCGGAATGGACAAGCCATGGATAACAGTAGACAGAAGCAAGTCAGAATATAAACCTATCGTACAGGTCGGAACGTGCAGGTCGGGATATAGACCTGGCGGACAAGTCGGAATGGATAAACCATGGATAACAGTAGACAGAAGCAAGTCAGAATATAAACCTGTCGTACAGGTCGGAACGTGCAGGTCGTGATATAGACCAGGCGGACAGGTCGGAACATACAAGTCATGGATAACAGTAGACAGATGCAGGTCGCAATACTGACTTGGCGTACAGGTCGGGATATACGAACCATGGATAACAATATACAGAAGCAGGTCGGAATACAGACCTGATGTACAGGTCGGATCATACGAACCAGGGATAACAGTAGACAGAAGCAAGTCATAATACATACCTCGGAGTACAGACCTAGTGTCCAGGCACTACAGGACAAACAAGCCAAGGAATCGTAACTGCCTGTCAGAGAATGTCAGAGAATAATCAGTGTGTCAGGGAATATGCTAACAGTCGAGCTCATTACCCCTTTGGTTCTACCGCCGGCCTATGAGGAGGTGTCGCGTGTCATTCACCGCTAGACAAAGTCTGACAGCCGACATTCCTTGACACTCGCCAGACCTCAGAAACATCCGTTGCAGTATAAAAAGGGAAGCTTTGTCCCTTATGCAGGCACGCTCACTCGTCATTTCTTACTCGTCTTTACTTTTCATCTTTTCTCTGTACTTCTGAGGAAAAAGTACCTGACTTGAGCGTCGAAGGGCCTGACCCGGGGACTTTTTCCCTGGTTTCTGGTATCTGGTATCTAACGACTCGTGGGCTCGTCTGAATGTGCGTAGAGTCATAGCGTCATCATCCTTCGTCAGCCGCCCTTGCGAACTCTTCCTGAGGGTGCCAGATAGATCGGACTCCGCGGTGACTTTCCGTCAACCTCCGGTACATCAAGACTCGCCTTCATCGGACTCAGTTTTCGGACGGGATCATTGACGATTAAGACTGAGGTATAGATGATGTTGACGGTTGAGACCAAGACATAATAGTTGATTTTGTCATAAATCAAACTTAAATCTTTGAGATAATATATTAAGCATGTTAGATCAAATCCGAATCTCATCTTGGTTAACTCTAATTCTTTTTGGTCACGTTTGATCGATATTAATTTTGACTGACAACTCAATCTCAATCTGACTTTTAACTATATAAGACACGTGGAGGTTATAGAATTCCATCATTTTTAATTTTGACTGTCAACTCAATCTGACTTTTAACTATATACGACAAGTGGAGGTAATAGAATTCCATCATATCGAATGTTTATACTTCATTCACAAGTTGAGAGCATAAAGAACAGACCAACTAGCCAAACTATATTTTAGTATTTTTCAGTATATTTAATTAGAAACTTTGACTGATTTTTGGTGGCTTTGTTTTTTCTCAATGCTGGCAGAGAGAGAAAAAAAATTCCTTTTTGAAGAGGGCTTGTGATGCCTATATTTATATGCTTTTTTGTTGGTCTTTTGATGACTGATTGGTATTCTCTTTATAAAAAACTAGACTAATACCAAATTAAGTTGCTTTTATTTGTGTGTGGTTGATTTCACCGTTAGTTATGAAAAAAAAAAAGGGATCTTGCAGTCTATAGGCATCAGTCTTCATCGAAAATTATGCGTATTGACGGTATTAATTCCATCAAGTGGTAATAGAATAGTCTCCAAACCTATCTAGCGATCTCAATGATGCTTGTTCCTCAAGAAATAGCTAGGATCAGAGAAGATGCTTGGTTGACAGTACATTCCTGCACCTCCACTTGGCTAGTCATGAACGTGAGCTTCCGATGGTCGATGACGACGAGGTATTGGATTCTTCATCGGAGTAGTCCAAATCGTCAAAGTCCCAAAGTTCTTCTTTCTCCTCATCCTCACCTGCCAACTTCAACTGATCCTGCACCATCTCTTTGCCTTCGATTATGTTCAGTACCTGCCATCACCCATTTCATCCTGCTCAGTATCACTGTTTGAATGTTTGATCCGAAGAAAAGCAGAGTGAACGCAGTTGAGATTTATGAGTGACCCGTGACACATGAATAGTCATGGATTTGGAAAAGTATCTTTTTTCTTGTCGTTGTTAATTCTTGTGGATATTGAAGCAGATCTGGCAATTAACATAGCAACTAGGGTGGTCACTCCAAACTATGCATGATCAGTGTTTAAATATAGTTTTTGATGAACAGAATATGACAATCTGCTGTTCATAATTTGATCATCATTGGTTAGGAGCTAAGGCAAGAAAGCAATCTGTTACCAAACGATTACAGTTCCTTGAATTAGATATTTTGATTAACAAATGCAACTTGGGGGTCACAAAGAATAGCCAGGTAAGAACAACTAAGAAAATATCACAAGATTCAGCATCCACTTGTTTCCTTTTTAACATTTTGTCCAAACTCTAGTTGTTCAACTACCTTTCAGATCTACTAGTTTCTTGTTCATAGCTATTGGACTAACCTCGGTCATCGAAGGACGAGATGTTGGTGCCGGTATGATGCAGAGGGATGCTGCGAAAGCGAGCTTGTGTAGCTGCTCGCAGTCGTAATGATCTCCTAATCTTGAATCCACCAGCATTCTTATTGTGCCATCTCTTAGATAAGGCTTTGCCTGCAGTTAAGTTAGTTAAGAATTGATCCAAGTTCAGGAATTGAAGGCCCTGTGCATTGAGCAGGCACTTACCCAACTGACCAAGCTCATGTGAGATCCGTCGACCGGATTCCTTGCCGATATAATCTCCAAGAGGAAGACACCAAATGCAAAGACATCAGTCTTCTCATGCACTATCCCATGCATGAAATACTCCGGCGCCAAGCACCTAATCACACAAAAACTTCATTAATTCTTTTACATCGATCTCAAGCTACTCTTCCTGTAAGCTGATGACTGAAGTTTAAGTTTGTGTAAATACCCAAATGTGCCTTCTATGGGTTTCACGGTGCGATGAATCCACTCCGATGGAAGCCATTTCGCGAGCCCGAAATCGGATATCTGTGATCGACAAGTAGTTAAATAGAGTTGAAATTCAGAACAGAAACTTAAAGTTTGAAGAACTGAGAGAGCTAGCTACTTGGGGCTGAAAATTATGAGTGAGGAGTATATTGGTGGCCTTGATGTCTCTATGGATGATCCTTCTCTGGCACCCTTTGTGCAGGTAATGCAGTCCCCTTGCAGTTCCTAGAGCAATGTCATACCTCAGCTTCCACTCCATGGGAGGTCTGCTCTCATCTGCATTAATGATTAAACCCTTCGATCAATGTTCAAGTCGATCAAACAGACTCTTTTGAGCTCTGAAGCGTTGAAGAAATGTTCAGTACCGTGGAGGTTGGAGGAGACGGAGCCATTGGAGGCGAACTCGAAGATCAAGTGGAAGCCGCGCTCGATGCAGCAACCGATGAGGGGGGAGACGTTGGCATGGCGGACATGGCCGACGGTGCCCAGCTCTGTTAGGAAGTCCTTCTCTTTCTGCTCGTCCGACGAAGCTCTGGCCATCGTCTTCACCGCGATCGCATGTCCGTCCTCCAGCACTCCCCTGTACACCTCCGCGTGGCCTCCTCTCCCCACCAGATTGTCTGCTAAATCACCCCGAGAAACGGGTCCGTCGTAGGTCCGGATGAAGCATTTGAGATAGGAACGACAAAGCACGAACCTTGGTTAAAGCCATTGGTGGCTCTGTGGACCTCCTCGTAGGAGAAGCATCTCCAAGCTGGCGCTTTCAGTGCTTGGGCATCAAACAGAGGCGGCTCTGCGGCCTCTCCTTTCCTTCTCCGCCTGCCGAATTTAAATAGCAGAAGCATGCTTTTGAGACGCATTAATTCCTAGAGCAAGCTAAGAGCTCCTGAAGCAGTAGAAGAAGAACAGGAAGACGAAGCAAGTGTTCCTCAATGGGAACTAAACCAGTCCACCATGGCCGTGCATAGCTTTGCTTTACGAGGGACGTACGCTACAGAGCATCATTAATGAGGAAGGTGGGAGCTTTTAAAGGGGAATCCGAGCTGCCATGGTTGCTTTCTTGAATCACGGAGTCACCTCCATCCATGGCTGCTTCGGCCTTGAGGAAAACTACAAATTACTCGTGCCTTGATGGAGGAAGCTGGATCTTGGATGTGGCGGCAGCCTTTTGCTCGCTTCCTTTGAAGATTATAGCTAGGAATAGGTGATTAGGAATGGCCACCCTGTCCATGAGATTTTAAAGATTAAAAATAATAATAATAATCATCATCATCATAAAATTATCTAAGCATTTTGGCTCTTTTAATTACTTTTAAAATATAAAAAAAATATTTTTAAAAAAGGTTAAAATGAGAGTAATTGGTGGTCGCAAGTGCGAATGGGTCCTGCAAGACTGTTGATGCTTGAATTGTCATTGTTTGGAGCAGCAGTGAATAAGTTGTTGGACGAATGATGTGCCCACAGCAGTTTGTTTAACGTTGAACAGTTAAAGAGATCGGTTTGGTATCGATTCTTTTGTGCAGGAGAAACGATTCCTCAATAATTAGGTACAGTAGGTGTGTGTATGATCCTGAAGTTTCTGTCATGCAGATGTCTGATCGAACACGGTTCTGTGTCTCTGTCTTATCTCCTGGCAGGGTTTGACCGTGAGAATTGAGTAGGATCCGTTTGAGATGAGAGGATGGACTGAATAATAAGCTCCTTTTCGAAGAAAAAGAAAAAAAAAAAAAAAGTTAAATCACATAAGATGATAATTTTTTCATTAATTATCAAAATAAATAAAAAAAATATGTATGACAGACGATTTAAAATATTAATATCTCATAGTTACGTATCTCATTTGGTAACAAATAAATTTAAAAATATATCGTAATTAAGGATCGAACCGTGGATAACGCAAAAATTCCTATGAAGGCCTATAATGTTAGTTGTCGGGTATGCAATAACTATGATGAAAAAGATTGAAAAGTAGTTAGAATGGAAATTAAGGAGTTGGAAGGAAGATGTTCAGACTGTCAAAAAATGAGTCATCGATGAATTGTTTACGGCATTGATTGAGTCATTGAGCGCCAAGGGGGTTGATCGTCGTGAGAACCGGCAATGCGGGAAAGAGAGATAGAGAATGCGAGGATTAGAATGAAGGCCAACGGATGTCCTAACTCAACCACTTCGACGCTCCAATTAAATTTCCAACAAGAAAAAATGGAGAAGAAGAATAGTATAGAAGAGATGAGTATATTTTTGAACGCATACTTGTGTTCGCATGAGCGAACTCCTTTTATATCACAACTATATGATATCTCTCTCTTCTAAGTATTAATTGATGATGAGACATTTGACATATTTCCGTAAAAATATATCACATCATATCTAGGGTCAAGTCACTCACATTTTGTATTATGCAAGACCATGTTGTGCAAGTTATTGCACGTCAGGTGCACCATACTATTATTGGCCGGTGGGAACGGACGATTTGAGTATATTAGGTTACAAGGTGTCAAACTAACAAATCGAATCAGATAAATTTGAATGTTGAGTCAGTAAGAGCTAATACAGAGTAGTGTGTCAGGTCAGTGAAGTTGAGCATCCAATCGATAGGATCAATTGGAGATGAGCATCGAGTCATCTCATTGGAGCTAAGTGTCCAGTCGGTAGGGCAAACTAGAGATGAGTAAAGAGTCATCTTGGTAGAGTTAGTATCCAATCAATAGGACCGACTGGAGATGAGCAGAGAGTCATCTTGGTGGAGTTGAGTGTCTAACGTCAGATAGGATAGCGATTATCCTGCAAACTGACGAGAAAACGGAATTGAAGAGAAGATGAGAATAGAAAACACTATAAATAAAGAGAAAAACATCGTTATCTAGGTTTTACCAAAAAAAAAAACTTTATTCAAAATAATGAATCCTCGAACCGATAAACATATGTTTATATAGACTCTCTTATCCTAAGACTCAAAAAAATAAAAAGAAAATCCTAATATATCACCTAAATTCCTATCTTGTAAAGAAAGAAAAAAAAATCGGTTAAAAAGAGAAAATTTCTTAACATAAATCCTAACAAAAATAAATTAATAAAACATTACGCTGATATTGATAAATTCTAACTCATAAGTACCAAAAATACCCTAAATATCATAAAATAAAAATTACTAAAAATAGTAAAAAGATATTCAAAGACTGAAAATGCCTAAATGGTGTTTTTTGGGCTCAAAATTTGTTGGTTATAGGTTCTTCAATAAAAAATGTAGATTTTTAAATTTTACATGCGTGAACGTTGATAAAATCTAAGTCCCAGTCAGTAGGGCCGACTTAAGATAAGTAGAGAGTGGAGTTGAGCATCCAAACAGTAGGACTGACTAGAGATGTGCAGGGAGTCATTTCAGTAGAGTTGAGCATCCAATCGATATGATCGACTAGAGATGAGCAGGGAGTCATCTCGGTTTATCCCAATCGAATGGTCAACCCTCTCGTCTTAGATATCCCAAACGAAGGTGGTCTGGTTTGCCCATTTGAACTTTAATCTTCATCTCAACAGAAATATTAACTTACTTGGTAGAGGGCAGATCCTCTGGATCGCTTTTTGCGGTCCAGGGGATGGTCCCTAAGTATTCATTGGTGGAATACATGACTCCCACTTATAAAATAGGTGGGGATTATTTATCTCCATCAATACATATCTAGGGACCATCCTCTGGACCACAAAAAACGATCCAAAGGATCTGAGCTCTACCATATCAAAAGATATAAAGAAGTGGGAAATAATGTTGAGTCTCAATAACTGCATTATTAGTGTCTATCCAAGTAATACGCGTCTTCGATCCAATTAATCTTCAAGGTGAATGGTATGGTCTTGTAAATCAGTTACTAGGTGAGTTCTAGCTTAACACCCAATGTCACCAGTTTAAACTCCATAAAAATTACTCAACGTGAGATTTGAACCCTAGTTGTAAGAAAATCATCCTTACCTTCTACCACCACCCTATGCCATGTGGGACAACTTAATTTATTTATTTTTGATAATCCAGATATATAGCTATAACTTATTTTTTAAAACTATAAATATCTTTAAACCAACTAATTATAAATATGATCTTTCTAGTCCTACAGAAAGTTTACACCACCCAACAGAATAAATCCGAAAGTACAAACGACTCATTGCTCCATGCCCAACATTCTAGGATTGTTTTCTCACTGGAAGAAATTAATCCACAGTGTGTCGTAGTTAGAAATTGACTTGTGGATGCCTGTGCTTGATTAACTATAGAAGTACTTTAATTACTATTGAACCATAGCCGAGGAAATTTTGTTTAGTAATTCAGGTATCTAACTCTTTGAACCGATTAATCTTGGAGATGATCAGTCCAACCCTACAGAAGTTCCTTACTGACCACTAGGATAAATCGAAAAGCGCTCATACAAATACAACAAAATGACTAACATTTTAGACCCGCTTTTTATTGGAGAAAAAATATCCTATATCCATTAGAGGGTCTAACCAAGTATCCAGCTATTCAAACCAATTAATTCTGGGATTACTGATCCAGTCTTATGAAAATTTCCCGCAGACCACTAAGTAAATTAGGAAGCACTTATAAAGACACATCCAGATGGATAATATTTTTAAATTCGCTTCTTACTGGAAGAAAAAAATCATCTATAATACATCGTAATTGAGACTCAAATTTTAAATCCCTTAATATTTATTAGAAAGTCTAACCATTACACTATAGACAACTTAATTTGTTTTTTTAACATGTGAGAGATCTGTTATTAGCCATTTAAGATTGCAATGAATTTAATCATTTAGACATTATGCATTGTTATTTTATATAAATCAAACTTATAATGTCAACAACTTAAGTTATTGGAACTTCAAAGATAAGCCTAAATTATCGATAGTTATGATTATTTTTAATTTCTATTTAAAATTTATCTTCGATATTTTTGTCCTTTCCTTTTTTTTTCTTTTTGTGTTATTTTTATATATTTAATGCTAAAATATTTTAGGCAACAAACATAGTCAACGAGATCTCTCCTCACCGTCGAATGTACCACGTCATCCAAACTTTTTGGAATAAAATTGGCACCAATTCCAAATTTAGCACACTTTTTCACCTATAAATATCGCATTTGAGTGTTCATCGACATCAAACGCCTTCCTTTTTCTTTTTAATATATAAAAAGAATAAAACAGTTGAATAAATTCCCAGAGCATTAATCAGACATGGCCTCCAACGCCGGCGTCCTGGCCTTGCTTCTCCTCTCCGCCGCCGCCGTCGGTGCGCTTGCCTTCGACGTGAACGAGATCCTCTCACCGGAGCCCGACTTCTCCACCTTCACCAAGTACCTCACCGACACCAAGGTGGCCGACGACATCAACAGCCGCAAGACCATCACCGTCCTCGTGCTCGACAACACCGCCGTCGCGCCGCTCGCCGGCCTCTCTGCCGCCCAGCTCAAGGACGTCCTCTCCGTCCACGTCCTCCTCGACTACTACGACCCCGACACCCTCGACCGCGACTTCAAGAACAAGACCGCGCTCATGACCACCCTCTTCCAGACCACCGGCCGCGCCGCCGACAACAACGGCTTCCTGAACTACGCCGAGAAGGCCGACCAAAGCATGTTCTTCGGCTCCGCCGCCGCCGGAGCCCCCCAGGACTCTGAGCTCATGAAGGTCATCGGCGCGCGGCCGTATGATCTGTCGGTCATCCAGATCAGCAAGGCCATCATTCCGCCTGGCATCGCCGGCGGAAGCACCGCCACACCCGCCGGTGGAAGCGCCACCACCTCCCCGGCCACAGCGTCTCCCAAGTCCCCCGGCGACAAGACCACCTCCCCAGCCGTAGAGGCTCCCAAGGACGGCGCTAGCAATGCCACCTCTGCTTCTCCCAAGTCCGACCCTCCGGCAGGAAGCGCCTCCTCGCCCGCCAAGGAACCAGTTTCAGATGCCAGCTCTCCCTCAGAAGATACTCCAGACGACGGCACTGCCTCGGGTCCCGCTTCCAGCGACTCTGCAGTGGCGCCGGGCCCTGCCAGCGGGAAGAAAGCCAGCTCGGCGGAGAGGACGGTGGCTGGGGCCGCTATTGGGCTCTCCATGGGCATGGCCCTTGTTTGTGGGCTTTAAAATTAAGGCCAGGCCCAAGTGAAGAAAGAGAAAGGAAGCCTCCCACTGATTGATTGATTGATTGATTGATTAATTGCATGCGTTTGTAACCAGCTATTTGAAGGCGTTTTTCTTATATCCATTTGGCATTTATTAAAAATTTTAAAAATTGTAATCTTTTCTTTCCTTCCCGGTACCCTTGATTGGGGAGAAAGGTTATTTATTGATTAATTTGAAAGTAATGCTATTTTTCTTAAGCACAAAAACTGTTGGAAACAGAAATTATGGGAGAAGAAAAAAAAATTATAGAAAGAAAAAATATGGAAGAGGAGAAATAACTCTATGTGGAAAAGGAGTAGAAGAAAATAAAAAACTCAACTTATTTCATTCAGTGAAAAGAAGTACATATTTATATGCTTATTGGATAAGTACTAATATGAGATAATCATGACATTTTTTATTTTATTTTTTAAATTCTATCTCCACGAACTATTATCAATTCATTAAGTTCTATCTCTATCCTATCTCTAGTCAAAACTTGCCACCTCACCATTCTATCTCCATAAAATTTATCAACATCTAAAATCAAGTTTAATTTTCAACACCCCCTCTTAAACTTGATTTTGTAACTCCAAGCAAATATCGCATCTTGATGTAGTCTTCAAATTTGAGTGCTTGGTAAAAATATCAGCAACTTGATCTTGAGACTTTATGTATTCCACTTGCACCTCTTTTCTTGTAATACATTCTCTGATATAGTGAAACCGTGTATCAATGTGCTTGCTTCTATCATGGAAGACTGGATTTTTTGCTAGTGTTATTGTAGACTTGTTATTAACTCGTATCTTGGTTGCCTCTTCTTGTGGTAAACTTAACTCATTCAATAAATTTCTGAGCCAAACAGCATGACAAACACATGAAGTCGCAGCCACATACTCTGCTTCACAAGTAGAAAGTGTGACAATAGGCTGTTTTTTCGACATCCAAGTGAAAGCTGTATCTCCCATAAAGAACACAAATCCTGTAGTGCTCTTTCTATCATCTATATCTCCACCCCAATCACTGTCACTATATCCTTCAAGTTTGAAGTGGTTAGATGTTGAATAAAGTAATCCAAAATCTATCGTACCTTTGATATAGCGCAAAATTCTCTTAGCAATCTTAAGGTGGGTAGTAGTTGGATCTTCCATGTAGCGACTAACAAGTCCAACAGCATAAAGAATATCAGGCCTTGTGCACGTCAAGTATCGTAAACTTCCAACCAAACTCTTAAAAAATATTGGATCAACTTTTTCTTCTTCATCATGCTTTGATAGCTTGACTCCACATTCTACTGGGGTATTTATAGACTTACTATTATCCATCCTGAACTTCTTTAATATCTCTCTTGCATAACCTGCTTGTGAGATGAAGCTTCCATCTTCCCTTTGGTTCACTTCAATGCCCAAATAGTATGCCATGAGCCCAATATCAGTCATTTCAAACTCTTTAGTCATCACTTCTTTAAATTCTCCAAACATACTTGGATTGCTTCCTGTGAAGATCAAGTCATCGACATATAGGCATACAATTAAAACATCTTTATCCTTACTCTGAATGTATAATGCATGTTCATAAGGACATTTGATGAAGCCTTTCTCTTGCAGGTGCTTGTCTATTCGGCTATTCCATGCCCTTGGTGTTTGCTTCAGCCCGTAGAGAGTCTTCTTCAATTTTAGAACTCTGTCTACTTGTCCTTTAACTTCATAATCTGATGGTTGCTGAATATAGACTTCTTCTTCAAGAACTCCATTTAAAAAAGCAGATTTTACATCCATTTGATGTATTTTCCACTTATTTTGAGCTGCTAAAGCAATGATTAGTTTGATAGTTTCTAATCGAGCAACGGGAGTGAATACCTCATCATAATCAATGCCAGATCTTTGACTGTAGCCTTTTGCCACCAATCTTGCTTTATATCTTTCAACTTCTCCTTTGGCATTCTTCTTTATTTTGTACACCCACTTCACACCAATCGCCTTATGTCCTTTAGGAAATGTCGTTAACTCTCATGTGTCATTCTTCTCTATCGCCTTGATTTCTTCATCCATTGCATCTTTCCACCTTTTGCTTTTTTATAGCTTCTTGTAAATCTATAGGCTCGCAATCCGCAAAGAGACAAAATAGAGTAAGATTATCTTGATTTTCAGTTACCTCATAAATTTCCCGTAAGCTTCTAAAGCGTGGTACTCTTTCACTTGAAGTTGATGCAGATAAATTCTCTTGAGTACTTGATGTTGGTGTTACTAGTGGAGTAGTAGGCTCCTCTCTTGTTTGCTCTACCCTTGGTTGCTCCACCCTTAGTTGTTCCACATCTTCTTCTTCAAAGCACGGGAAAAAGTTGTAATCTTCATTTCGAGATTCCCAATTCCATTCTTCTTCTTCATTAAATATGACATCTCGGCTGATGATTGTCTTTCCAGTATCTGGATTGTATAACTTATACCCTTTTGAGTTAGTATCATAACCAATAAAAATAAACTTCTTACTTTTATCATCCAATTTGCTTCTTGATTGATCAGGCACATGAACGTGAGCTATACTTCCAAAAACTTTTAGATGAGAAATCCCAGGCTTCCTTCCGCTCCATGCTTCTTGTGGTGTCTTGCCCCACACACTCCTTGTTGGTGATCGGTTGGATAAGTATACTGCACATGCAACCGCTTCTGCCCAAAGTTCTTTTGGTAGCCGCTTGCTTTTGAGAATGCTCCTTGCCATGTCAAGGATGGTTCGATTCTTTCTTTCCGCCACTCCATTTTGTTGAGGGGATCTTGGAACTGTCAAGGGTCGTCGTATTCCGTTGGCTTCACAAAATTCTTGAAACTCCTTTGAGGTAAATTCTCCTCCTCGATCAGAACGCATAGCTTTGACCTCGAGACCGCTCTCCTTTTCTATGGTAGCTTTAAATTTCTTGAATATGCCGAAGACCTCCGATTTTTGCTTTAAGAAGTATACCCAAGTTTTCCGAGAAAAATCATCTATGAAAAGAATGAAATAATTACTCTTACCAAGTGAACTTGACTTTATCGGACCGCAAACATCTGTATGTATAAGTTCAAGAGGCTTTTGAGCTCTTGAACTTGACTCCTTTGGAAAACCTCTTCTAAATTGCTTCCCACGTAGACATGCTTCACATACTTGATCAGGATGTTTGATGTAAGGTAGTCCTCTCACCATCTCCTTCTTTGAAAGCAGTTCTAGTCCTCCGAAATTCAGATGTCCAAATCAAAGATGTCATAGCCAAGTGATGTCTTTGTAACAAGCTTTGAGACAGTTGACGACATCATTTTGAATATTAAGTAAGAACATTCTATTTTTTTACATAGGCACCTTAGCAATTAAGCAACCAATATGATCTTTCAAGATGAGCATACCATCTTTTAGATGAATATCATACCCTTTTGCCAAAAGTTGTCCTAAGCTTAGGATGTTGCTCTTCATATTTGGTACAAAGAAAACATTTGAGATAAATTCATGTTTTCCATTCTTCAAACGGATAAGAATGTTACCTTTGCCTTTTACCTCAATCTTTGATTCATCTCCGAAGGATACATTACCACCAACTGATTCATCAAACTCTACGAACATGTTTCTTTTCCCACACATATAATTGCTTGCACCAGTGTCGAGATACCAAATTGTATCTTTTTCTCTTTCATTATCTTTATACGCTAGCAGTAGGGTGTCATCTTCTTCTTTCCTTTCTTCCATATAATTTACTCTTTCATATACTTTATTCTTGGGCGATCTACATTCTTTTGCATAATGTCCAAATTTGTCACAATTGTAGCACTTAACTTGAGATTTATCGTACCTCGAGTTTGTATACCCTCTTCCACGTCCTCTTGTTGAATGTTCTCCTCTTTCATTGTTGTTGTTGGAGACCCATCCTTGCTCATTAGAACGACCTCGTCCATATCCACGACCTCTTCCCCGTTGACTTCTATTATTACTGGAGCCTTCATCTTTCTTTGTCGGTTGAAGAGTCGTCTTTAGGAGTTGTTGAGTAATTTCTTCATTTATCTTCTTCTTTTCTTCATGGGCTTGTAATGAACCCAGCAGTTGCTCAATCGTCATGACTTGTAGATCCTTGGTCTCTTCGATGATGGTTGTAATGCTATCAAATTTTGAATCCAATGATCGAAGACTTTTCTCAATGATAGTTACTTCTTCTAGTTTCTCACCATTTCTCTTTAGTTGATTGGAAATGGTAGAGACTCTAGAAAAATAATCTGATACTAACTCACCTTCTTTCATACGAAGAGCATCAAATTGACTTCAAAAGTCGTACCTTTTTACTTTTCTTCTCCTTGATATGAGACTTGGAGCTTTTCCCATGCTTGCTTGGCTGAAGTAGCACTTGAAATCTTCTCAAAACCATCCTCATCTAAAGCTTGATAAATGAGGAAGAGAGCCTTCTTGTCTCTCTTTCTTAAATCTCTCAGACTGTCTTTTTCAGTTGAAGATAACGTCGAGTCGTCACGAGGCTCAACATAGCCTTTTTCTATAACTTCCCAAACATCATGAGCTCCAAGAAGCGCCTTCATCTTGATACTCCAATTGTCATAATTACTCGCTTTGAGTACTAGAACTTGGAAGGGAACCATACCTCTATTAGCCATAGCTCTGATACCACTTTGTTGGAAACAGAAATTATGGGAGAAGAAAAAAGAATTATAAAAGGAAAAAATATGGAAGAGGAGAAATAACTCTATGTGGAAAAGGAGTAAAAGGAGTAGAAGAAAATAGAAAACTCAACTTATTTCATTCAGTGAAAAGAAATACATATTTATAGGCTTATTGGATAAGCACTAATATGAGATAATTATAACATTTTTTATTTTTTTTAAATTCTATCTCCACGAACTATTATCAATTCATCAAGTTCTATCTCTATCCTATCTCTAGTCAAAACTTGCCACCTCACCATTCTATCTCCATAAAATTTATCAACATCTAAAATCAAGTTTAATTTTCAACAAAAACAAGAAAACAGGAATAATTTATAGGACTGATTAAATAAATAATCAAATTATATGTTGTGTAGGTTAATGTTCATGCAAATGAATCTAACTGAAATTTCGAGATTAAAATAAAGGCGCTTTAAAAAATATGCGCATCTAGGAAATCGAACCCTGGTCAGTAATTATGGATATAGATGCATTGAATTTAGGGGTGGATCTCAAATTTTAAATTAGGTGAGCTTAATATAAACCATCTACTATTTTTCCCAAATTGTCCCAACACACTTATCAAAGACATCAACATAATCTTAAACACTCGAATAATTCGAAAAAGAAGGACTAGATTAGCATTTATAGTCACTACATGAAATTACATGTAATTAGATTACTAATTTGTGCTATTTTACCCCATGAAATTTCATTTGTTCATCAAACTCACAAACATGCAACTGCCAACAGAAAGTTCTTCTGCATCTATCTTCCATTGAGTATAATGGAAAGGGGGGAAAAGGAAAATCAAGGGTATGAGAGGATATGAAAATAGATCGTTAACGAAAAAATTAAAAAAAAAATTGTACCTTATCCTTCATCATACTACCAATTGGAAAATTCTAGAATTCTCAAGTGCAAAAAGAACTCTTTCCTGCAATAAAAATAGTCGCAGATACACATGAATTAAATAGGAATTGTGAAATTAATTTGAAAAAAAATACAACGTCGAATCAACCAATTAAATATCAAATATATTTGATAATTCTAATTCTCTAATTAAAAAAATTCAATGTTCTTTAAAATTTTCAAACTCCTATGCTCATATTTTTAATAATTTCTTTTTCAATATATATTATTAACACGTCTGACAGAAAAGCATCATCTATTTTACTCTAAAGTCTTAATTTTATAATATTCCTATCAAAAAATGATCATTTTATAATAACAGTGAAAACCAAAAGAATAAACATAAATATGATCACTCTAAAAACTGAGGTTATATGTAACTGATTTATTAATTTTCAGTAATCATTGACATAATTCTGAAATAGTTAATAATTTTTTATAGTCAGATCTTTTGATTATATTATATAGGGAATCTTACGTATGATTTGCTAAAAGAGGGTTGAATTGTCGGTGCCCCAATTCGATAGGTTCCTACGTATTTGTTAGTGTGCAAGTGGAAATACAATACTAATATTGTTGGTGCAATATCCCTCAGGTCAAGGTTGACCTGGTTGACCAAGCTTGAGTCTTGGTTTGAGTTTCAATGTTTGACAATACAAGACTTCGATGATATGGACAATGCATGTGCAGTTGTTCATTTGGGAAGATTATTTGTGGCAATTCCCCTATGATCAGGTTGGTTCAAGAAGAGTCAAGTAGGTCAAGGTTGACCAGATACTTGACTGTGAAGTCCTAACTTGGAGGTTAGGCAAAGGAAAATCCTAGTGAGTGAAGCTAGGCAGAAGGAAAATCCTGGTGAGTGAAGCCAGGTGAAAGACCTAGCGAGTGAAGCTAGGCAGAAGGAAAATCCTGATGAGTGAAACTAGGTGAAAGTCCTGGTGAGTGAAGCTAGGCAAAGGAAAATCCTGGTGAGTGAAGCCAAGTGAAAATCCTAGTGAGTGAAGCTAGGTGAAAGTCCTGGTGAGAGAAGTCAGGCAGAAGAGAAGTCCTAGTGAGTGAAGCTAGGCAGAAGGGAAGTCCTGGTGAGTGAAGTCAGGCACGGGGAAATCCAGATGGGTCAAGGTTGACCAGCCATTTGGTGAAAGTCCAAGTGGGTCAAAGGGATTGACCGGATACTTGGCATGAAGGGAAAAGTCCAAGTAGGTCAAAGGAGTGACCGGATACTTGGCACGATGAGGAAAAGTCCAAGTGGGTCAAAGGGATTGACCGGACACTTGGTGAGGGAGTCCTAGCAGGTCAAGGGTGACCGGATGCTAGGCATGATGAACCAACAGGTCATGGTTGACCGGATGTTGGTTTAGGAGGCTTTAGACTTGATTGTGGGAGAAAATCATGAGCTGGATCGATCAGCCGATCGATTGGCTCATGCCCAATCGATCGACCGATCGATTGGGCGAGTCTTCGCAACAGGTCTCCTCCCAATCGATCAGTGGATCGATTGGGACGAGTGCGCGATCGCACAGAACAGCGCTGAATCGATCGGTCGATCGATCCAGAGCACCCAATCGATCAGTGGATCGATTGGGAGCTGCGACTTCGCGCGATAAGCCCTGAATCGATCAACCGATCGATCCAGGCAAATTCCCAGAGCACAGAGGTGCTCTGGATCGATCAGTGGATCGATCCAAAGCCTCCCCGATCGATTGGGAGCAATCGAATCGATCGGGATCCGACCGTTGGTGCAGATAAAGGTCGTTAGCGTGCGTCTTCTTCGGTAGAGCTTACACTGTTCATCTCCGATCTACACAGCAACTCCACAGCTTCTCCGCAAAGTTCAGATCGTCAGTTCTTGAAGGTTCTTGGAGGTCTTCCAAGTCAAGAGGCGGCTCTACAGCTGAGGAAGAAAGCTAGGGTTAGGGTTTTCCATACTTATTGTAAGCTTTTGCTTGTATTTGTGTACCCTTTCCCTTTCTTCTTGTAGTGTGAACTTGTAAGGCTTCTCCGCCTTTGGTAGTTACCATAAAGGAGTGTTATTCATAGTGGAGGTGTGTGTGAGTGTGTGAATCCTTGGATTAGTCACCTCCTTTGGAGGTGGATACCAAGTAAATCTACTTGTTAGCGTTGTGTGAGTTGTTTCTTGTATATTTCCGCTGCACATCCTTGAAGAAACAAGCAACGCCGACCACGAGCACGCGACGAGGTATTCACCCACCCCCCCCTCTAGCTACATATTTGGTCCCAACAAATATGAATATGAAAGCTAAAGAACAAGCAAACAAATTGACACTCGATGTAACGTGGTTCGAAGATAACTTGCTCCTACTCCACGGCTCTCCGTAAAGTAAACGATCCCTTAATCCGTCGGTGGATTAGTCCCCTGCAAACTCCGGCTAACTCAAGCCTCCTTGTGGTTGGAGAAACCTCACCACAACACTCACCAAGACCTCCTGGATTACAAGAAACTCTTTGAGCACTTGTTGACTATTAATTAAGGTTAACCACCACTAATTTCGTCAATCTTAACCAAGCTTCCAAACCTTGGTTATATAGGTCATAGGTTGAAAAACCCCGCGTACCAGCCAACTGTGAAAGAACCTAACGGTCCGATACCAGTCGACTGGTGAAAGTACCAATCGACTGCTCCACACTGGCCAAGCAAATAGAAGTATTCTGTTCGCTCCCAATCGATTGCCCAGTCGATTGTACCAATCGACTGTCATTTCCATCAGTCGACTGGTACCCCAAGTACAGTCTCTCAGCACTCGGACCCTTACCCTTACGACCCACTTGACTCTTCATTGCAGCCTTGACCTCTTGCCTTCAAGCATACTTTCTTTGGCTCTCATCCCTTGGATGCATCCAAGCCCGCGGCTCGTCTCCAATGTCATCTTTCGCGTATGCCTCGAAGTCGCTTCCCTCGTCCCATGTACTTACTGCTTTGTCCACGATCCCTCGGATGCTCCATTCTTCACCAGATCCGAAGCCATCAAGCTGAGTCATATGTGTATCCTACAAACATGCACACTTACATACACATATCCGTTGGATCGTAAAGTTCGCTAGAGGGGGGGATGAATAACGATCGTCGAAAATTGTAAATTAAATCGCGTACGCAGCAGAAGAGAAAAATTGAAGCAACGCTAACAAACCAATTTTACTTGGTTTGGAGCCTTCGTCGACTCCTACTCCAAGGCTCGCACGTGAGAGTGCTTTCGTTGGGCAATCACTAATAATTCGCAAAAAGTATTACACAATTTAGTACACGAACTATAAAAAATTACCGACAACAAGGAAAATGAAACTAAATCGCAGGTTGTCAGAGGAGCTTCGCAACGTCACAGGAGCGTCTTTGGAGTAGCGTGAAAGAGAATAATCGTAAAAGAAGTTGTGTTTGGCTCTTGGTGGAAGACTACTTATATAACCAGTTCCGGGTGCCCAGATCCGTTTCGGGCTCCTGGATCGTGACGTCAGCTTACCCAATCAACGCACTCCAAGCTGGCGACGAGATAAGTTTTGACATTCTGGGCGTCCTGTGACTAACCTCAACTTACCATCTTGTAGACATCCGGTCAGTCGTTGACCTTGTCTGAACTTCATGCCAGCTATCTGATCGGCCCGTTGACCTAGCTGGACTTCCCTGCAACACTGAGTTAACACAATAGATAAAGCAGTAAAGTAAGACAGTGTTAATAGATTTCAAGATTCACTGATCCAATCGACCGCGCGCGGTCGACCGAAAACCAGTCGGTCACATATAGCATAGGGTTACCTCCCATATGATTGCTCAACTTCACTCACTAGAACTTCCATTATCTGGCTTCACTCACCAGGACTTCCACCACCTAACTTCACTCACTAGGGTCTGACTTCACTCACTAGGACTTCCACTACCTAGCTTCACTCACTAGGACCCGCCCTCACTCACCAGGACTTCCACCACCTAGCTTCACTCACTAGGGTCCGGCTTCACTCACCATAACTTTCACTACCTAGCTTCACTCACTAGGGTCCGACTTCACTCACTAGGACTTCTACTTTGCCTAATCTCGACTAGTCACCCAGTAGACTTCTCACCTACCTATCCTTTGGTTAGTACTTACCTTTGTTAGTCATCTGGTCCTGACTAGACTCCTCTCTTCCAAATATCAAGTCTTGTTTGGATCAACCCTTGGTCAAATTGACCAAACTTAGGTATATTGTCAAACATTGAAACCCTAGAGGTTGATTGCACCAACAATATCAAATACAAGAGTGAACCTAACTTAAACTCTTTGCCCAAAAATCAAAACACATGGTCGCATGAACCATTGGGATTAATGCAACATATTATACTCATAAAGGCTTCAATTGCATCTCCAATTACTCTTTTTTATCTCTTGTAAAATTTTGTGCATAGAATTTTTCAACTAATTTACATATATCCGCAACTCTGAAAAATTTCACTATATTTTAAGGATTTAAGACATTACTAAGACTAAGCAATTTCGTAGCATCATCACTAAAGCGTCCATTAATTTCTTGAAACTATGAATTTATTGAGCCATAAAAGAGGTCAACCTGATAATAATGTTCAATGGTGAAATTATCTTGACGATCACGGGCTCGACCTTGTCTGTTAATATACAGAGCATTGAAATCGAGAATATCAATATTTCAAAATTCACAAAAAAATTTCACTTTTACAAGCAAATCATTCCTCTTGTTATCCCTCGTCTGTTAAAGTAAATTCTTTGTAGATAATACAAGTTCCATTGTATTTATAATATCCTGAGACTTACTTTGTAAAGCTTGATAAAGGATATATGTGATCCACATAATATCTTTCATAAGATATAAGATAAATACAAAATCAAAAGAAGTCATTCCATCATAAACAGAGGTTACATCTGTTGGTCGGTTAGCACTAACGGTCTAACCCAGGTTTTGATAAATGACAAAATAGGTTAAGTTAGTTTTGTTGTTGATCTAACACTCTGACCGAGTGTACAGGAGAAGTCCAGACAGGTCGACGGGCTGACCTGATATCTGGCACGAAGCCTAGCTAGGTCGACGGGCCGACCGGATAGCTGACACGAAGTTTAAATGGGTTGACGGGCTGACCGGACGTTTGGCACGAAGTCCAGCTAGGTCGACGGGCTGACCGGATAGCTGACACGAAGTCCAGACGGGTTGAAGGACTGACCTAACGTCTGGCAGGTAAGTAAAGGTAAGTCACTGAAGGGGAGTGACTGTGAGGACGCGTTCCCGGGAAGGGAACTTAGGTGCTGATCCGACTTATAACCATTTCGAAACTCTAAGTCGAGATTTTGACTAGATTCCGGTCTCGGAGAGATGGAATCTAATTAATACTACTTCTGTTTATTATAACTGTACTAATAATTTGTTTTGCAGGAGATATAAGTGTCTCAGACTAACGTTTTCTTGCAGGAAGGAAGCTGTTGGAAATCAAGGTCCGGGCGCCCAGGAGGTACCCGGGCCCCCGGAGGCAAAGTTTTATCCCCAACGTCGCTGTGCCACGTGGAGTTCACTGGTTGACTCGGCTACGTCACTTCAGGGCGCCCCGAAGGGCTACGGGCGCCCGAACTGTTGGATCGAGACAGCGCTAAAGGTGGGGTGAATAGCGCTCATGGCTAAATCGTTCGTTTATCGGAATAGTAAAACTATCAGAGTAATTAAAACCTCGTTCAGAAATTAATGCAGCGGAAATGAAATAGAGAAACACACATAGAAGAACACGGAGGATTTACTTCGTTCGGAGCCTAAGGCGACTCCTACTCGAAGGCCCGCGATCCTTGATCGCTTCCGGTGGGCAACAACTATAAGCTCGATAAAAATTAAAAATTACAATGAAAGTATTAAAATAACTTTGTACCGACAACTTAAGAAAGAAGAAAATGGAGCTCCGGGTCGTCGGAATGTTGCAGCAGCACTTCGGAATGATTGTGTTAGCAGCACGTTGAAGAAAGAAAGTCTGGAACTTGATTGTTTGAAGTGCTGGTCGAAACCCCCTTATAAAGGGTGTTCAAGGCGCCTTGAAGGCTGTTCAAGGCGCCTCCATGCTGCCAAGTCCTCCGCGTGGATGAAACTTGAACTGGTCGAACTTCATCTGTTTAAGGCGCCTTATACCCTGCTCAAGACGCCTTAAACCCCCTTCAAGGCACCTCCATTGAAGCTTCGCAGCCAGGTCAACTTTTGCACCCGAGGCGCCTCCAAGCTCCATGGAGGCGCCTAGGACACTGTTCATCCGAGGGAAAACTTCCTTATTTTGTACCTGCAAGACATGTTAGTCCCAAACAATATCCTGCAGCACAGAGTTAGCACATAAAAACAACAAATATAATGAATATATATTTGATAGTCGTCAGACTATCCGGGTCTAACTTCAGATTTCCATCCGGAAACCCTAGGTCAACCCGACGCCTAATGTTCCCTCTACGGGGAACGCGTCCTCACCTACTCCACTCAGGAGATTTACCTGTTGCCAGTCGATCCTCCAGATCGACTGGACTTTTGCTCAGCACTCGACGCTTCCGGACTTTCTGCTGGACATCCGCTTCCCGGCTAGTCCAGTCTTTCACCTGGTTCGCGACACCAGGACTTTCCACCTAGGGTTACCACCCCCTAGGACTTTTGCCTGAAGTGATCGACCTGCCAAGATTTTCCACATAGGGTTATCACCCCCTATGACCTAGGGTTACCACCCCTTAGGGTGCGTTTGGTTCAAGTCATCATGTATAACCAAGGTTATAGGGAATAAAACATAACCAAATGTTGTTTGGTTCAACTTAGGTAATGCAACAAAAACTTGTTTGTTTAAAGGTTTTAATGAATACCCTAGTTTAATATTTTACCGTATTATCCTCAGTTACAAAACCAACTATACATAATATTATTATTATTATTATTATTTATTTATTTATTTATTTTACTTTTCTTTTTCCTTGTATATTTTTTTTACTTTTTTATGTGTTTTTTTATTTTTTTAATGTTTTTATATTTTTATATTATTTATATTTATATTTTTTAAATTTTTTACATTTTTTAAATTTTAATTTTTATTTATTATTTTTTAAAAAAAAAATAATTTTTTTTTAATTTTTTAAAATGTTAAATTTTTAAAAAAAATTTTAATCTTTTTTTAAAATTTTATTTTTAAATTTTTTATTTTTTTTACATTTTATAATATTTTTTTATATTTTTTCTCTTTTTTTTTTCATGTTTTTTCTTATCGGAGGGTATTTTTGGTAAAAAAAATTCGTTAACCCCGGAATCAACAAAAACCTTAGTTTTATGAGGTTTTCCGATTCCGGGCTGCATGACCCTTTTGCTGACGTGTCGGGCATGAAACATTACTTGGGAATCATCGAATACCTAAACCAAACAAGGTTTTTGTTGATAACCTTGAATGGATAACCAAGGTTATCAAGAATAACCCCGAACCAAACGCACCCTTAGGGTTTTTCCCTTTGCCTAACCGCAGCTAGGACTTTCCTGAAATCCTCAAGTAGACTTGTTAGAATACAGAACACCTTAACTTTGAATCCTTTGCCATTATCAAAACACGAGTTCGATCGTCGGATGCTTCCCGCACCAACAATCTCCCCCTTTTTTATTATGGCAACTCAAATTCAAAGTTAAGTAAACAAACGAATAGATGAACACTTTTAACACAGGCAAAATTTGCTAGAATAGATGAACATATTTGACAAAGCAAATTTGCTAAAGTAAACCCTACAAATTTAAAGTTTTAGCATAAACTATTTTTAGCATAACCTATATGCTCCCCCTTAACTGTTGCTCCCCCTTAACTGTTGCTCCCCCTTTTATATTAATTTAAATTTGAATTTTACATTTACATTTACATTTTTGCTACTCTCCCCCTTTGCCATATATCAAAAATAAACAATAATAGACTTTTGAATAACTAGATTTTGAGACCACTTAACAGTCATTTCCTATTTTTAGCTAAGTGAAAAGATGATGTTAACTCTTTGGAAACTTAGTTAACATTATAAAACTGTTAGGAAGTGTATCTTTTTGATGGATTTTAAAAGTTAGTAAAAATATAATTCTTACTTAGGAGAAAAGTTGTTTTTTAATCTTTGAAGGTACTTAGTTAAGTTTTGAAAAACTGTGCAGGAATTTACAAAGGTTGATTTCAAAGTTAGCTAAGTTCAACAAGTTTTGAAAATTAAGATTGGAACTTAGCTTAGCTCTTTACAAGTATTGAATTTTGAAAACTTAGGTTAACGGTAAACTTAGCTTAAGTTTGAACAATATTTAAATTTTAGGACAAGGAGGGAGTAATGTTGCTAAAATTTTGATTATTCATTCAAAGTCAGTTGGTCCTTAAGTCCAAGCATGAGTCATGTTCAATAGATTAACTTACTAGGTATCAGAGCCCTAAAGATCAAACATGCTTAACTAGAAAATTGAGTATCCTTTACCAACTGTCTAACCTTTAGCTACTTGCTGGTTGTCTACAGGACAACAACTTTCACATGGTTAGTCAAGTTAAGTTACTTTGATCCAGATAGATTTGACTAGAGCTGGAAGACTTAACTTGATTGATGTATATTGTGTATTTAACGCCCAGACTCATATCGATGCACAGATATAAGCATTCTTGAGTCCAGGCTTTACCCTATGCATCTCACGACATTCTATGTTTTCAATCACAATCAAGGTATGCCTAGGTATTTGTGAGATGCTCTGGCTTAAATCTAGGGGAACATGATTTCTAGGGGGTAAACTTAGGCTAGGTCCAGCTTTTTGAAAAGTCTAAAAAAAATGGAATTTTGAAAGCAATTTTTTCTTAGAATTTGAAAAATAATAATAAAAACAAGATGAGACACCTACTCTACCCAACACATTCCTATTTACCTTCTAAGTGCACTGAACTCAAGTTCAGGTAAGGGTTTTGTAAAGATGTCAGCTAGGTTTGATTTGGACTCAACATGGTTGAGTGCAATTTCACCTTTAGCTACGTGATCCCTTACAAAGTGGTGTTTTACCTCTATGTGTTTAGTCCTAGAATGGTGAATAGGATTTTTGGTCAGATTAATTGAGCTGATATTGTCAATAAAGATTTTTGTATTTTTATATTCTAGTTGATAGTCTTTTAATTTATGCATCATCCATAACAATTGAGATGCACATTCTCCTAGAGCTATGTATTCAGCTTCTGTAGTGGATAGAGCAACACAATGTTGCTTTCTACTTGACCAACTTACTAGGCACTGACCTAGAATCTGGCAACTACCACTTGTACTTTTCCTATCTAATTTGCACCCAGCATAGTTTGAATCAGAATAGCCATAAAGGTCAAAGGTGCAATTTCTTGGGTACTAGAGTCCTACATTTAGAGTTCCTTTAATATACCTAAGTATTCTTTTAACATATGTTAGGTGTGACTCTTTTGCACAGGATTGGAATCTTGCGCACATACCTACTACAAACAATATGTCAAGTCGACTTGCAGTTAGGTAAAGTAAACTACCTATGACACTCCTATAGTATTTTGGGTCTACTGGTTTTCTTTCAGGGTCAGAGTCAATGTTTATGTTGGTTGTCATTGGAGTATTTATAATTTTTGAATTTTCCATGCAGAATTTTTTAATTAACTCCTTAGCATATTTAGTTTGATAAATGTAGATTCCATCTTTGGTTTGTTTTATTTGTAAGCCTAAGAAAAAGTTGAGTTCCCCAACCATACTCATTTCAAATTCACTTTCCATTAATTTAACAAATTCTTTTAAAAATTTTGAGTTATTGAGCCAAAAATTATGTCGTCAACATAGATTTGGGCTATAAAGATGTCTTTTTCTATAGTTTTCACGAACAAGGTCGGATCGATTTGTCCTTGGTAAAAGTCTTTGGATATTAAGTAATTAGATAATCTTTCATACCATGCTCTAGGGGCTTGTTTTAGTCCATATAACGCCTTTTTTAATTTAAATACATGGTTTGGGTAGTCTATGTCTTCAAACCCTGGAGGTTGGCTTACGTAGACCTCTTCCTTGATAAATCCATTTAAAAAGGCTGACTTAAGTCCCATTTGGTACAATTTGAACCCTTTATTTGCTGCATAGGCTAATAACATCCTAATGGACTCGAATCTGGCTACCGGAGCATAGGTTTCATCATAGTCTAAGCCTTCGACTTGACTAAACCCTTTGGCTACTAGCCTAGCTTTGTTTCTTACTATATCACCGTGATCATCCAACTTGTTCCTAAAAACTCATTTGGTGTCTATTATTGATTTATCTATGGGTTTAGGTACAAGGTCCCAGACTTGGTTTCTCTCAAATTGTGCTAATTCTTCCTGCATTGCAATGATCCAGTCTGGGTCAGGTAGGGCTTCTTCTATTGTCTTAGGTTCAATTTTAGAAATAAGGGCAATCTGACTAAGGTTTCTATAGGATGATCTAGTTCTGACTCCTAGGTTTGGGTCACCCAAAATTTGGTCAGGTGAATGAGAGGTACTTACTCTAGTTGGTCTCGTCTGTGGGTCAGAAACTGGTTCTTCTGACTCATTAAGGTTAGGTTGAATTTCATCATCTTCTATAACTCTTGGGGTTATGTCAATATTTTCATTTATATTGGATAGGTTGTTTTCTTCATCAAATATTACATTAGTTGTTTCTTCAACCTTCAAGGTATTTTGATTATATACTCTAAAGGCCCTACTGGAGGATGAGTATCCTAAAAATATTCCTTGGTTAGACTTGGGTGTAAATTTTCCTAAGTAATCTTTGGTATTTAAAATGTGAACTTTACAACCAAATACTTTTAAATAGTTTAGGTTGGGAATTTTATGATAGTAAAGTTCATAAGGTGTTTTATTGTGAAGTTTGTTAATTAAAATTCTGTTTTGAATATGATTTGCAGTATTTATTGCTTCAGCCCAAAATTGATGATTTAAGTTATATTCGTTTAGCATAGTCCTAGCGACTTCTTGTAGTGTTCTATTCTTACGTTCCACTAGACCATTTTGTTGGGGGGGGTCTAGGACATGAAAATTCATGTTGGTATCCATTTATTTTACAAAATTGGGTAAACCTATGATTTTCAAATCCCCCCCGTGATCACTTCTTATTCTTTTGATTTTAGTATCTCTTTCATTTTCCGTTAATTTGTAAAAATTACTAAATATTTCATAGGTTTCATCATTTGTTTTTAGGAATTTTACCCATGTGTACCTAGAGTAGTCATCAATTATTACTAAGCAATATTGGTTCTTGCTTAGTGATTTGGCTCCATGTGAATCAAATAGGTCAAGGTGAAGGAGCTCAAGTACGGTGTTAGTTCTTTCTAGGTTGGTTGACTTGTGGGTTGACTTGGTTTGTTTTCCTTGTTGACACGCATCACAGATTGAGTTTTCAATAAATTTTAATTTGGGCAAACCTTTAACTAGACCATTTTGACTCATTTTTGAAATGAGTCCAGTGTGAGTGTGACCCAGTCTTCTGTGCCACAGTTGGGTTTCCTCTTGTTGTGTCAAGAGACACTTTATTGAGGATATTGATAGGTCAATTGTGTAGATATTATTCTTCCTAAGTCCCTTAAGTCTAATTTCAGGGTTTTCGATGTTTTTAACTAGACACCAAGATTTATCAAAATTGACTAGATATCCACTGTCACACAATTGACTTATACTTAGTAAATTAAAGTTAAAATTTTCAACCAATAAAATATTTTTGAATAATTTTGAAATTAAATTTTTAAAATAATTTTGAAATTTAAGTTTTTTAAAATAATTTTGAAATTTAAGTTTTTTTTTTAAATAATTTTGAAATTTAAGTTTTTTAAAATAATTTTGAAATTTAAGTTTTTAAAATAATTTTGAAATTAAGTTTTTAAAATAATTTTGAAATTTAAGTTTTTTAAAATAATTTTGAAATTAAGTTTTTTAAAATAATTTTGAAATTAAGTTTTAAACTAATTTTGAAATTTAAGTTTTTTAAAATAATTTTGAAATTAAGTTTTTAAAAATAATTTTGAAATTTAAGTTTTTTAAAATAATTTTGAAAATAATTTTGAAATTTAAGTTTTTTAAAATAATTTTGAAATTTAAGTTTTTTTAAAAATAATTTTGAAATTAAGTTTTTTAAAATAATTTTGAAATTTAAGTTTTTTAAATAATTTTGAAATTAAGTTTTTAAAATAATTTTGAAATTAAGTTTTTAAAAATAATTTTGAAATTTAAGTTTTTTAAAATAATTTTGAAATTTAAGTTTTTTTTAAAAAATAATTTTGAAATTAAAGATAATTTAATTGTTGATTAATTTGATTTAAGTTTAAGTCAATTTTCATAGTTTAATTTCTTAGTCATCTCACCCGATCTAAATTGTCAATCAGGAAATCATATAATTGTTGTGAGATGAATTATTGTTGAATTTAAGGAGCTGGTTTAACTTTGTGTTAGATTCAGGTTTAGCTTTGGATTCAACAAGTAAGCATTCTTTGGATAAACTTCTGGGCTATGGTGAGTCACAAGGAGCTCATTAAAGTAACAATGCCTTCGAGGTTTCCCAAATAGTCCTACCCATTGAACTTAATACTAATCCTTGGTCTAACTAGTTAGGATCCATTTAAGGGTAGCTTCGATCAGTTCCACTTGGCCAAATGCACCAGGTCGAAGCCAAATCTTCCTAGACATGCGATGCCCAAGCTTCCCTAACGTACTATCATCCAAAAACTTCACCAGTACTGTGGGTCAAGTTAAACCTAGCCCGTTTTAATTTAACCTTAATTACCCTACCGGGTAATCTACTCTTGTTTTACCCATTTCGGGTAGATTAGGTTCAGTTACCCTATCGGGTAGTTCAGTTGGGGGTGCCAGCTAGTCTGGATCCTCCATCTATCTTTGATTTTGATTTTTAAATTTTGAATTTTATTTAATTTCGAATTTTTTTTTTAATTTTGAATTTTTAATTTTAATTTCGAATTTTTAATTTTGAATTTTTAATTTAATTAATTTTTAATTTGATTTTTAATTTTGAATTTTTAATTTAATTTCGAATTTTTAATTTTGAATTTTGAATTTATAATTTAATTTTGAATTTTTAATTTTGAATTTTTAAATTGATTTTTAATTTCGAATTTTTAAATTGATTTTGAATTTTGAATTTTAAATTTTTAAGATCGTTTTTCTTTTAGCTCCCCCTAGATCATAGTCTCGATATGGTCTATCGATGTAGTGTATTTGATCCTTCGGAACCCAGTATTGGCCAAGTCCAACTTGATCGATCAACTTGGACTTGGGGACCCATGCTTGGACTGATTTACTACTTTGTTTGTTTATTAGGGATAAATAAGATTTATATTTCTTTTTACTCTTATATCCTAGCCCAGTTCTATTGTAGACGGCTCTTTGTGTCCCAAGAATTAGGTCCAGATTCTTGGAGCCCAAAGAAAACCGTTCTAAGGTATTTTTTAAATCCTTGACCTGATTTTTCAAACTCAAATTTTCTTCCTCAAGTTTTTGAACTTGAGTTGAATCTTTAGTCTGAACTTGATCAGGTAAGGAATTTGAGTTAGTTACTTCTTTAAGGACAACTACTTCCTTTAGAAGTGACTTTATTTTAAGATTTGACTTAGCTAATTTGCGAAGTAAATAATTGACTAAATTATTAAGCCTCGGAATACTTATAGCGGAGTATGGCCCTTCGGAAACGGATGCGGATCCGTGGCTTTGTTCGGAGTCGGCCTCTGACTCGCTCTCGCTCTAGGATTCAATGATTTGGTCCCGGGCCATCAGTGCGAGTAAACTCGTCTGATCAAGTTCGTCGTCGTCGTCCTCTGAAGAAGATTCGTCCCAGGTTGCCTTCAGGGCCTTCTTTCTTCTTTGCTTCTTGGCTTCCTTTTGGTTGGGGCCAGTTGGCTTTGATGTGCCCCTTCTGGTTGCACCCGTAGCAAGTGACTTCAAATTTTACCTTCGAGTTCGGTTGGGCCTCCTTGGATTAAACTACCTTCTTCAGGTCTTTCTTGTTGAAGCCCTTCTTCTTCTTGTAGAGCTTCTTCACAAGATTCACTAGTTCGCTGGTCAGTTCTTCTTCTGAATCTTCTGAGTCGGGTTCGTCTTCTGATTCCGGTTCAAATTTTCGTCGAGATCTTGGTTCGCGTGTTCGACTAGTATCTGCAACCAAAGCGATACCCTTCTCGGTCGGCTGTGTATTAGTTTGTTCATGAAGTTCAAATTCACTAAATAATTCATCTAATTTTAAGGAAGACAAATCCTCGGAGACTTTGTAGGCATCTACCATCGATGCCCACAATGTACTCCTAGGAAACGAGTTAAGAGCATACCTTATAATGTCTCTATTTTCTACCTTCTGCCCGATTCCATGAAGAGAGTTCAGAATATCTTGAATTCGAGCGTGTAACGAGCTTGCCGTCTCGCCTTCCTGCATTTTTAAGTTGTATAGTTTATTAAGTATTAAATCACGCTTACTTACCTTGGTTTCCGAGGTGCCTTCGTGAAGTTCAATCAATTTCTCCCACAGCTCCTTTGCGGAAGAGAACGGACCGACTCTGTTGAGCTCTTCCTTGGTAAGACCGCACTGGATGGTGCAGGTGGCTTTGGCGTCGGCTTCCACCTTTTTGATAAAGGCTGGCTCCCAGTTCTCACAGGATGTAGGCTTGCCGTCTGCATCAGTTGGTAGTTGCAGTCCTGTCTTGACTATCATCCAGGTGTCGAACTGGATCTTCAGATATATCTCCATTCGCCCCTTCCAATATCCGAAGTCTTCTCCGGAAAATAGTGGGGGACGAACAGTGCTATATCCTTCTTGTTGGGCCATTTAGATCTAAATAAAACACAAACAAGAGGATCTATTCCAAAACTGAGTCTTGGATTAGTAGTGCGGGAAGAAGAAGAAAAAAAATAACGAGCTCAAGTGGTATTGACCAACTTTGAGCAACACCGATTTGAAAATAATTAGAATTTTAGCTACTTAGCTAATTTCTAATTGACTCCGGAAAAAAAATTAACAAAATACCACGAAAAAAAACTGTTTTGAATGATGGTTGCACCAATTCAAAACAACCCCGCTCTGATACCAATTGTTGGATCAAGACCGCGCTAGAGGGGGGGGTGAATAGCGCTCGTGGCTAAATCGTTCGTTTATAGGAATCGTAAAAATATCAGAGTAATTAAAACCTCGTTCAGAAATTAATGCAGCGGAAATGAAATAGAGAAACACACACAGAAGAACACGGAGGATTTACTTCGTTCGGATCCTAAGGCGACTCCTACTCGAAGGCCCGCGATCCTTGATCGCTTCCGGTGGGCAACAACTATAAGCTCGATAAAAATTACAAATTACAATGAAAGTATTAAAATAACTTTGTACCGACAACTTAAGAAAGAAGAAAATGGAGCTCCGGGTCGTCGGAATGTTGCAGCAGCACTTCGGAATGATTGTGTTAGCATCACGTTGAAGAAAGAAAGCCTGGAACTTGATTTTTTGAAGTGCTAGTCGAAACCCCCTTATAAAGGGTGTTCAAGGCGCCTTGAAGGCTGTTCAAGGCGCCTCCATGCTGCCGAGTCCTCCGCGTGGATGAAACTTGAACTGGTCGAACTTCATCTGTTTAAGGCGCCTTATACCCTGCTCAAGGCGCCTTCCAAGGCGCCTTAAACCCCCTTCAAGGCGCCTCCATTGAAGCTTCGCAGCCAGGTCAACTTTTGCACCCGAGGAGCCTCCAAGCTCCATGGAGGCGCCTCAGACACTGTTCATCCGAGGGAAAACTTCCTTATTTTGTACCTGCAAGACATATTAGTCCCAAACAATATCTTGCAGCACAGAGTTAGCACATAAAAACAACAAATATAATGAATATATATTTGATAGTCGTCAGACTATCCGGGTTTGACTTCGGGTTTCCAACCGGAAACCCTAGGTCGACCCGACGCCTACTGTTCCCTCTACGGGGAACGCGTCCTCACCTACTCCACTCAGGAGATTTACCTGTTGCCAGTCGATCCTCCAGATCAACTGGACTTTTGCTCAGCACTCGACGCTTCCGGACTTTCTGCTGGACATCCGCTTCCCGGCTAGTCCAGTTTTTCACCTGGTTCGCGACACCAGGACTTTCCACCTAGGGTTACCACCCCCTAGGACTTTTGCCTGAAGTCATCGACCTGCCAAGACTTTCCACATAGGGTTATCACCCCCCTATGACCTAGGGTTATCACCCCCTAGGGTTTTTCCCTTTGCCTAACCGCAGCTAGGACTTTCCTGAAATCCTCAAGTAGACTTGTTAGAATACAAAACACCTTAACTTTGAATCCTTTGCCATTATCAAAACACGAGTTCGATCGTCGGATGCTTCCCGCACCAACACGAACCTCCTATATAAGGAGGGTCAAGGCTGGAGTCAGAACAACAACTAAAAACCTGCTCTCTTGCGCTCCTACGACGTTGCGAAAGCCATTCGACAAAGCTTTGTTCTTTTTCTTCGCCCCCCCCTCTATCGAACGATCACGATCCAATAAGTGGTATCAAAGTAAGTACCACTATGATTTGGTGCAACCACCAATCAGACAGGGGTGAAGCTATTTTTTTTATTCTTTCCTTGTAGGTTTTCAATTTTTTGCATTATTCCAAACTGGTATTATTACCTTTTGGGGAAATTTTTTCGTTGCATTTTACCTGAATTGGTGCAACACCAATTCAATTTTTTTTTATATATTATTTCCTACCGCACTGCTAATCCAAGACCAAGTCTTGGGACCTCTCTTGTCTATTTGTTTGATTGTGTGTAGATTAAAATGTCTTAGATTGAAGGCTTCAGCACGGTACGTCATCCCCTATTCAACGGGGACGATTTTCTATACAAGAAGAAAATGATGGAAGTCTACCTGAAGACGGACTTCGACCAATGGCTCAGCGTCACAAAAGCCTACAGAGCATCAGTTGACAACTCCAGAAATCTAATTGATCCGGAACAGTGGACTTCGGACATAAAGAAGAAAGCATCGACGGAGAACAAGGTAATCAACACGCTACAATGCGGATTGACCAGGGAAGAGCTTAACCGGGTAGGACAGCACTAGAACGCGAAAGAACTTTGGGACAAGTTGATCGAGTTGCACGAAGGAACCAGTGACTCTAAGGTAACAAAATGAGATTTGCTATTAAATAGAATTTTTAATATAAAAATGCAGGAAGGAGAAATGGCGAGTCAGCTTCACGCGAGGATGAAGGACATCCTCAACGGGCTCGACGCGATAGACCACCAAATGGAAAACATAGATCTAATAAGGTGCGCGTTAAACGTTTTTCCGCGTAACTCTTTGTGGGCATCTATCGTGGATGCCTACAAAATTTCTAAAAAATTATCGAAATTAAAATTAGATGAACTATTTTGCGAATTAGAATTACACGAGCAAACTAACGCTAGGGCCGAGAAAGGTATTACTTTGTTTGCAGGTTCCTCCAAAGAAAAGAAGAACAATCTTGAACCTGAAGAAGATTCTTACCAAGATTCTGAAAACGAAGAGCACCTGGTGAACCTGGTAAGGAAAATGTTCGCTAGGAAAAAGAAGCGCTTCAGCAAGAAGGATCTACAAAAGATCAGTTCTCCAACCGAACCGAGGAACATGACGTGATTCGGATGCAACAAGAAGGGGCACTACAAGAACGAGTGCCCAAGATTGAAGAATGACAAAACGAAGCCGACCAAAAAGAAGGCCCTCAAAGCAACGTGGGACAACTCGTCTTCAGAAGAATCGGAGGATGAAGATCAGAAGAACCAGAGTTACCTCGCGCTAATGGCCCGCGAAGCAGAGTCGGAGGATGAATCGGAAGACGAGTTCGAACCCAATTCGAGCCACGAGTCCGTACTCGTTTCCGAAGGTCCTGAAGAGGTATACCTAAATTTAAATAGAAAGTTTTTTAAAATTATTTCTTGTTTAAATAGTAAATTAGTTAAATCAGAAAATAAAAACAAATTACTCCTTGAGGAAAACCAAAATCTCAAGGAACAAATTACACAAAATAATCCAACTCATGATCTAACACTTGAGGAGGAAAATTTATCACAAAAAGTAGAAATTAATAAATTAAAAGAAATGTTATAAAAATTTACAACAAGATCTAAAAATTTAGATTTAATCTTAAATAACCAAAAAGCAATTTACAACAAAATCGGATTTGACTATAAGTCAAGTTCAAATAAAACATTTAAATCATTAATAACCCAATATAAACCAATAAGTAAAGCTTGGGTTCCGAAAGCATACTTAACCACGCAAGTAGGACTTAACCAATACTACATACCTAAAGAAAAAATATACTATATAAAAACAGATAATTCAAATCAAAAATCTAAATCAATAAATTCAAAAACTAAATATTTTAAAACCCATCCAAATTTAGAATATCATGAAGTTAAATATAACTATAAAAGAAATAGACATAAACCAAGAAATAAAAATCAAAGATAAAGGTCAATAATTCAGGGGGAG
The DNA here is from genome assembly GCF_018446385.1 of Zingiber officinale. NCBI lineage: Eukaryota > Viridiplantae > Streptophyta > Magnoliopsida > Zingiberales > Zingiberaceae > Zingiber > Zingiber officinale. The sequence goes on from NC_055996.1 coordinate 131,631,959, forward strand.
GCTCCAGAATAGCTGACACCTTCAAAACTAACCTACCCAGAAGGGTAACCCAAACTAATCTACCCGCCAGGGTACTTAGGACTAATTAGAAAGGGGTTCAAGTTTAACTTGAACTATGGTACTGGTGAAATTTTGGATGATAGTACATCAGGGAAGTTTAGTCTATGCATGTCTAGAAAGATATGGCTTCGACCCGGTGCATTTGGCTAAGTGAAACTGACCGAAGCTGCCTTTTATGGATCCTAACCAATTAGACCAAGGCTTTCTACTAAGTCCAGTGGATAGGACTATTTGAAAAACCTTGAAGGCATGGTTACTCTAATGATGTCCAAGTGACTCACCATAATCCAGAAATTTATCTAGAGAATGCCTATTTGTTGAACCCAAAGCTAAACCTAAATCTAACACAAAGTTAAACCAAACCCTAAAATTGAATCTAATTCATCTCATAAAATTATAGGATTCTCTGATTGAAAACGTAGATCGGGTGAGACGACTAAGGACTCAATTAAAATTTTAATTTAAAATATTAAATTAACATTAAATTAAAATATTAAATTAACATAAAATTAAATTAAATTAAAATTAAATTAAAATTAAAATTATTTTAAAATTAAACTTAATTTTTAAACTTAAAAATTTACTTTTAAACTTAATCTTTTAAAAATTTATTTTAAATTAAACCTAATTTTTTAAAACTTAAAAATTTATTTTTAAACTTATTTTTTAAAAAACTTAAAAATTTATTTTAAAATTAAACTTAAGTTTTTTTAAACATAAAAATTTATTTTTAAACTTAATTTTTGTTTAAAACTTAAAAATTTATTTTAAAATTAAACTTAAGTTTTTTAAACTTAAAAATTTATTTTTAAACTTAATTTTATTAAAACTTAAAAATTTACTTTAAAATTAAACCTAATTTTTTTAAACTTAAAAATTTATTTTTAAACTTAATATTTTTTAAAACTTAAAAATTTATTTTAAAATTAAACTTAAGTTTTTTAAACTTAAAAATTTATTTTTAAACTTATTTTTTTAAAAAGAACTTAAAAATTTATTTTAAAATTAAACTTAATTTTTTAGATTAAAAATTTATTAAACTTAAACTCTGTTTGCTTGAAAATTAACTTAAATTCTTACATAAAATGACCAACCTTGAAAATGATCTTAAAATAATAAAATTAGACTAACTTTAATTCCTACCTATTGATGAATGACACTAATAGGTCGGTTAGCACTAACGGTCTAACTCAGGTTTTGATGAATGACAAAATAGGTTAAGTTAGTTTTGTTGTTGATCTAACACTCTGACCGAGTGTACAGGAGAAGTCCAGACAGGTCGACGGGCTGACATGATATCTGGCACGAAGCCTAGCTAGGTCGACGGGCCGACCAGATAGCTGACACGAAGTTTAAATGGGTCGACGGGCTGACCGGATAGCTGACACGAAGTCCAGACGGGTTGAAGGACTGACCTAACGTCTGGCAGGTAAGTAAAGGTAAGTCACTGGAGGGGAGTGACTATGAGGACGCGTTCCCGGGAAGGGAACTTAGGTGCTGATCCGACTTAGAACCATTTCGAAACTTTAAGTCGAGATTTTGACTAGATTCCGGTCTCGGAGAGATGGAATCTAATTAATACTATTTCTGTTTATTCTAACTGTGCTAATAATCTATTTTGCAGGAGATATAAGTGTCTCGGACTAACATTTTCTTGTAAGAAGGAAGCTGCTGGAAATCAAGGTCCGGGTGCCCGGGAGGTACCCGAGCACCCAGAAGCGAAGTTTTATCCCCAACGTCGCTGTGCCACGTGGAGTTCACTGGTTGGCTCGGCTACGTCACTTCAGGGCGCTCCAAAGGGCTGCGGGCGCCCCGAACCTCCTATATAAGGAGGGTCAAGGCTAGAGTCAGAACAACAACTGAAAACCTGCTCTCCTGCGCTCCTGCGACGTTGCGAAAGTCATCCGACAAAGCTTTGTTCTTTTTCTTCTTATCGTTTATTGTTGGTATTTTCTTTCTAGCATTTATGTACTTAATTTTTGTAATCAATATTCGAATTGCTAGTGGATTATCCATCGAAAGCACCCTTGTGTGTGGGCCTTGGAGTAGGAGTCGTCAAAGGCTCCGAATCAAGTAAATTGACTTTGTTAGCATTGTTTTTACTTTTACACTGTGTTACTCGATAAAATTTTAAATCGATATTCACTCCCCTCTATCGAACGATCACGATCCAACAACATCTGCTCGTTGAGAAAGAAGCTCATCATCCATAACCTTGAGCAATACCATACACGATAGACTAAACATCTTAATTAGGTCTTTCAATGATCTCAAATGAGAACTCCAACATGTATCAGTAGCTCGTTGTAAAATACCTATTTGATTAAGTCAACACCCTGTCTAAAGTTCATTAATAGCAATCAAATGTGCAATGTCATCCGCATGAGCATTCTTCAATTCATCATTATGCTTACATGAAGAACCAACAATATTAACTATAAAAGTTAATCTATCAAAAAATTGATGAATATGTGTCACATTTTTTGATGTTGCAGCTAAAGTCAATTGTAATCGATGAGAAAAACAATGAACATAATAAACACTTCTAAAATCTTTTATTATCAAAGATTGCAATCCATTAAACTCACTCCTCATATTACTAAAAAGGTAGATCCGCTACCTTAGCGGCCCCCCTAGTGTCAGCCCCATGGATATGGAGGGAGGTTCATGCAAGTACACGGGCCATAGGCGCATGGCGTAAACCCCAGGTCGTTAGTTCCTGAGAATCGACCCCTGGCCATTACGCCAGAGATACAATGCACCCACCGCCTACGCTACGCCCTGGGGGTCACTCCTCATGTTACTAGCACCATCATAGCCTTGTCCTCTAATATTTTGAAAATAAAAAATATAGTAAGCCAAAGCAGAATATATAACATCCTTTAAAGTCAAAGCCTAGTATTAGATACATGAACAAGTCCCAAAAAATGCTTTTAAATGAATCCATTAGTATCCACGAACCTCAATCCTATAGACATTTGCTCTCTTCTGGACTTATCTCAGGCTTCATCAACAATTATGCAATACTTGACAACTCCAATTTTTACACGGATTGCATTTTTTTCTCTCACTGAAATCACATAAAGTATTTGTTTCTGAATATCGTGACTTGTATACTTGGCATTTTTGGGAGCCTTTGCAATTGCCTTTAAAATTTCATCATTGTACATGGTTAGCACATCCAAAAATTCAAGGAAATTCCCACAATTAGGTGAACTAGATTTCCTCATCATGACCTCTAAAGGGAATTCCTTGAAGTGCAAGCAACAACACCACATGTATGTGAACCTTTAACCGAAGATGATTAGTTACAACTTATTCTTCATTAAAATTGTCAGATCTCCTTTATATATCTTATGGTTGATTCATCAAATCCTCACATGACTTTTCAGCATTATGATAGAGTGAAGATAAATTATCTTTCTCTATATGGCCCAGAAAGTATAGGCTTTTCCATTTTAAACTTTCTTTTAATTATCAAATTCATCAATAGTAAATTTAGTTTGATTTAAGTATTTTTATGGCTTGTTGAAGATAAAACATGGAAAGCAATATGTTTTATCTTTAACTGGTAACTACTCTAACCAAGGAAATTGTTCATACCAAGGGTACTTAATATTTTTATTTAATGGATATTGTTGAAGAATAGGTTGACATACCTTCAAATTTAAATAAGCTCGACGAATCTCTTCTCATTGGTTATAATGATATTATCAAATTTGTTGACATAATCTTGGATCATGCTCTAAAGAATCGAGATCAACCTTTTAAGTTTTATATTTTTGAATCTTTTATGAGGAGTTTTAGATGAAAGATCATTGTTATCTGATCTTATTGATGGGGCTATAGAAGTAGTTGAATCAAGTTCATTTACTCCATTCCTTTGAAAAAACTTATCAATCGTAATGGTTTTTTTTTTCATTTGAAGTATATGAAGCCTTTACAAATGAAAAAAATCAAATTATTTTAAATAAGTGAATACTAATTAATAACAATATTAAACTAGTGAATGATAACAACATCAAAAAAAACACCATGCTTTTTATCATTTCATCAAATATTAAATCAATAATAAACAATTTCAACTTCAACTATTTAACTATTTAAACACTTTAATTTCTAAAATCATAACTTGTAAGATTTTATTGAAATATCTAAAATTAATCATTTCAATAGAGGAAAAATAAAAAAAAAACTTAAGGGATCTAATAAAAAAAAAAGAGAAAACAAATAAAATCAAGCAATCTAGTAAAATTATGAACTTTACCATTCAAAAGAAGCTATAAATCATAACAATGTAGAGATCGATAGGTTATTTCAATGCCATGGGCCCACGGTAGCTAAATAGGATCATTGAATATTGATGAATCATGGATACCATTTAACAATTACAATATAATATTAGCATGTTACATCAGCATGTGCGTGTATATATTATAGGCGAAAAAAATTTTATGGAGGACCATGTAAATTGTAAAGCAACCTTCAAGAATTCAAGTTCAACTTCAAGTGCAACTATGCAAGTCTATAACTCTGTAAGATTGTAAGCCAAACAATTAGACAGGGTCACAAGGAGGGAGAGGGCAATGTAATATTAAGATTTTTTTCCTTACAAAATTTATGAATTTGGTCTTTCCGTACTTATCTCTATGTTCTTCTCGCCTAATTCATGAAGGTTCAAGGTATAAATCTATTCAATGTTCATAGAATCATAGTGGGGTAGAACCGTAAAAATGAATATAAAAATTGGAAACATAAAAAAAAAAATTCTTTTTCTTTTTCTCTTCTTAGTTTTAAGGGTTTCAAAACCCTAAGACTAAAGTCTAAGGAATAAGGAGTAGAAAGAAAGTGCACCTTACTCTCGAATTGGGCTTGAGAACGTTCTTGTCACACTCGCACGAGACCTCCACACAACATTTAGTGATTTTGCAGGCTACGAAGACACACCTGAGCCACTGAGCGACGGAAGTAAGTAGACTGCCATGGCATGCCACTGACTCTAATAGTATTACTAATAATGTTTACACGTGGACTAGGGGGTTGCCCCCCCAGTCTACGTGTAAATCCGCCCTTAATTGGGTCGAATAATAAGGGTGAGAAAGAATAAAGACTGTTATTGCAAAAATTATAACTTATGAGAAGTTGGTATAGCAAATAAGAGATGGAAACGGTGGTACTAGATCAAGGACATTTCTTGATTTACAAAGAGAGAGAATCTTTGTACCTATAGAAGATGGTCGGCAAAGAGAGTTATTAAAGAAAACTCATGACTTATAATGGGCTAGTCATCTCAGTATCGAAAGGATGCTTACTCTTTGGCCTGTTCTTATATTTAGCCTTAGATGGAAAATGATGTGGAAACTTAGCGAACGAAGGAATTAGAATTACTCTAACCACCTATTCCGGAAAAACCTTGGGTTTTGATTTCCATAAACTTTATTTGTGGGTTTCCAAAGGTTAATAGCATGCCTTCTATCATGGTGTCAATGGACATATTCTCAAAATATGTTGTGTTTATTGCGGCTCCTTTGGCTTGACATTATTGCTGTTGAACTCTTTTATCAAAATGCAGTAATATTTTTTGATTTACCTAATAACATTGTGAATGACAGAAATACAAGGTTTATTGGGAGATTTTAGATTTTTTTATTCAATATGATGGGAATTGATCTTAAATTCTCCATTGTTAACTATCTGTAAATTGATAGACAAACTGAAAGGATAAACCATTTACTTGAAGAGTACTTGCAGTACTATGTTATAGCAAGTCAGAAAAATTAACTAGAGTTATTATACAATGCATAATTCTACTATAATTTGCACAAGTTCTCAACTACCAAGAGGAATCCCTATGAGATAATGTTGGGGGAGTATCCAATAACTCCTACGGATATAGCCAAGTAAAAATCTAGGGGAAAATATCCTACAACATATAAATATGCAAGGAAAAAGCAAGAGTTGTTTGAGGAATCCCAAGACAGTTAAAATTTTTTTATTAGGGATAAAGTCTTGCTAAAACTTATTCCTCAAATTTGGAAGAGAATCAATAGTAAGGTTATTCATAGAGGATTAATTTTCAAGTATGATGGACATTTCAAGATTGTGGAGAAGGTTAGTAATGTGAGGTATAGGTTGAATTTATTTAAAAGGCTTAAAGGTCATCCTACATCCCTTGTACATTTTTCCAATGAGTTCCATGCAGATGAAATAGATCTATCAAGAAATAGTTCCAAGAGAGATCCACCGATTGTGAGAAAGTAATTTGTAGATGACCTTCGAAATGAATAAGAAAAATAGAAGGACGGAATTCTCGATTCTTTGTAAGGGAAAAACTAAATCGGAGGCTACTTGAAAAAGAGATGTTATACTTTGACAATTTGAAAAGTAAATTAAGATATACATGCAAAAACGTTCGATGAAGATATCGATTTTTTCTAGTGGGGGAGGCTTGTTAGCCTCTTAACTTTATTAGGGCTGCAAACGAATCGAGCCGGCTCTCGAGCTTTTCGAGCCGGCTCGAAAAATATTCGATTCGTATTCGAAATTATCGAATTCGAACCGAACTCGAACATGTTCGAACTTTTTTTCAAGCCGAACTCGAGCCCAAATTATATTATTCGAGCCATTCGCGAGTTTTAATATTTATTAATATAATTTAAATATATATTAAATAAAAAAAATTTCGAGTCTTTCGAACTTATTTTCGAGCAATAATTCGAATAGTTCGCGAACATGTTCGAATATTTCGAGCCGAACTCGAACATGAGCCCTAATTCAAACCGAACTCGAACCAAATATTTTATATTTTTCGAGCTTCGAATCGAGCTCGAACTCGAATATATCTATTTCGAGCCGAATTCGAGCCTTAAATTTTTCTGCATATTCGGTTCGATTCGATTCGTTTACACCACTAAACCTGATGGTTAGGGGTGTAATCGAACCGAGCCGAGCCGAACTCTTGAATGTTCGAGCTTGACTCGTTTATAATCAAGTCGAGCTTGAGTTTTATTTAACGAATATATTCATGGCTCTCGAGTTTATTCGAGCTTTTATCGAACCTAAACGAGCTTAATAAATATAAATCCTAAATTTAAATATTCATTAAAAACTAAATTATATATTTAGATAAAATTATAATAATATTATTAAAATTTATAATTTTTTTCTAATAAATAAATTTAATATATTTGTTTATATTTTTCATAAGTAGAGTGTAAAATCTATAATTTTAATATCAAAACTATTATTTTTTTTATTTAAAAGTTGTTTAATGAGTTTAACGAACGTGTTCACGAGCTAACGGGCCAAATATTACGAAGTTTGGTTTATTTATCTTAACGAGCCTCATTAAACGAGTTCAAACAAGCTTTTATCAAATCGAGTTTCGAATAACTCACGAACGACTTGATTATGCAGCATGATGAATGGAACAATAAGGAATTGTTTCTCCTAAATCCACGGAGCTTGGAACACTAAGGATTTGTTTCTCCTAAACCGCCGAGCCAAGCTTCAGCCAAGGGGTGCAAGCTGACCTTTGATAGGGTGCAAGCCGTTTGTACATGTGAGATGACAGTTGATAGAAGTGTACAATGCTTTAAAAAAGGATGTATGTGCAAATCTGCAGTCCACTTTATAATTGCAAATATAAAAGGTTACATGCAGGCCTTCTGGCTGGCCTGAAACAAGTGTGGCATTTGAGTGAGCCAATGAATCTAAATGAGATTTCGAGATTAAAATAAACGTTTGCCACATGAGATTAAAATAAAGATGTGCTTAAAAAAATGCGCATCCAGGGAATCGAACCCTGGTCAGTACCGTGGGAGGGTACTATGATACCACTACACCAGATGCGCTTGTTGGTTTGATCTAACACAATAATATTATATAAACTATTAAATGAAATTGTTTCATAACCAATGAATATTATATATAATAAAATATGTTAAAATTAATTACATCTATAATTGTGATGTTAACCTTTTTTTATCATTATTTAGTACTCAATAAACAGCTGAGATCCTTACAAATAAGAAGATCCTTTTAGATATATATTAGTAAAAATTAATGTCCCCATTTATAAAATAAATAAGGACTATAAATGGACTATCCATAAAATATAGACTAAAGAATACGACCTCCTCAATAGAAATGCATTTCTAAAACTAATGTATTCATTATTTAAATAATACTATATATTTAATTGAAGATTATTGTATCATTTTGCATGATGCATGCGAAGATTGTACTTGAAGGAACTAATTAACATTCATTCAAAGTCCTCATTTCTTATCCGACTTATCGTGCGCGCTCCCTGCAGGGCAACCCAAAAATTAATTTTTACTTTTGACTAATATTAATATTACTATACATTAAAAAATATTTTAAGTTTTAAAATAAAATTTAATTTAATCCTAAAAATTTATTAAATCTTAAATTAAGATCAATCCCAATCTGATTTAAAAATTTTTAATCTAAAAATTCTTGAATTTGAATTCTACCTTGATACGGTGATAAAGAGAGCCCTATTAAGTACGGGTCAAACGACGGAAGTAGCAATTAGTGTGGAGATCAAAGTCAAGGAGAACAACGACAAAGGGTCAAACGTTGAGGGGCCAAGCAGATCTATCTTGTAGTGGTCGATCGAGTATATATTGCCCGATCAACAAAGGGTTGGTTCAAGCGAAGCGCCCGTTATACCGAGATCATCAGACGATCGTCACAAAACAGAGGAGCATATGTGTGTCCGGAACATTAGTCCGGTCGGGCAGAAACAAACTATGGAGATCTGTCGCCACGCCGAGGAGCAGCCGAGTTCGGCCGAGCGGAGGAGTATTTAGCCGAGCAGCTATCCCGCTTGGCCCAGTAGCTGGATCGCTGACACATTCTTCGGGGAGATAGTACCACCGACACAAGACATGACGAACGGACGGATCGTACGACGGAAGCTTCTACTGTCTTGTCAGGGATATGCATATCCTATTAAGGTATGGTGTCAGAAGTACTTTCTTGATATGTCCTTTCATAGGGCAAATTGGAGAGCGTGTCCACGATCAATTGGAGAACGTGCCCACGGCTCAAAAGAAGTGCGCACATCACAACACTATATAAAGGAGATCTATACACCGGTGGAAGTACGCATTATTTACATTTACGCTTGTACTACTGGTTCCATCTTCTTCTTTTTGCTGGTGACTAACTTGAACGTCGGAGGACCAACGTTAGGATCCTTTCCCTGATTCAATACTGACATTTCTTGTATTTATAAAGTGAAACATCCCAATCAATCATCTTCATAATTTTTAGATAGGATGATATCTGGATTTTAAAACTTCTAATCTGAATTATTTGATATTTTTTACATGACTCAGATTGAATTGAGTAGACTGTCGTGGCATGCCATTGAGCGACGGAAGTGAGTAGACTGTCGTGGCACGCCACCGACTCTAATATTATTACTAATAATGTTTACACGTGGACTAGGGGGTTGTGGTCCCCCCCCCCCCCCTCCTCCTCCAGTCCACGTGTAAATCCGCCCCTAATTGGGTCGAATAATAAAGGTGAGAAAGAATAAAGACCATTATTGCAAATATTATAACTTATGAGAAGTTGGTGTAGCAAATAAGAGATGGAATAATACGGTGATACTAGATCAAGGATATTTCTTGATTTACAAAGAGGGAGAATCTTTGCACCTATAGAAGATGGTTGGTAAAGAGAGTTACGTTGTTGAAGAAAACTCATGACCCACAATGGGCTAGTCATCTCAGTATCAAAAGGATGTTACTCTTTGGCCCGTTCTTATATTTGGCCTTAGATGGAAAATAATGTGGAAGTTTATGTGAAAACTTAGTGAAAAAGAAAGTAGAATTACTCTAACCACCTATTCCGAGAAAACTTTGGGTTTTGATTTCCATAGACTTTATTTGTGGGTTTCCAAAGGTTAATTGCATGTCTTCTATCATGGTGTCAATGGACAGATTCTCAAAATATGTTGTGTTTATTGCGACTCCTTTGACTTACCATTATTGCTGTTGAACTCTTTTATCAGAATGTGATAATATTTTTCGATTTAACTAGTGACATTGTGAATGACAGAAATATAAGGTTTATTGGGAGATTTTAGATTTTTTTTTTATTCAATATGATGGGAATTGATCTTAAATTCTCCATTGTTAACCATCTGTAAATTAATGGATAAACTGAAAGGATAAACCATTTACTTAAAGAGTACTTGCAACACTATGTTATAGCAAGTCAAAAAAAATAACTAGAGTTATTAGACAATGCATAATTCTGCTATAATTTACACAAGTTCTCAACCGCCGAGAGGAATCCCTATGAGACAGTGTTGGGGGAGTAGCCAATACCTCTCACGGAGATAGCCAAGTAAAAATCTGGGGGGAAATATCCTATAGCATATAAATATACAAGGAAAAAGCAAGAGTTGCTTGAGGAATCCCAAGACAGCTAGGAATTTTTATTAGGGATAAAGTCTTGCTAAAACTTATTCCTCAAATTTAGAAGAGAATCAGTAGTAAGACTATTCATAGAGGATTAATTTTCAAGTATGATGGACATTTCAAGATTATGGAGAAGGTTAGTAATGTGACGTATAGGTTGAATTTACTTGAAAGGCTTAAAGTTCACCCTACGTCCCTTGTAAATTTCTTCAAGGAGTTCCATACAGATGAAACAGATCCATTAAGAAATAGTGCCAAGAGAGCTCCATCGATTGTGAGAAAACTATTTGTAGATGATATTAAAGAAATCTTGGACCACAAAACTTTCGAAATGAACAAGAAAAATAAAAGAACGGAATTCTAGATTCTTTGCATGGGAAAATCTAAATCGGAGACTATTTGGAAAAGAGATGTTATACTTGGACAATTTGAAAAGTAAATTAAAATATACATGCAAAAATGTTCCATGAGGACATGGAGTTTTTCTAGTGGCCTAAGCTTGTTAGCCCCCTAACTTGAAAGAAAGGTTGGACATATGCAGCATGATGAACAGAACAGTAAGGAATTGTTTCTCCTAAATCCACGGAGCTTGGAATACTAAGGATTTGTTTCTCCTAAATCCGCCAAACCAAGCTTAGGCCAAGGGGTGCACGCTGGCCTTTGATAGGGTGCAAGCCGTTTGTACATGTGAGATGACAGTTGATGGAACTGTACAATGCTTTAAAAAGGGATGTATGTGCAAATTCTGCAGTCCACTTTATAATTGCAAATAGAAAAGGTTACATGCAGGCCTTCTGGCCTGAAACAAGTGTGACATTTGATGGAGCAAATGAATCTAAATGAGATTTCGGGATTAAAATAAACATTTGCCACAGTAGATTAAAATAAAGGTGCTTTAAAAAAACTTGCGCATCCAGGGAATCGAACCCTGGTCAGTACCGTGGGAGGGTACTATGATACCACTACACCAGATGCGCTTGTTGGTGTAATCTATCACAATAATAATATATACACTATTAATTTAAATTGTTTCATAACCAATGAATATTATGTAATAATATAATAGGTTAAATTTAATTACATCTATAATTGTTATGTTAACCCTTTTTTTTTTATCATTATTTAGTACTCAATAAACAGCTGAGATCCTTACGGATCATATCCCTTTACGTATATTAGTAGGAATTAATGGTCCCAACTTATAGAATAGATAAGGACTATCAATTTTTATCAATACATATAAATAGAACATTTCCTGATCCATAAAATATAGACCAAAGGATCCGACCTTCTCGACATAAATGCATTTCTAAAACTAATGTATTCGTTATTTAAATAATACTATAAATTTAATTGAAGATTACCGTATCATTCTGCATGATGCACGTGAAGATTGTACTTAATACTCTGTTTATCTGGTGGGGTGGATCATGGATGGATTAAACAAACCTAGAGACATGGAAAGGGAAAGGAATCCATAACCTACTATGTTTGTTTACCTTGATCGAGGAAAGTGGATAAAATCAATGTCTTAAACTGTTTACTTAGATAAATAGAAAGAAAATAAAATTATTTATTGACCAAAATACCCTATCCTTCTCAAATATTTTAAATTAATATTTATTTTATCTTGATAATTAAAATATTCTTCCAGGTGTGACATATATTTTAAATTAATATTTATTTTATATTGATAATTAAAAATTATTACTAATCAAAATAAATTCTACAATTTAAATTTATCAATATTATTTTTAAAAATAATATTTATTACAGCTCAACACAAACCCAAAAAATATTATTGTCAACTAAAAAATTAAACTACAAAAAATATCAATAATAAATTTTAATTGCAAATAATTTACAATCACTATTAAATAGTTGTCAAACAATTTAAATTTATCAATGTTATTTTTAAAAATAATATTTATTACAACTCAAGACAAACCCAAAAAATATTATTGTTAACTAAAATATTAAACTACAAAAAGTATCAACAATAAATTTTACTTGCAAATAATTTGCAATCACTATTAAATAGTTGTCAAACAAAATATAAATAAAAAATTGTCAACCACCAATATTAATTACTTGAAAATAGTCTACAAGTATGATAAAATTATCACCAACTAAAATATTAAACTACAAAGTTTGTACTTCCTTATACCAAAATAAGTAGCTCACTTTTTTGTACTTATATTCTAGAGCTTTGCAAAATTGTGGCTATCATGTTGACATAGCCGATCAAAATCAGAAAGAGAATATCATCTTTAGAAATTCCAACCTCTTCTCTGGTGGGCATCCCATGAATAGCATCATCTTCTCCTTGTTCTCTCCTAGAAATAGATACGCAGCAAGTATATTTTTATCTAGAACACCAGCACAAACTAGAGCTTTGTAGAGTTTCTCATTCACATTTTGTATGCGAAATGACCTATTTTCAATCACTGAAGTTGAACGATCAATTGCGACAACAACTTCCTTGACATTAATGTCGATGACTGCATTTTTCTTATTGCCATATGGATCAATAGATGCAAGCTTTTGCTTCCTTGATCGATCATCAAATGGTGGACTATCAGGGATCACTTCAAAATTCTCATATTCATCATCTAGTCCAAGGTCTCTTTGTTCTCCCTTTAAAGTAATTTCAACATTTCTTTCTGCAGCAATAGAGGCTCTTTGACCATTTGCCCTATTGTGAGCAAACAACTCTAATAACTTCTCATAACGAGGTACAGGGGTATATCTCCACTTCTTGATTGATGGATTAGCCTAGACAAAGTTAAACATAATTATAAATAAATCAAACAAGCTAGTAGGTGAATTCGTGAAACAGAGAAAGCAAAAACATATGCATGTCATATCTAATACTTTTTACAAAATATATAGATGCATGCCATACATATCTTATGTCATCTACCAGCAAACATAATTGGAAATACAGTGATTGACTAAAAATAAATTAATATTTACAATTAATACTTACATCAATAAGTTACTTCCAAACTACCTCCTCGGCCTCAAATCTTCTACTTTCAGCATGCCATTGAACTCCGCTTACATTCTTAAACAAATCATAACATGAATTGAAATGATTTTTTAATGTTTTAATTCTGTTCTTCAAATCATCCTTTGTCAATGGGATTTCAATCTTTTCACTACAAATGATAACCATATCTTTGTACGCAGTAGATGTGAAAGTGCCACCTATTCAGTTACCATTAACTTGTTGTTCTAACATAGCATCTATGAAAATTTTATCCATTTCTTCAATCCACTTAATCACATCTCTCTTGACTTGTTCAATTGGTGTATCAATTCTTAATCAACACCTACATCAAATGCACACATGAACATGGGAAAAAAAAATCAAATCTTATTCACAATTGTAAACATTCAAGTATACTAACACTGGTCTAACAAGCAAATTGTAGGTATAAAAAAAAAAATCCAACAGATCAACGTCTAATCTTTAGATTTATCAAAAAAATATATTCAATCCATTATATTATTCGAATCAAACATTCCAAGCATATAAAAAGTACAATAAAAGTGACTCATAAATCAAAACATTACTCTTTTGATAGTTTTCTAATAAATAAAAAAAACCCTTCTTTAGTCAATATTAAAATCTAACCACATGACATTAGCTATGTTATCTCTAATCATGCTTCCTTGCCTCCAGTCATCTTCCTATCTTTCATTGTGACTCACTTCATCGTTAGAAGTTGACTGAATTCACGATCCACTTCATTAATTAATCTCTCATCTGGATCCACCCCCATTAAACAATTATGAAGAATACAACATGCTAAGAAAATATCTGTACGAATATCAACTTCATAATGAGGTTCTGTTCCACTAGCAATAATTGGAAATCTTTTTTAAAACCCCAAAAGCTCTCTCGATTGCACCGCGAAGAGTTGTATGTCGGAGATTGAATAACTCTTTTGCATTTGTAGGGCCACATCTCGAATATTCTTTCAAATGATAACGAATTCCTCGATAAGGGGTAATCAAGTCCCTCTTCAACATAAACCCAGAGTCAACTAAATAATATTTACCTACCATCAAATTAAAGGTATAAGTTAGTCATATTTACTTTCAAATATTATCTACTAATAAGCATTAATTGTAAACTATATACCATGAGGAATTATCAATTTATCACGTCTAGATAGGCATTTTTTATGATTCGAGAATCAGATGCAGTTCCTTCCCATCCGGCTAGGAGATATATGAACTTCAAATCAGAGGAGCATCAAACCAACACATTGGTAGTTGGTCAATCCATTCTTCCTCTATATCGAGGTGTATCTACATCAGATACCTTAACACGTATATGAGTTCCATCTAATGCACCAACATAATCCTGCAATTAAGAGACAATCACATATGTGGCTACAAAGTATATTACAAAACTTTTGAAGTTCAAAATGATAAAAAAAAATACCTTAAAGTAAGGATAGAATATGTTGCTACTCTCTATATGAGGAGGAATTTCAGATCCATCTGGTTGCTTTATAAATTCAGCATGAAGGTACTAGTAGTCATTGTACTTCGACGAAAGAAAAAACTCAATTCTCATTTTTTGACATCATGACCGCGCAAATATAAAAATTTAGCAACCTTTTCTTCAACACTTGAATTCTTATTGCCTTTTACCCTATTGTTGTGTTTTCATATTTCACACAAGCGTCTAAAACCATCTAAATTCACCATGAGAATACTATGACATGTGTCGCTAGAAATCATAAGATTGTGCAACAAAATACGCCGAACATTATCTTTTTGCTCATTACTCTCCGGCAAACCCTTATCTACATATTTTCTCATATCCTTCAAAATCATCCAAAACCCAACTATACAATTCCTATTTATAAAAATTTCATCATCCGATCTGAACTACCATCATTCTCATCATAATAATCATTAATATTTTGATCATCTTCTTCACCACTATCCCACTCCATCTTATTAAACCTGTACACAGAATAATAATAATATAGATTGCTGTAAAAAAAAATTCAAAGTGCTAAATTATTGTAAAATAAAAATTAATGACACCTTATAAAATTTTTAAAAAGCTTCCTTTGCATAATCGTGACACCAAGATTACATTCAATCAGATTTTTTTTTTAAAAAAAAAAACCTTCTTTTACATAATCATGACTCTTGCATTCAAAGATCAAGACTTTTTTTGGATGAACTTTATCTTATGTGGGAATTAGTTCAGATCCTCTGTCCCCATTTCTCTCTATCCCTATGTCCCACTGTTGATCGGACGGATCAGATTACATCTCAATGCATCATGGCATCTTTAAGATGTGTGCAGTATCCTCGTGATGTGCAAGGCATCTTTGAGATGTAATCTGGTCCGTCAGATCGGCAGTGGGACACGGGGACAGAAAAAAATGGGGACAGAGGATCCGAACTGTGTGGGAATATTTAATATTTGCACTTTTGGTAAACCTAAAATATATCCATGCTTGTTTCAAAAATAACTCGGAAAGCATTCGTTGCCGATAACGAAGAATGTTGAATGTGGCATAAAAAAAAATTAAGAAGTGACATTCGTTGGCTGAATGGATGAATAATGATGAATGTTGTAAGAAATCAAACAAAAAGTTAAGAAGGGGGAAGCATGTTACCAGTATCACAGAACTCCGCCGTAGAACAGAGGACACAGTCACACGTTGCCGAGGGAAGACAGGAGACTGCCGAAGAAAGACAAGATGCTGCTACAAGTTGCCGAGGAAAGATAGAAACACTGTCGAGGGAGGAAAGATCGTAGTTGTTGCCGCAGATGGGTGATACACAAAGGCTGCTTCAAACGGAGAAAATGAGTTGGGGGAAGAGAAATGAAGAGTCATATATAAGTGTGTAATTTTGTCAAGAAGAGATGGTACATGCGTCATATGGTTTTCCATCCTTTGGTTTTCGCCCGATTTGGCGGTGATCGTTTTTTGCTTCAAATTCAACCATCGATGGATTGTGTTTTCTTTTCCTCCTAAAAATTTAATGAAGTAAACGGTGCAAAGTTTTCCATCGTGAAATTTTTTTCCTAATTTTTTATTTCCGCTTCCGCATGTAAACAGACTATAAAGGAACTAATTAACATTCATTTAGAGTCCTCATTTCTTATCCGACTTATCATGCGCGCTCCTGCGGGTCAACCCAAAAATCAATTTTTACTTTTGACTAATATTAATATTACTATACATAAAAAATATTTTAATTTTTAAAATAAAATTTAATTTAATTCTAGAAATTTATTAAATCTTAAATTAAGATCAATCTCAATCATTTAAAATTCTGGAGCGTTAGTTCGGTCGGGCGAAAACAAACTATGGAAATCTGTCACCACGCTGAGGAATAACCGAGTTCGGTCGAGCGGAGGAGTACTTAGCTGAGCAACTAACTCGCTCAGCTCAGCAGATGGATCGCTGACGCATTCTTCGGGGAGATAGTACCGCTGACACAAGACATAGTTAATGGGTGAATCGTACGACAGAAGTTTCTACTGTTTTGTCAGGGATATGCATGTCAAGTTAAGGTATGGTGTCAGAGATACTTTCTTGACATGTCCTTTCATAGGATAAATTGGAGAACATGTCCACGTCTCGAAAGAAATGCGCACATCACGATACTATATAAAGGGGGTCTATACATCGGTGGAAGTACGCATTATTCACTGTTTGTGCTTGTGCTACTGTTATTTCGTCTTCTTCTTTTTACTGGTGACTAATTTAAATGTCGGAGGACCAACACTAATGTCCTTTCCATGAGTCAACATTAATATTTCTTGTGTTTATAGAGTGAAATGAGATGTACATTCAATCAACATAATAATTACATCCTAACGAATTATGTTCACAATTTTGAGATAAGATGATATCTGAATTTAAAAACTTCTTAAATTTGACATTTTTTACATCGACTCGATTGAGTTGACAATTTAAATTTATTTTTCCCGTACACTTATCGGACACGAGAATCGGACTGATAAAATTTCCCCATGATATATACCAAACAAAAAAGCTATAGATATTCATTGCGTGTGAAAAAGTGGAGCTCGAATGACTCCTTTTAACCTGCGAGTATAAGGAAACAAGTTAAAGGGTGCCAAGGCCACTTTATTAAAGCTTTAAAAGGTAGCGGTAATAATTAGAAAGAAAATTAAAGGATGATGTTTTTAAAGCTTCCTCCGTTTTTTGATCTGCCAAAAGAATGATCTTTCTTCTCTTGATTGTACGCAACTCAACTTTGTATTTTTTTTCAATAAAAAAAAACTTGACTGAAACAATTTACTTTCCTGATTTTTTTCCAAAAATTTCTTAAATAATTTTTATAAATATTTTCCAGAATAAATCAGTCAAACTCAGATTTCTTGTCGTTCTTTTTTTTTTTAAAAAAAAATTAAAGGCCCAAAAATGCCCCACTCCCTCTTTAAAATTCCCACCATTTCTGATCTTCCCGCAATGCTATCGAACCAGACGATGCGGCTGCTCGTTGGCTACGATCCGTTGGATTCGGATCTTAGAAAATTGGACGGAGACGATGTGTCCTCCCTCTCCCTCTCTTTCAGGGAGATCGCCCTTGACGTCCGCGGTAGAGCCGACGGCGGTGAGGTTCAGGTCCACGACGGAGTGATCACCTCTCCTCCGGACGATTCCTTTCAATTCTTGTGTGCCGCTGGCGATAACTGTTTGGCCGATGACGTCTTCCTCGGCTGGAAGCTCATCTCTCTCGACCCTCGCCCGCTGCTGCCTTGGAAGCCCCTCGCGGAGCCGGAGCATTGCCGTCCCCAATCAGGCATCGCTGCGGAGCACCGGAGGATGAGTCGGCGTTCATCGGAGAAGATCAGGAAAGCCTCGTCTCCGGAGAAGCTGCCGCCGAGATGGTTTCTGTTGGCGGCGGGGCCGACGAGGGTCTCTGCGGCGATGCGGATGGAGGAGCTTAGGAGCCGGAAGAGGAGGCAGAGGGCGGAGGCGGCGGAGAATACCGATCGCTGGAGGAGAGGGTCGTGGAGGGTGATCCGGTCGCTGAGCTGCAACGCGGCGGAGACCACGGCCGTAGCCCCGCCGGCGCTTCAGCTCGCGTCGCACGTGCGGCGTCTGAATGCCGCTCGCTAGATTCGATTCAACATCACGGTCCAGATTGAACCGGTTCCGCCCGGTCCAGACCGATCAGAGCATTCTCCGCGAGTAGATTTGATTCACTCGCGTTTTTGTCCCTCTTGACTCTGATGGGAACTCTCTAAATTTAAACTCAATGGAATTATTCGTTGAGCTGGTCGACAATCTCGATGGAATGCTGAACAAGAACTGCGAGACATTTCTGAATATTTGATTTAAAACTTTAAATTCATTAATTGACCAAAATAAAATTTAATAAACGCCACAAGACTAGTTATTTCTGAATTTCTCTGCGTATTTGCCTTCTTCGTGTCAGTTTTTTTGCCTCTGTCAATGTCGGAAGATCATCTTGCTTCCCTGCTCTCTGCCATTGGGCTATTTAGCTCCGAAGAGGACGCTCCCTCCTCTCCTGAAGCAGCGCTGAACAGCGAGTGATTCGATATGCTCTCCGGACTCTGTGAGCCAGTCGCCGGAATTTGATCACCGCCTAAAGCGCCGTTCTCATCCCTCTTCGACGTAGGACAAGATGGAGTTTCTTCCACGTCGTGATAGTGCTTCAGTAAGGCAACCGTCTTCCTCCACAAAGTGGTCTCCGTCGAAGCCGCTTCCTGCAGCCCATTTCGCTCAACGTAGATGAATCTGGCCAGGAAGATGATCAAAGCCGCCGCCGAGACGAGGCCGGTGATGACGAAGAGGCCGGCAAAGTCATGGAGCGCTAAGCTCGACGAGCTTCTGTCGCTGCTTTTGCTTGTGGAGTTCTTCGGAAAGCCAAACCATTTCGACTCGATGAGTGCCAGCTCTCTGGCCTCTGTCGCGTTCAGTATCGCCCTCGATATGTCCGGGACAAGCGGCGAGCCTTGAGGGAACACCTGTTGAGCAAATGGCCGATCAGTTCTTAACTTCCGGAAATCCATCTCTAATTCTGGGTGTAGAAAGCTTACGAAGCCGAAGCCATCGGTCTTGTAGGTTGGGCCGACCATGGTGAAATCATCGGGGTGTTGGTACAGGAAGAGCTTTAGGTAAGGTATCTCGTCGAACACCGCGTCGACGCCTCCCCTGGCGCTGCCTTTCGCCAAGGCCTCCGCGAACTGATCGGATGTGCTGTAGTTCCTCAGCTTGCTCGCGTGGATTCCCATCCTCTCCAGCATCCCGACCACGTAGGAGCCGTCCTGGTGGCCAACGAACGCACCGGTGGCTAGCAACTGGTCCACGTTCGTCACCGTCGGTTGCAACTGCCGCACAGTGAGCGTCGACGTCAGGCTCGCCGTATAGCTCGACGTCAGTACCAGTACCACGAACGAGAAGACGATCACCGCGAACCTCGACAGGTTGCTCGTCAACTTCTCCGCTGAATCAATATCGTAAACAGTTGATGGACACCCAATTAGTGAAAAAAGGGAGGTAAAAGAAGCTTTTTTACCGTGTGCGAAGAAGGCAATAGAGAAAACGTAGTAGAAGACGGTGCCCAGTTGCTGGAACGGCGTGCCGGGAAACTCGTTGTTGCGGCGCTCGATCATCCACAGCATGAATCCGGTGAGCACGAATACGGCGAAGATAGCCCACCAGAGGTCGGGAGTCAACGGCTGCAAGAAGATCCACATGCCGGTGCTATTGTTCTTCTCCACCGACACCACCATCGACACCCCCGATTCTGCGTACGGCATCGTGAAGTCGACGAAATGAGTTCGATTGGCGAGGATGGTGGTGTCGCCGACCACCGCGTCAAAATTCTGTCCAACGAGAAGATTGAACAATTTGACACCGAATTGGGGGTTATATTGCAGCGGAGACCAACCTTAGAGTAGACTTGGTAGACCAAATTGTCGTAGGATTCGTCGGAATTCACCGCCGGGATGTAGTCGAAGGCGACAGGATAGGGAAGCCGATGCATGACCGCCTCGAACACGTCAATGCAGTAGCCAGAGACGTGGGTTCGATTGGTGGTCGGATCGGTCTCCACCTTGACGAACTGGTCGAAACCGTGCTTCAACGGGACGCCAATTCGGAGCCTCTTGCCGTTTGTCGGGATTTCCCAGCCTCTCGGGACATCGGTCTGGCTGCCTGGCCAGACCACGGAATTTAGGACATCGGTGTCGTTGGTGGAGTTTAGCTGCTGCTTTAGGGTTCCGCCTTCCTCCGGCGTCCAGAACCCAATGGTGATTAGCTTTCCACCGTCGACATTGACTATCTCCAACGCCGACGGCTGGAGTTGACCGTCAACAAGCAGGAAATCGCCCGTCAGCCCTTGGAACCGAGTGTGGAGAATAGCGTGCAGAAGTGCTTCCCCTGTTTTGCTGACGCCGAGGCGCCCCAAATCGGTTGAGGCGTTTCCGGATTGCGCGGTGCGGTCAATGGACGAGCGCATCAAGGACGGATCCAGCTTCTTCGCCGCCGTCGCCACCGCCCACACCGTGTCGTACGCCCTCAGTTGAATCATTGATGGATTGGCGACCTGCGCTGCTGGATAGTCTCTCTGAAACCGCCATCGGAAGCGGTTCGTGAAGTTGAGTACTTCCTTGGACCGGTTCACGTACGAGCGGACGCCGATGATGCCGCTCATGGGCATTTTGTCTACCATTTCGAGAACGTCGGAGATGCCGCCGGTGGCGATCCACACGTATCCTGCAGTCATCATGCCTAGCTCCGTCGCCAGTCGAAATATGCGGATTCCCAGGTCAGGCAGCGCGTGGACGACAAAGACCCGCGCGGGCATATCCTTGAGGCGGCGCAGTTCGCGGTCGAGGTCATCATCGGAGGCAGCGGCGGGGATGACAGCGCGGTAGGGAACGCGGACGTAGGCATCCTGCAGGGCGTCGATGAGGGAGGGAACGACGCCGGTGCCGTACTCTGAGTCGGTGTAGACGAGGACGACTTGGCGCCAGGCGAAGTGTCGGACGAGGGCGGCGATGGCGGGGACCTGCACCGAGTCGCTGGGGGTTGCGCGGACGAAGAATGGGGAGCGAAGGGCGGGGCTAGTGGCCGAGAATGCGACGACGGGCACTCGAGCGCGGTCGCCGAGGTGGACGACGAAGGCAGCCTCGGTGGACGTCAGTGGGCCGACGATGCAAGACACGTGAACGTTCTTCATCAAGTCAACCGCTGCAGGTGATTCATCACCATCATTTGTGCGTTAGATCGAGCACTGTAAAATCAAAACAAGTTTACCTGCAGGTGATTCACCATTCTTAATTACCTGCTTCTGCTGCTCCAACCGCGCTTGCCTTTGAATCCCTGAGATGAAGAACCACCCTCGTCTTGTTATCCCCATGGGCAGCATAGAAATCGTCGAGTGCCATGGAAATGCTGGTCCAGCTCCTCTTCCCTGTTAGGCTCTCCAGGTCAAGTATCACGCCGACGTCGACCGGCCGCGCCGTCGCCAAATCCTGGGCCAAAACTACACGACGCCGGCAGGAGAAAAAGCTGAAGAATAGTGCAGAACAAGAGATATAAAAGAGAAGGAAACCGAGCCGCTTCTCCATCGAAGCCCACTGCGCCATTCTACCCATCCATCCTTACAAGCAGAGGAAGAAGATTAGGTGACGGATTCCCTGAAGAGGAGCTGCGAGTCACGGTCGTCGCTGGCCTGACTTGGATAAACAAAGACGGACCTTGGGTCGAAGGAATCCGATCCTCCGCTGCGAGAGTTGACCGTAAAATTGACAGGGTTTATCGAGAAGTGAGGGGTTGACTATAAGATGGTGAGCAGTTTTATTGTGACCGGGGTTGTTCGTGGACGAGTCGCTTGCCGTTAACGCGTGGAGCGGAATGGGGACCGTTGTAACTACGACGAATCTTTAATTGAACCGCTCGTGAAATTATTGGTTCAGGAAAATCGCTGGCACTGTCCTAGTGTGACTGTGATGGCGGATAGAATAGGACGCAAGTGTTAATGAAGTCTGTCCATATAATTATGCGGGGTGACATTTGGCCTGATCCATTCCGGTCAAATTTGCATCACGGTTTGCCTAATCTAGTACGTCAATTTCAATATGCTCAAATGCAAAATTAATTTGACTTTTTTTATTGAACTATATAGATAAATTTTTAAAATTATTAAATCATGTATAACGATTTAAAAATTTTTATATTATATATTTATTTTTTATTTTATCTCTATCTGTCTACTGTTTTTTAATTAATTGAATCTATTTTACTATGTATTAAAATTTTAAATAAATCAATCGATTGATTTATTTTTTTAATAAAAATTAATTTTAGATAAAATAATAATATTAAATTAATATAAAACTAATTTTTATATATTCAACTATCTCCTGATTATATTCAAGTCAATTTGACTTATATATTCGACTATCTCTTAATTATATTCAAGTCAATTTGACTTAAAATATTAAGAACAATGATTTTTTTAACATAAATATATTTAAAAATTTTAATTTATTATTCAAAAAATTATTGCTCAAAATATATTGGGTCAAATTAAGGGTTGAGAGCATGGATATAATTAAAAGAGGTAGACGAACACAAAAAAAATTAATTTCATGTCAATCTGAGTTCATTTGATTCATCAGTCGATTTTAGGTAAAATCGACTGATGAACCAAATGAACTCAGATTGACATGAAACTAATTTTTTTTTGTGTTTGTCTACCTCTTTTAATTATATCCATGCTCTCAACCCTCAATTTGACCCAATATATTTTGAGCAATAATTTTTTTTATATAAATATATTTAAAAAATTCAATCAGTGTTCAAAAAAATCCGATCGATGGACCAAACGATTTCAGATTGACATGAAACTATATATTATGTGTTCGGCTAGTACTCCTATTTATATTCATGCCTTTAAATCTCAAGTTGACCAAATATATTGAGAGCAATGATTTTTTTTAACACGAATATATTTAAAAAATTCAATGAGTGTTGAAAAAATCTGGCTGATGGACTAAACAACTTCTAATTGACATGAAATTAGATCTTATGTGTTCAGTCAGTGCTCCTGATTATATTTATGCTCTCAAACATTAATTTGATCTAATATATTGAGAGCAATGATTTTTTAAAATATATTTAAAAATTTTAATTTATGTTCAAAAACCATTACTCTCAATATATTAAGTTAAATTGATGTTTGAGAGCATGAATATAATTAGGAGAGAAAGACGAACACATAAAAACTAATTTCATATAAATCTGAGGTCATTTAGTCCATCAACCGATACATGCCAAAAATGGTTGATGGACCAAGTGACATGAAACTAGTTCATATATGTTTATCTACCTCTCCTGATTATATTTATGCTCTCAAACGTCAATTTGACTCAATATAGAGAGCAATAATTTTTGAACATGAGAATATTTTAAAAATTTAATTCATGTTCAAAAGATTATTGCTTTTAATATACTGTGTCAAATTGATGTTTGAGAGTATAGATATAATTAGGAGAACTAGCTGAACATATAAGATTTATTTTCATGTCAACCCGATGTCGTTTGGTCCATTAGTCGTACTCAAAACTGGCTGATAGACCAAATGACCTCGGATTTACATGAAACTAGTTACTGTATGTTTGTATTGTTAGGGTTGATTGATGCTAGAGGGGGGGGGGGGGGGGGAATAGCTCGTCGCGCTCCATTTGCTTGCTTCGGTGTTGTTGATATGCAGCGGAAAGAACTTGAAACAAGACTCACAGCGCTAACACGTAAATATACTTGGTATCCACCTCAAGAAGAGGTAACTAATACAAGAATTCACACGCGACACACACTCCATTAATACAAGAAGAGGTAACTACCGGAGGTGGAGAAACCTCATACAAGACTAACACAACAAGATATACAAGAAGAACAAAATACAAGCTAATACAATAGCAAATCTTACAAGTTTACAATGCAGAAATCCTAGCTTGCTCTTCTTCTAGCTTGAATACACCTCTTGACTTGCTTGGAAGTGTAACAACACACCTCTCTAAGCCTCCAAGATCTGGCGTGTCTATGTGAGCTCAGTGGAGAAGAACGCGTGAAGATCGGGATAGAGCTCGCAAAGAAGTTATGAAGAAATCGCACTCCAACAGCTTTAACCTACGCAATGGTCACATCCCAATCGATTGGAGAGGCTTGGATCGATTGGTTGATCGATTCAGAGCGCCTCTATGCTCTGCTGAAAAAGGTTTGAATCGATCAGCTGATCGATTTAGCCTTTATCGCGACTCACACGATTTCTAGCCCCCAATCGATCAGCTGATCGACTGGGAAGGCTTCTGTGCGTGTGATATAAGTTCCCAATCGATCGACTGATCAATTGAGTTGTTGTTTATCGTTGCACTGTGCCCAATCGATCAGCTGATCGATTGGCCTTGGTCCAATTTGATCACTTGATCAAATTGACCAACCCTAGCTTGCCCGAGTCAAGTCTAGGGTCGCCAAACCCAGCATCCGGTCAATCGTGACATGTTGGGACTCCTCGTGCCTAGCATCCAGTCAACCATGACTTGCTGGGGCTTCTTCACCAAGTGTCCGGTCAATCCTTTGACCCACTTGGACTTTTCTTATTGTGTCAAGTGTCCGGTCAACCTTGACCCACTTGGACTTTTCTCCTCGTGCCAAGTGTCCGGTCAACCTTGACCCACTTGGACTTACCGTCTCGTGCCAAGTGTCCCGTCCTCCATGACCCACTTGGATTTCCTTCCACCAGATGTCCGGTCACCCTTGACCCGTCTGGATTTCCTTGTGCTTGGCTTCACTCACTAGGTCTTTGTATCTGCCTAACTTCACTCACTAAGACTTTCCATCTGCCTGGCTTCACTCACCAAGACTTTCCCAACTGCCTAGCTTCACTCACTAGGTTTTGATCTGCCTAACCTCCAATTAGGACTTTCCCAGTCAAGTATCCGGTCAAACCTTTGACCTACTTGACTCTTCTTCTCATCTAATTGGTCAAACCTTGGAATTACACCAACAATCTTCTCAAACGGACGATTGCTCCTGCAATCTCCATATATTGCCAAACATCAAAACCCAAATATCAAGACTCAAACTTGAGCCAACTCAAATTTAGTCAACCTTAACCTAAAGAATATTGCACCAACATGTATGATTATATTCATGTCCTCATATATCAATTTAACCCAATATATTCAGAGGAATGATTTTTTTAACATGTATGCTTGAAAAATTCAATTCGTGTTAAAAAAATCCAGCTGATGGACCAAAGATCTCGAATTGATATGAAACTAGATCTTATGTGTTTAGTTATTTCTCCTTATTATATCTAAGCCTTTAAATATCAATTTGACATAATATATTGAGAACAATGATTTTTTAAATATAAATTAGGATTTTTAAATAATTTTTATATTTAAAAAATTATTGCTCTCAATATATTGAGTCAAATTAACGTTTGAGGGTAAAAATATAATCAGAAGAGGTAGACAATTATGTAAGAACTAGGTTCATATTAATCTGAGGTCATTTATTTCATCAGCTAGTTTTTACTCAACATATTGAGAGTAATAATTTTTTGAACATAAATTAAAATTTTTAAATATATTTGTATTAAAAAATCAATGTTATTAATATATTGAGTTAAATTTACATTTGAGGATATGAATATAATTAGGAGAAATAGCCGAATATATAGTAACTATTTTCATGTCAATCTGAGATCGTTTGGTATATCAACTAATTTTATCTAAAATTAACTTTCATTAAAAAAATAAAAAGTAAATTAGTCGACTGATTTGTTAAAAATTTCAGCGTTTCGACATGTAGTAAAATTAATTCGATTGATAAAAAAAATCAATTGATAGATAGGGGTAAAATAAAAAAAAATACATGATTTTAAAATTATTAAATTATATATTCATTTTCTACTTTATCCCTATTAGTCGATTGATTTTTTTATCAGTTAAAGTGATTTTGCTCTGTGCCAAAATTTTAAATAAATTAGTCAACTAATTTACTTTTTTTAATCAAAATCAATTTTAGATAAAATCAGTTGATAAACTAAACGACCTCATATTGATATGAAACTAATTCATATATATTCGACTATGTCTCCTAGTTATATCTATGCCCTCAAATACCAATTTGACCCAATATATTGAAAGTAATATTTTTTGAACATGAATATATTTGAAAAATTCAATTAGTGTTCAAAAAATACAGCTGATGGATCAAACTACTTCGGATTGACATGAAACTAGATCTTATGTGTTCGGCTAGTGCTCCTGATTATATTCGTGCCCTCAAACATTAATTTGATCTAATATAGTGAGAGCAATGATTTTTTTTAACACAAATATATTTAAAGAATTTAATTTATGTTCAAAAAATCATTGATGCGGTGATAGAGGGGGCCCACCAAGTGTGGGTCAAGGGTGGAGATAGCAGCATGCGTGGAGGTCAAGGTCAGGGTAGTCAACGGTAGAGAACCAACCGTCTCACCAAATGTGGGTCGAGTAGAAGTTGACTTCAACTGCCGATCGGGCCCGAAGTGTATGATCGACCCCGAAGTGTATGATTGACCAGCAGGTTCATTGGAGCAGATTGCTCGTCCAAATGGGATCAGTACAGCCAAAACATCAGATGCTCGCAACTGATCGAGCGAGTGTAAGGCCGACCGGAACTCATGTCTGATCGAGCCATAAACAATCTGCCAAACTAAGTCACTATGAGGAAAAGCAGCTGAGGTCGATAGCACAGGGAATCCCGGCCGAGTGGCCACCCCGCTCGGTTGAATTGTGGGTCCTCTCTCATATCTCTTAATTTCTCTCTGGGAGGTAATGTTGTTGACAACTGGGCATGGTCAACAAGCGAATGGTGCAATGGAAGCTTCTACTGTATTGTCAGGGATTTGCATGCCCTATTAAGGTATGATGTCAAAGATACTTTTTTGACATATCTTTTCATAGGACGGTTGGAAAACATGCCTGCGCCTTAAGAAGCATGCACGTCGCCTACTGTAACACTATATAAAGGGGGGGTCCATGCACCGGCGGAGGTATGTACTATTTGTTATTTTCACTTATGCTTTCACTGCTACTACGTTGCTCTGCCTTCTTTCTATTATTTTAGTGACTAACTTGAGCGTCGGAGGGCCAACACCGGGAATCCCTTCCCTGGCCCAGCACTGACGTTCTGTGTGTTACAGATCAGAGCGGAGTTTTCACGAAGTCAACAGAGTAGCCATATTCCTAGCTAGCCTTCTTCACCATTTTCGGGCAGGATCATAGTGGCACTATCTGTGGGAACGTAGTCTGTATCATAGACGTGGAGATGAAGGACGCTGGACGACTCACGACTATGACGCTGACGAAGGAGGAGTTGGATATGCTGATACAAGCCTGGGCGATCAAAATGCTAGAGCAACAACAATAGGCAATGACTGAGCGACACGTAAATGAACCCGCAACGTCAGCAGGGGGACAACAGGCCAGATATAGAGACCGAGTGGAGAATATATCTGTTCAGGGGCAGAACAAGAAGCTGACTAGCATATACGGGGATGCACCGATCTCCTTTCATCGGGCGTTGTTCCATACTCCCTCAAAGGAACAAGGCCAGGCATACAATGATCAAGGATCTTCCTCGGATTACGCACCTATGAGGGATACATGGGAGGGAAAGCACTAAGAACTAATGATTCGCTCGAACAGATCAACTGACAGTTCTCTCAGGGGATCCTGAATGACCCACTACCCTGACATTATACTCCATTGATGATCGGGGAATATAATGGGATGACTAATCTAGAGAACCATTTGATCAGATTTGACAACATAGCCACACTCCATCAGTACATCGATGGAGTAAAATGTCAAGTCCTCCTCACCACCCTCTTTGGATCAGCACAACGGTGGTTCAGGTGATTGCCGATCGAATCAATGTATAGCTTCAAGGATTCCCAAGCGACATTCCTGCATCATTTTGCTAGCAGTCGCCATCACCAAAAGACGAGAGTTAATTTGTTCCTGGTGAAGCAAGGGCTTAAGGAAGCATCAAGGGCCTACATCAAGAGGTTCAACCATGTGGCTATGGATATCCCATCGATCATCCGAGAGGTATTAGTGAATGCCTTCTCGCAAGGGCTGACTGAAGGAGAATTTTTTTGCTCACTGATCTAGAGGCCTCCAAAAGATTTTGATCACCTGCTCAGGCACGCCACCGAATACATAAACGTTAAGAAGGCCCAAGCGACACGAAGGAAGGAAGTGCCTGCTGAGTAGACTGCTCCTCCTGAACAGTGGCCAGTTAATCAGGCACCAAAGGGCCCTCGGTCGGGAGCAGCACAACTGCACCAGGAACCTCGAACTCATGTGGTGCAGCATGTAGCAGCAGACGACTGAAATCTGTGAGAGGCTGGCTGTGGACACTGTTATTTTGCTCCTTCCATCAATCAGCAACGTACAATATACAGGACTGCTATGACTTGAGGCCAATTTCAAGCCAATTGGTTCCTCTGGGATACCGTCGTTGCTCACCAACTCTCAATCAACATCATTGGTGTCGGTCAGATGGGCAAAGAGAAGAAGAGAGACAGGTGGATGAGCAGTGTCATCGCCAGCCTCAGCGAAGGGGAAATGCAAGTCCAGCTTGAGCTTCGGCTGAGCGGACTAGACCCTCGGCTCGGGAGGAGAAAAATTGAAGCAATGCCGCTCGAGGCGAGATTGTAATGATCATTGGTGGGCCAACTGATGGTGATTCCAACCGAGCAAGGAAGTCACACGCTCGGCGACTAGAGATACATGTTATGCGATGCAGCAAGAAGAAGGCCGAGGGACCAAAGATCAGCATTGTCCCTCGAGGCCTAGAGAGAGTGGAAATCTCTCACGATGATGCCTTAATCATCTGACGATAATATCTAATTATACTATTCACTGAACTTTTGTGGATACAGGAAGCTTGATGAATATCATCTTCAAGAAGACGTTCAACTAATTGCAAATCTATCGGAGCGAATTACAACCTTGATGACCCCGTTGTATGGGTTCATAGGCAATAAGGTATTGCCGATTGGCCAGACTCGGCTGACCATATCACTCGGAGAGGAGGCTCTTAAGAGGACTAGGACCACAAATTTCATCATGGTGGATGCGTCGTCTGCCTACAATGTAATATTGGATCGACCGGTCCTGAACGAGTTCCAAGCCGTAGTGTCCACCTTCTGTCAGAAGATCAAATTCCCGGTGAACAATGAGGTAGGTAAAGTCAAAGGCTACCAATTAGCATTTTGACGGTGCTACATCAAGATGGTCAAATCCGAGGTGAAGGCCATGCAGAAGATTGAACGTTTGGAGGTAAACACCATCATGGAAGAACTACCCACGCTGTTTTATGAAGAGAAAGAGGAAGTTCAGATCCATCCTAACCAGTTGGAAGCCACGACGTTTGTCACCGCTGACTTGATAGATGAGAAGAAGGCGGAGCAGGTGGCATGGTTAAGCGAAATCACGACGTGTTCGCCTGGTCAACTCATGAGCTCCCGAGCATTTCATCGAGCGTGGCTCAGCACGAGCTTCACGTCTGATCGAATGCTCGGCCGGTGAAGCAAAGGAAGAGGGACTTCAGCTCAAAGCGAAAACAAATCATCCGAGCGGAGATAGAAAAATTGCTGAAAGTCAGTCACATCCACGAGGTGCAATTTCTGAGCTAGTTGGCCAAGTCGTGCTGGTCTCTAAGCCGAGTAACAAGTGGCGAGTCTGCATCAACTTCCGTGATTTAATAAAATTTGCTCGAAAGACTTTTATCCTCTGCCTCGAATAGATCAAATGGTGGACTCTATAGCGGGTTGCGAGCTGATCTACATACTCGATGCTTTCCAAGGATACCATCATGTGCTGCTCGTCAAGGAAGATCAAGAGAAAGTTATCTTTGTTACAGTCGATGAGACCTGTTGTTACAATGTAATGTCATTCAGACTGAAGAATACCGGTGCCATTTATTAAAGACCGATGAACAAGATTGATCCGGTGGTAAGAGCCTAGGACCTCCTAACGAGGGGTCAGCGCCACGTGGAGGTCAAGGGGCCAAGTGGTCCGCCGGAGAAGGGTGAGCCGACCGGACTTGGAAGAAAAGGATAGGACTGATCGGCCGACCAATGGACATTCGGTAGTAAAAGGCGCCCTGACCGGGTCGGGGTTCCGACGCTCTGTCGAAACAGTAGTTAAGAGCCGAGCGGAAGAACCAGGAGAAAATGACACTGCTAACAGTCCCTACATAGCGCATACTGGAAATTTCCCCAGTGCATCAATGTCAACGGCAGGCCGGACGCGAGGTGAGTGTCGTCCGTCCGGACGCGAGGTGAGTGCCGTCCGGCCATCGCGTAAAAGGAGGAGGGGCCGGCCGGACGGACTCCCTGTCCAGCCGGTCGGACGCCCTGGATTATGAGCAGTAAAGAAGGGGGAACCTCTTCTGACAGCCGCCAAGTCGTATGGCTAGGCCATACTCCTAGTCTGACAACGGGGTGTCCTGTTGTCCCATCGAAGGCGCGATGGGACTGTTGCAGTATGGCGTCAGGTAAGCTTTCTGACAGGTGCATACCGAGGTATGAGCTGCGGACACGTATGCGCCTCGGTGGACATGTATTGGTTCTTTCACCGCTCTATATAAAGAGCCTCTTATTTCGCCGGAGGTAGCGTTCTAGGAGCTTCAAAGCCACTTTTTCCACTTGCTTACCTGACTTGAGCGTCGGAGGGTCGCCGCCGGGAACCCCTTCCCGGCCCGACTTCTGTGCAGGATCGCCGGAGGTTCGTGCGACCAGACGGAGGCCCACGCCATCGACTAGGAGCGCGCCACGTGCCCACCGTCCTTTGGTTCAGCGATTCGGACAGGATCAATTTGGCGCCGTCTGTGGGAACGCTCCTGCATCCAATCAGAAACAATGGACGAGGCTGGACGACAACACACGGTGACGCTTTCGAACGAGGAACTCGACGCTTTGGTCGAGATAAGGGCCTCCAAGCTCGTGGAGCAAAAACAGAAAGCCACAGCCGAGCGGCCGGAGCAGCAAGCAACATCAGCGTCTGGTGGTCGAGCGGAAGCGCCACCAGCCACCGTTGCATTTCATCGAGCCCTGTTCCGCACCCCTGAAGCCGTACCAGCTCACAGAGATAGGGGATCTTCTTCGGATGAAATGCCTAGACGAGATGACAGAAAGGGGAAAGCCCCCCGAGCGGACGCATCGCCCGAGCGGATCAATCGCCAATTTTCAGAGGCTATTCTACGAGACCCCCTGCCCAAGCATTACGTGCCTCCGACGATCGGCGAGTATAATGGGACAACCGACCCAGATGATCATTTGGGTAAGTTTGGCAACACGGCAACCCTACATCAATACACAGATGGGGTGAAGTGTCGGGTTTTCCTCACCACCCTCTCCGGGTAGGCTCAACGGTGGTTTCGGAGGTTGCCGGACGGATCCATCACGAGCTTCAAGGATTTCCGAACGGCCTTCCTCCACCATTTTGCAAGCAGCCGACGCTACCAGAAAACGAGCGTGAGCCTGTTCACCATCAAGCAAGAAGCCCGTGAATCGCTTCGAGGTTACATCCAGCGGTTCAACCAAGTGGCAATGAATATTCCAATGGCCACCTCGGAAACTATGATGAATGCCTTCACACAAGGCCTAGTGGATGGAGATTTCTTCCGATCGCTCATCCGAAAGCCGCCCCGGGATTATGATCACATGCTACACCGGGCTAACGAGTACATCAACGTGGAAGAAGCGCAAGCGGCCAGGAAAAAAGAAACTCCAGCCGAGCGGCCTCCTCCGTCCGAGCGGAAGCAACATGCCGCTGATCAGCCGCCCAGAGGACCGAGGGCCGAAGCAATCCGAGCCCCCCATGTCCGATCCCACGTGCAAGAGGTAGCTGCCGCTCGGCCAAAGCCAAGGAAGAAATGGACCCCGATGTTCTGCTCCTTCCACCGGACGGATACGCACAATACAAGGGATTGTCGAAGTTTTCCCTTCGTGGCTCATCCCGTGCCCCGGAATGCCGGACGACGATCTCCCTCAGTCGACAGGCGGCAGAGAACTCATGACGCCGAACGGACACGAACCGATAGGCCACAGCAACAGGCTCCCGATCGGCATCGTTCTCCAAGGCAGGAGAATCGCCGAGCGTCCAGAGAACGGTCCCGACCGTCCGCTCGGGAAGAGGAAAATAGAAGCAATACTTCCCGAGGCGAGATCAACGTTATTGCTGGCGGGCCGACCGGAGGAGACTCCAATCGAGCTAGAAAGGTAAGCGTCCGGCAGCTCCAAATTCATGCAGTCGGCTGCAGCCAAGAGTGGGCGAACGGACCGGAAATCAGTTTCGGGCCAGGGGACTTGGAAGGAGTTGAAGTACCCCACGACGATGCTCTGCTCATCAAAGCAGTAATAGCCAATTACACTATTCACCGCGTATTTGTTGACACAGGGAGCTCAGTCAACATCTTATTCAAGAAGGCGTTCGATCAGCTGCAAATTGATCGAGCCGAGTTGTTACCCATGACAACTACGCTCTACGAAGTTCAGCCGGTCGGACAGATCCGGCTGGCTACCTCGCTGGGAGAAGAGCCGCTCAGGAGGACAAGGACAACAAACTTTGTGGTGGTCGACTCTCCCTCGTCCTACAACGTCATTTTGGGACGACCGACGCTCAGCGAATTCCGAGCGGTCATCTCCACCTTCCATCAGAAGATCAAGTTCCCCGTGGAGGACAAAGTGGGAGAAGTACGGGGAGATCAGCTAGCAGCTCGGCGATGCTACATCGAGATGGTCCGAGCAGAAGCCAATTCCGCTCGGAAGACGCCCCGGATCGAGGTAAACGCCATCACTGAGAAGCCACCTTCTTTAATTTATGAAGAAAAAGAGGAGGTACAGATTCACCCAACCCGATCGGAGGCCACGACTTTTATTGCGTCCGATTTGGAGGATGAAGCCGGACGGCAGCTGGATCGACCGTGGAGTACAAATCATCTCCAACCTTATCGAGCTGGATGAAAGGTGCACGAATGTAATTTATTTTTGTATATGCTAGTCGCCTATGTCCTTGTAATGCAGGAAGCAAAAAGATGAAAACGCATTGAGCATTATCCGCCGAACGGCCTACTGCGTGAAGACCCCGTGTCGTTCGGCCGGGGCGTACAAATATACCCAAACGCTCGATGACGTAGACCCCGCGTCGTTCGGCAGTGTGAATTGTATCTGAGCCAAAGGCTTAGTATCGAAGGCCCCGGACCGTTCGGCCGGAGGTACATTAAACGAGCCGCACGCTCGATAACGAGGACCCCTCGCCCCTCGGCAGGGCGTATATAATTAGTTAAAAGTTAGCCGTGAAGACCGTCAAGCTCCGACGTTAAATATCGAGAGACGAGCCGGCGTCTATAAACGTCCGAGCAGAAGACCGTCGAGCTCCGACGTTAAATATCGAGAGACGAGCCGGCGTCTATAAACGTCCGAGCAGAAGACCGTCGAGCTCCGACGTTAAATATCGAGAGATGAGCCGGCGTCTATAAACGTCTGAGCAGAAGACCGTTGAGCTCCGACGTTAAATATCGAGAGACAAGCCGGCGTCTATAAACGTCCGAGCGGAAGACCGTCGAGCTCCGACGTTAAATATCGAGAGACGAGCCGGCGTCTATAAACGTCCGAGCGGAAGACCGCCGCGCTCCGGCGTTAAATATCGAGAGCTGCGCCGACGTCTATAACCGTCCGAGCTGGAGACCGCCGAGCTCCGACGTTAAATATCGAGACGAGCCGGCGTCTATAAACGTCCGAGCGGAAGACCGCCGAGCTCGACGTTAAATATCGAGAGACGAGCCGCGTCTATAAACGTCCCGGAAGACCGCCGAGCTCCGGCGTTAAATATCGAGAGACGAGCCGCGTCTATAAACCCGAAGACCGCCGAGCTCCGGCGTTAAATATGGAGAGACGAGCCGCCGTCTATAACCCCGAAGACCGCCGAGCTCCGGCGTTAAATATCGAGACGATCCGGCGTCTATAAACGCCCGAAAGCGGAAGACCGCCGAGCTCCGACGCTAAATATCGAGAGATGAGCCGCCTATAAGCGCCCGAGCGGAAGACCGCCGAGCTCCAACGTTAAATATCGAGACAAGCCGGCGTATAAACGTCCGAGCGTAAGACCGCCGAGCTCCGACGTTAAATATGGAGAGACGAGCCGCCGTCTATAACCGTCCGCGGAAGACCGCCGAGCTCCGACGTTAAATATCGAGAGCGAGCCGCATCTATAAACGTCCGAGCGGAAGACCGCCGAGCTCCGCGTTAAATATCGAGAGACGAGCCGACGCCTATAAATGTCCGAGCGTAAGACCGCCGAGCTCCGGCGTTAAATATCGAGACGAGCCGCGTCTATAAACGTCCGAGAGGAAGACCGCCGAGCTCCGACGTTAAATATCGAGACGAGCCGCCTATAAACGCGTCCGAGCGGAAGACCGCCGAGCTCGACGCTAAATATCGAGACGAGCCGCTATAAACGCTCGAAGGTAAGACCGCCGAGCTCGACGCAATATCGAGAGACGAGCGGCGTCTATAAACGCCCGAGAAGACCGCCGAGCTCCGACGTTAAATATCAAGAGACGAGCCGGCGTATAATCCGAGCGGAAGACCGCCGAGCTCCGACGTTAAATCGAGAGATGAGCCGACGCCTATAAACGTCGGCGGAAGACCGCCGAGCTCCGACGTTAAATATCGAGAGACGCTCTATAAACGTCCGAGCGGAAGACCGCCGAGCTCCGACGCTAAATATCGAGACGAGCCGTCTATAAACGTCCGAAGCGAAGACCGCCGAGCCCGACGTTAAATATGGAGAGACGAGCCGGCGTCTATAAACGCCCGGGCGGAAGACCGCCGAGCTCCGACGTAAATATCGAGAGACGAGCCGCGTCTATAAATGTCCGAGGAAGACCGCCGAGCTCCGACGTTAAATATCGAGAGACGAGCCGACGCCTATAAACGCCCGAAAGCGTAAGACCGCCGAGCTCGACGCAATATGGAGAGACGAGCCGCGTCATAAACGCCCGAAAGGTAAGACCGCCGAGCTCGACGCTAAATATCGAGACGATCCGCGCTATAAACGCCCGTAAGACCGCCGAGCTCCGACGTAATATCGAGACGAGCCGCGCTATAAGCGCCCGAAAGTAAGACCGCCGAGCTCGGCGTTAAATATCGAGAGACAAGCCGCCGTCTATAAACGCCGTAAGACCGCCGAGCTCCGACGTTAAATATCGAGACGAGCCGCGTTATAAACGCCCGAGCAAGACCGCCGAGCTCGGCGTTAAATATCGAGACGAGCCGGCGTCTATAACGCCCGAGCGGAAGACCGCCGAGCTCCGACGTAAATATCGAGAGACGAGCCGCGTCTATAAGCGCCCGAGCGGAAGACCGCCGAGCTCCGACGTTAAATATCGAGAGAGCCGGCGCCTATAAACGCTCCTAGCGAAGACCGCCGAGCTCCGACGTTAAATATCGAGACGAGCCGGCGTCTAAACGTCCGAGCGGAAGACCGCCGAGCTCCGACGCAAATATCGAGACGAGCCGCTTATAAATGTCCGGGTAAGACCGCCGAGCTCGACGTTAAATATCGAGACGAGCCGCTTATAAACGCCCGAAGCGAAGACCGCCGAGCTCCGGCGTTAAATATCGAGACGAGCCGGCGTCTATAAACGTCCGAGCAGAAGACCGTCGAGCTCCGACGTTAAATATCGAGAGACGAGCCGGCGTCTATAAACGTCCGAGCAGAAGACCGTCGAGCTCCGACGTTAAATATCGAGAGACGAGCCGACGTCTATAAACATCCGAGCAGAAGACCGTCGAGCTCCGACGTTAAATATCGAGAGACGAGCCGGCGTCTATAATTTCCGAGCGGAAGACCGTCGAGCTCCGACGTTAAATATCGAGAGACGAGCCGGCGTCTATAAACGTCCAAGCGGCTCGCATGGCAAGAATCTAGCGCAAACCCCTTTGAGGTAAGGCGCAAAGCTAGAGATGGTTAATTAGAATTAAAAATGTGAGCAAGTGAACGAATGACGTTCGCGCGCCGAGCGGCTACCTAGTCGCATGGCGAAAGATGTTATTGAAGGCAAGCGGCTGTAGTCCACGTTATATCGTAAATCCGAGCGGAGGAGTTATAAAGAACACTTAAAATCTGACGAAAGAAAAATTTCTTGTCAAAACAGAAGTTGGAGGAACAGAAAAGATTATCTATTATGCACTGGGGGAACTAAAAAAGTTACTACGAAAATAAGTTGGGCCGAACGGCTGGAATACAAAAAAGTTCATAAAAAGAAAAAACGCTTATCACGCGTCAAAGTCAAAAAGAGTGTCTAGGATGGCGCCCATCACGGTCGCGAGGTCCTCGGGGGGGATGGCCAGCTCGGCGGGCAGGTGGCCCTTGGTCTTCAGGTAATCCACCAGTAAACTTCTCTCCGAAATCTCCCGAGCGGAGATACGCCTTCCTCACTTCGTCCGAACGGGCCGACTCCCCCTCTTGATATTCTTTGAGCGCGGCGTGGGCAGCGTCGCTGGCAGCTTGGAGATCCTTCAACTCTCCATCAAACCTTTGGAGATCGGTCGAGCGGCTCTCTTTCTCGGTGGCCAGCAGAGCATCCAGATCCTTAATGCGTTGCTCCAGCCATCTGATCTCCACCTTCATCCGGTCCATGTCATCGATGGCCTGTTGCTTCCGAGTGGTCGCCGTCTTGATCTCCTTATCTCGTTGTTTGACCATCGTTTCAAGCCGAACGACCTTGCTCGCCAGATCGGAAGCCCGTTTCCGTTCGACATCCAGTATTTTTTTGGCCTTCTCCAGAGCGGTCGTCGACTGCCCGGTGCCCCCCGCAGCTTTTTGTTTTTTCAACTCATCCTCCAGTTCGGCCAATCGATCGCTAATGGCGATCTGCTCCACCCAGTTCTGCTAGCAAATGTGAACAGGTTTAAAAACATAATTCAAATACGCAAACAAAGAAAAAGAGCATACCCCAGTGGCCTGTTGTAGGTTGCTGTCGCCGAGCTGCCCGGGAGTCATCTTGGCTATTCGACGTCAAGCGTCCACCCAAGCTTGGGCAAGAGGGCCCGTCAAGGTGATCTGCTGCTCAGAGACCATTGGCCGATCAGCAGCAGCCATGTACGCCTCCGAAGGAAGGCGCAGAACGGTTTTAATTAAATTCTGGCCGCTCGGCTCGCTCTGAGAAGCGTCGGCCTTACCGGACGGCCCACCGGTGGACGAGGAGGGAAGCTCGCCCAAACGCCTGATACGGCGCAAAGTCCTGGAAGGGCTGGACGGCGGCGCCTCAAAGCTGGCCCTCGGAGAGTCATGTGGGGTCGGTGTACTCTCTAAGGAAACCGTCCCGGACAGCACCGGAGCATCCGCGCCCCGCTCGGGCTGTGGCTCATCAGGTGGAGTTGAGGTAGAGGGGGATTCCGGTCGTCGCCGCTTCCGTGTAAGTAGCGGAGCATCATCGGCCGAACTGTTGGTTGCTACTCGGAAAACCTATAGGTTCCACTGTACAAAAAATTTGTACAAAGGTCTGAACCTTTTCCTAGCTACCATGTGTTCTTTTTAAATTAAATTTTGGATCGCCTGCGGAACTTAACACGTTTGATCCAAAACTTAATCTATTTGTTCTTTTAGGTTTTGACTTGGATCTCCTGCGGAACTTAACACGTTCGACCCAAGTCTCCTTAAGTTATTAATTCCATTAAATATTAATTTCCATAAAAGGTTCCCAGTACTGACGTGGCAAGGCACATGACCTTTTTGGATATGGGAGCAACCACCACCGACTAGACAAAACCTTTAATAAAAAGCTAATATTTAATTTCCTAAAATAACTTTAGGTTAACCAAAGAGAACAATCAAATCACAAGGAAAAGAAAGAAACAAAAGAACACAACTTCAAAAAAACATATTCGAAATTCTAGAACGTAAGCCTCTTGTATTTGGTATTATTTCCATAAATAACTAGCATGATGCGGAAATAGAAATTACTAGTTATACCTTGTAGAAAAACCTCTTGATCTTCTACCGTATTCCTCTTCTAACCTCAGACGTTGTGTGGGCAACGATCTTCCGAGACGAGAAACCACCAATCACCTTCTTCTCCTCCTAGCTAGGTTCGGCCAACAAAGAGGAAGCTTCACCAAGGAGGAAAAACAAAATACTAACCAAACTCCAAGAGATGTTAGCTTTCTCTCCTTCTTCTTCTTCTTCTCCGAGTAGTATCCGGCCACCACAAGAGCTCCAATAGAAGGGTAGGGTTCGGCCACCACAAGAGGAAGAGAGGGAGAGGTTGGCCGGCCACACCAAGGAACAAAAGAGGGAGAGGAATAATAGATGTTGTGTCTTGTGAAGGCACCCTCACCCCTTCTTTTATATTCCTTGGCCTAGGTAAATTAGGAAATTTAATTACAATAAATTTTCCTTAATTTCCTTGACATGATTTAATTGAGAGAAATAAAATAAAATTTCCCCAATTAATTTCAAGTGGCCGGCCATCATTGGATAACAAAAGAGGACAAGTTTTAATCAACAATTAAAACTTCCTAATTTGTTTCCGGAAATTTTAAAAAATAAAATTTCTCTTTAAAATCTCTTCATGGTTGATAAAAGGAAATTTCTATAATTTTAATTTTATCAACATGTGAATAATTTTTAAAGAAAAAATAAAACATCTCTCCAATCTACAAATAAGGAAAGAGATCTAATCTCTTTCTTTAATCTTTTGTAGATCTTTTACAAGAGAGATATTTTAATTTTAATTCTCTTTAAAATATATCTTCCACATAATAATAAAATTTAAAATTAAATTTATTTTTTAATTTATTTTGGCCGGCCCTACTAGCTTGGGTTCAAGCTAGGGCCGACCACCCAATCTCATACCTAGGCCGGCCCTAGCTTGATCCCAAGCTAGCTTGGCCGGCCCCTATTGGGTGGGTATAGAAGGTGGGTATAGGTGGGTATAGAACTCTATAAATAAGAGGCTACGATAGGGACCGAGAGGAGGAATTGATTTTGGTCTCCCGATAAAATTAAGCATCCCATGTTCGCCCCGAACACACAACTTAATTTTATCAATGATAATTCATTCCACTAGAGAACTATCATTGAACTACCGCACCAATCCCAAATTACATTTTTGGGCTCCTTCTTATTATGAGTGTGTTAGTCTCCCTGTGTTTAAGATATCGAATGTCCACTAATTAAGTGAGTTACTGACAACTCATTTAATTAATGTCTAAGTCCAAGAGTAGTACCACTCAACCTTATCGTCATGTCGGACTAAGTCCACCTGCAGGGTTTAACATGACAATCCTTATGAGCTCCTCTTGGGGACATTATCAACCTAGTATCTCTAGGACACAGTTTCCTTCTATAATCAACAACACACACTATAAGTGATATCATTTCCCAATTTATCGTGCTTATTGATTCATCGAACTAAATCTCACCCATTGATAAATTAAAGAAATAAATATCAAATATATGTGCTTGTTATTATATTAAGATTAAGAGCACACACTTCCATAATAACCGAGGTCTTTGTTCCTTTATAAAGTCAATATAAAAGAAACGACCTCAAATGGTCCTACTCAATACACTCTGAGTGTACTAGTGTAATTATATAGTCAAGATAAACTAATACCTAATTACACTACGACCTTCTAATGGTTTGTTCCTTTCCATTCTGGTCGTGAGCTACTGTTTATAATTTATAAGGTACTGATAACATCATCTTCTGTATGTGACATCGCATACTATGTTATCTACAATATAAATTAAATGAACAACTACAAACAAATGTAGATAATTAGACCAAATGTGATTCTTTATTCATAATGAATGTTTACAAAGCTTAGGCTTTCGGTACTGCAACAATCTTCCACTTATACTAATGACTAAGTCGACATATCTTCTACCATACATCCGATTCCCATTCCTCCACATGCCGATCGAAAGCTTTCGGAAGGGCCTTAGTGAAAGGATCGCCAG
The DNA here is from genome assembly GCF_018446385.1 of Zingiber officinale. Lineage (NCBI taxonomy): Eukaryota > Viridiplantae > Streptophyta > Magnoliopsida > Zingiberales > Zingiberaceae > Zingiber > Zingiber officinale. Next base: position 131,672,573 of record NC_055996.1, read on the forward strand.
GGTTATCCACTGATGCAATCTTGGCGATGACAACTTCTCCTCGCTCACGATATCTCTTATCGGTGGTACTTGCGCTCTATATGTTTACTTGCCTTATGGGCTCGTGGTTCCTTCGAGTTTGCAATTGCATTTATTATCACAATAAATTGTGATGATTTTGGGCAAACCAGAATCACATCTAAGTCCATTAGAAAGTTCTCGAGCCATCTTGCTTCTTTAGGCGCCTCGAGGTCGCTACATACTCGCTTCCATGGTTGAGTCCAAAACGCATTTTAACACTCCTCCATGAAATGGCTCCACCTCCTAAAGTAAACACATAGCCCGATGTAGACTTCATCATATCCCTATCTCGATTGGAAATCCACTGTAACCCACAGGGAGCAGATCGTCGCTTGGTAAACTAGCATATAATCTCTAGTCCTTCTCGTGTACTTTAATATATGTTTTACCGCAGATCCAATGTCCTTGTCCAGGTTACTCTGATATCTACTGCCCACGGCCAAACAGATATCGGTCTCGTATATAGCATTGCATACATTAGGCTTCCTACAAAAGCATAAGGAACTGCTTTCATGTCCTCTATCTCTTTCGATGTCTTTGGAGACATCTCTTTAGATAGAGCTACTCCATGTCTAAAAGGTAAGAAACCTTTCTTGGAATCCTGCATGCTAAAACGAGCAAGGATTGTATCTATATATGAAGCTTGGGACAGACACAACATTCTTTTCTTACGATCCCTTATAACTTTGATCCCAAGAATGTGTGCACAATCTCCTAAGTCCTTCATATCAAATTGTTTGGACAACCATACCCTTACGCCTAATAATACTTTGACATTGTTGCCAATTAACAAAATATCATCTACGATAGTACAAGAAATACCACCACGCTTTCATTACACTTTTATATACACAAGACTCATCCGGACTTTGAATAAATCCATATGATCGATTACTTCATTAAACCGGATGTTCCAAGACTGAAGCTTGCTTCATCCATAAATGGACCGATTAAGCTTGCACACTAGATGCTCTTTGCCTTTTCAATGAACCCTTCGGTTGCTTCATATGGATGTTCTCTTCAAGACTTCCATTAAGGAAAGCTGTCTTGACATCCATTTGCCAAATCTCATAATCCATATGAGCAGAATGGATAAGAGTATCCGGATAGACTTAAGCATGGCTACCGGTGAAAAGGTTTCCTCATAATCGATTCCCTCTTTCCGAGTGTACCCTTTCGCAACAAGCCTAGCTTTGAAGGTTTCTACCTTCCCGTCTGTCCCTCTTTTCCTTTTGTAGATCCACTTGCATCCAACGGCTTTTACACCATCGGTGGTTCTACAAGCTCCCACACCTTATTAGAGTACATGGACTCTATTTCGAATTCATTGCCTTTTGCCAAGACTTGCATCTATATCTTGGAGTGCTTCATTATATGATCGGGGATCGGGTTCATGTTTAGGGATCAAGTCCAAGACTCTCCCAAAACATGAATCTTCAGTCGCCTCACAACCCTCCCACTACGACGAGTCTATCTGTGGTTGTGCATCATGTGTGACACGTGTTGCGGTCTCTTGTGGTACTTCATCTTGTCGTTGGTACTGAAGTAGACATGTCCTCTCTAAGTTCTTCTAAAACAACTTTACTCTTGGGCTTGTGATCCATTATATAGTCTTCTTCTAAAAGCCGGGCATTGGTGCTAACAATGACCTTCCGGTCTTAGGACTATAAAATAAACCACCTTCGTTCCTTTAGGATATCCTACAAACACGCGAACTTTACGAGATTCTAACTTATCAAGATCTGGTTTCAAGACATGTGCCGGACTACCCCAAATCCGAATATGTCTTAGACGGGTTTCGCCCATTCCACAATTCTATGGGAGTAGAAGAAACCGATTTAGAAGGTACTAAGTTCGGAACATATATACTGCTGTTTCGAGCATATCCCCAAAACGAATTTGGTAATTCAATAACTCATCATCGATCTAACCATTTCCATAAGAGTCCTATTCCTTCGCTCGCTACACCATTCCATCTGTTCAAGTGACAATTGGGATTGAATCCCGACCTCGATAAGTAATTCCTAAACTCTCCTAAGAGGTATTCGCCACCACGATCGATCGTAGTGTCTTGATACTTTTACCTAATCGCTTTCTCCACATCGACCTTGTATTCTTTGAACTTGTCAAAGCATTCGGACTTGCGGCGCATTAGGTAAATGTATCCATATCTTGAATAATCGTCTATGAAAGAAATAAAATATTCAAAACCTCCTCTTGTCTGGACAGACATAGGACCACACAAATCAGAGTGAACCAACTCTAACACTTCTTTGGCTCTATACCCCTTGGCCTTGAACGGCCTCTTGGTCATTTTACCTTCTAAGCAAGATTCACAAGTTGGAAAATTTTCCAACTCTAATGAACTCAAAAGTCCATCGGCTATAAGCCTCTGAATCCTACTTAAATTAATATGACCAAGTCTTAGATGCCAAAGATATGCTTGGTTCATTTCTGAAGGTTCTTTTCTCTTATTAGAATTAGAAGATGAGTTATAAATTTCCATGTTTTGCTTTGTGGAAGAAATTGGATTTAAAATATACAAATTGCCAACTAATGCACCAGAACAGATAATCACTTTATTTCTTTTAATAACTACATCGTTACTGAAAGAAACTGAATATCCATCTAAAAACAGTTTAGAAACTGAAATTAAATTCTTTCTAAACTGGGTACATAAAGACAATTTCTTAAAACCAAATTTTTATTTCTACTAAAAGATAAGTAGACGTCTCCCACTGCAACAGCTGCCACCTTAGTAGCATTGCCCATGTAGACGGTAATCTCCCCTTCAGATAGTCGTCGGGTTTCCTGGAACCCCTGCAAGGAATTGCAGACATGATCAGTGGCTCCCGTATCTACACACCAGGTGCTGGTAGATAACACCGCTAAACATGTTTCAACAATTAGAGCATGAGATATACCTTTGTTTTGGTTCTTACGAGGACAGTCCGCCTTCCAATGTCCTGTTAGATGAAGCACTTGCCCTTGACTTCTTCACTCCAGACTTTAATCCAGTACTCGAGATTTATTCACTTTCTTTGAACCATCTTGTTTCTTCTTCTTCTTTCCTCTCGGTTTAGAAGTAGAACCATTTTCAAAGATAGTGAATTTGAGAATTTTGACGAAATAATCCTTCTGCTGCTTGTCAGTAGTTCCCCTAATAAATAAATCCTTTTATTCATATTATAGTTCAAAGGAATCGCTCAAAACTTCTAGGTAGCGTTTGGAGGATCATATCGATCCGGGTTTCCCATCAATTTCTCCTCCAAGGATCTGTATCTCGCTTCGGATAAGCCATCATGTTTAGGATATGATCCCTTACAGAGTACCCTCTTGCATGGTGGTCATTATCTTTCTCATAGCTTCTTGTCTAGAAGCCCTATCACGATGACCAAAGAGTTCCTTGAGATTGTTCATAATATCATAAGTCGTTGGTAAATCTTTATCTTGATGTTGCAATACATTTGACATTGAAGCCAAATGTAACACCGCGCCATCTCATCCGCCTTTACCCATCTCTTATGATATTCAATCTCCTCTTGGGTAGATTCACCATGGGTGCATCAGGACAAGGTTCGGTCAAGATAAATTTATAGCTTTCAGTGATGAGACAATATCCGTGTTTCTTTTCCAATCTATGTAATTTGGTCCGAAGTCTATTTTGTTGAAGTATGATGGATAGTGGGTTGAAAGTCATCCTAAGAATCACAAATAACTTTTGGTCGAACTCTAAATTTAGAATAATATTGATTCCTCAAACAATACTATTTTAAATTAACCAACACCTCATAACACCGTGAATTTTGTATGCCACGTTAGTGTGGACGTATACAATTTCAACATTTGTAAAGGAGGGTTTAACCCATTAATTTTATTATCTTGTCAACCTAACTTTTGACAAATAAAATTAATAGTTGGTATTATTTGGTCTCACAAATAATAGCAGTTGGGGAGGATACTATTAGATGTGTCTAAGTGTTCACCATTACTTGACACTAAGTCCATTAATAAGATTATGCCCCTTCCGCTGGGGAAGATCACACGCCTTGATTAACTTCCTATAGTCATCCAGTAATGGAAGTCTGTTCTAGTGATCCGCAAACAAGCTCATCCGTTATGGAGGAAGGCACTCGAGCCAACGCAAGCTTGTTTGCATCACTTACAAACCAGTAATGGAGACCATGGATTTACTTAAAATCTCTCTCCCACTTAGTTATTTACAAATGAGGAATTTTAACTATGCTAGCCTACTAAACTTGTAAACTAACATGCACACACAGGACAATATAAAAGCAATAAATAGAAAATCTAATTTTCAACTATTATGGCTTTTATCTTTAATTGTCCTCCGTGTGTTGTCATCCGAAGCTGCTGCCATATTTGGCCACCGCCACCGGGTCTAACTGTCGCATCCATCTTGCTCCGAGTTTCGCTGCGCCTCTGGTCCTTAGAAGGTTCCACGCTTTGCAAGATTCGATCCATGACATAAATAGAATTTTACATTTTGATCCTATATTCCATAAAAGGAATGTACATGTATCTAGATCAAAATAAAATCCTAATAAAACTAAATACAGCTCCTGCTGTATTTTAATACAATCATGCACACACATATAAATTGCCCTTGACATGTCCAAGGGTCCAATCACACACATAATTAACTAAAAGTCATAATAGTTGGATCCTGCATCCACAAAGTTAGCACATCCTACTATTATTCTGCCTAAATTATGTATGACATGTGCATAATTAAACTAAATACCAAATACACAGAGGCAAAACCCTAGCTCTGATACCAATTGTTGGTTGCTACTCGGAAAACCTATAGGTTCCACTGTACAAAAATTTGTACAAAGGTCTGAACCTTTTCCTAGCTACCATGTGTTCTTTTAAATTAAATTTTGGATCGCCTGCGGAACTTAACACGTTTGATCCAAAACTTAATCTATTTGTTCTTTTAGGTTTTGACTTGGATCTCCTGCGGAACTTAACACGTTCGACCCAAGTCTCCTTAAGTTATTAATTCCATTAAATATTAATTTCCATAAAAGGTTCCCAGTACTGACGTGGCGAGGCACATGACCTTCTTGGATATGGGAGCAACCACCACCGACTAGACAAAACCTTTAATAGAAAGCTAATATTTAATTTCCTAAAATAACTTTAGGTTAACCAAAGAGAACAATCAAATCACAAGGAAAAGAAAGAAACAAAAGAACACAACTTCGAAAAAACATATTCGAAATTCTAGAACGTAAGCCTCTTGTATTTGGTATTATTTCCATAAATAACTAGCATGATGCGGAAATAGAAATTACTAGTTATACCTTGTAGAAAAACCTCTTGATCTTCTACCGTATTCCTCTTCTAACCTCAGACGTTGTGTGGGCAACGATCTTCCGAGACGAGAAACCACCAATCACCTTCTTCTCCTCCTAGCTAGGTTCGGCCAACAAAGAGGAAGCTTCACCAAGGAGGAAAAACAAAATACTAACCAAGCTCCAAGAGATGCTAGCTTTCTCTCTTCTTCTTCTTCTTCTTGAGTAGTATCCGGCCACCACAAGAGCTCCAATAGTAGCGTAGGGTTCGGGCAACACACGAGGCCGAGAGGCAGAGGTTGGCCGGCCACACCAAGGAACAAAAGAGGGAGAGGAATAATAGATGTTGTGTCTTGTGAAGGCACCCTCACCCCTTCTTTTATATTCCTTGGCCTAGGTAAATTAGGAAATTTAATTACAATAAATTTTCCTTAATTTCCTTGACATGATTTAATTGAGAGAAATAAAATAAAATTTCCCCAATTAATTTCAAGTGGCCGGCCACATCATTGGAAACAAAAGAGGACAAGTTTTAATCAACAATTAAAACTTCCTAATTTGTTTCCGGAAATTTTAAAAAATAAAATTTCTCTTTAAAATCTCTTCATGGTTGATAAAAGGAAATTTCTATAATTTTAATTTTATCAACATGTGAATAATTTTTAAAGAAAAAAAAAATCTCTCCAATCTACAAATAAGGAAAGAGATCTAATCTCTTTCTTTAATCTTTTGTAGATCTTTTACAAGAGAGATATTTTAATTTTAATTCTCTTTAAAATATATCTTCCACATAATAATAAAAATTAAAATTAAATTTCTTTTTAATTTTATTTGGCCGGCCCTACTAGCTTGGGTTCAAGCTAGGGCCGGCCACCCAATTTTACACCTAGGCCGGCCCTAGCTTGGTTCCCAAGCTAGCTTGGCCGGCCCCCTATTGGTGGGTATAGAAGGTGGGTATAGGTGGGTATAGAACTCTATAAATAAGAGGCTACGATAGGGACCGAGAGGAGGAATTGGTTTTGGTCTCCCGATAAAATTAAGCATCTCGTGTTCGCCCCGAACACACAACTTAATTTTATCAATGATAATTCATTCCACTAGAGAACTATCATTGAACTACCGCACCAATCCCAAATTACATTTTTGGGCTCCTTCTTATTATGAGTGTGTTAGTCTCCCTGTGTTTAAGATATCGAATGTCCACTAATTAAGTGAGTTACTGACAACTCATTTAATTAATGTCTAAGTCCAAGAGTAGTACCACTCAACCTTATCGTCATGTCGGACTAAGTCCACCTGCAGGGTTTAACATGATAATCCTTATGAGCTCCTCTTGGGGACATTATCAACCTAGTATCTCTAGGACACAGTTTCCTTCTATAATCAACAACACACACTATAAGTGATATCATTTCCCAATTTATCAGGCTTATTGATTCATCGAACTAAATCTCACCCATTGATAAATTAAAGAAATAAATATCAAATATATGTGCTTGTTATTATATTAGGATTAAGAGCACACACTTCCATAATAACCGAGGTCTTTGTTCCTTTATAAAGTCAGCATAAAGAAACGACCTCAAATGGTCCTACTCAATACACTCTGAGTGTACTAGTGTAATTATATAGTCAAGATAAACTAATACCTAATTACACTACGACCTTCTAATGGTTTGTTCCTTTCCATTCTGGTCGTGAGCTACTGTTTATAATTTATAAGGTACTGATAACATCATCTTCTGTATGTGACACCACATACTATGTTATCTACAATATAAATTAAATGAACAACTACAAACAAATGTAGATAATTAGACCAAATGTGATTCTTTATTCATAATGAATGTTTACAAAGCTTAGACTTTCAGTATACACTCCAACACGAACGATCCTCTACCTCGGCTTGAGCCGAGGGTTCTATGTCGCCCGCGGCCTCGTCTTGAGAGGCAGGGGCGTCTAAGGCTTCGGGGACAGTTGGAGTCCCCTCACCTTCTTCGCCGGCCGGATCAGCTGGAGCAAGGCCCCGCTCGGCGATCTCCTTGTTCTTCACCGCCTCAATTTGAGCGGCTTTCAGCTTGAGCTTTTCGGTTGCCTTGGCGCGCCACATGACTTCAGCTGCAGAAGCAAAAAATAAATCAGTTAAAACAAAACAAATGGGAAGATAAGGGAACTTACTCATGCTGCAGGGTAGATCGGCCGGGGTAGAAGACAAGCCGAATATGTACATTACTCCCGGGAGAAGTAGCTTGTCGATGTGATATCGTTGGCCGACCAGCCGTTCGACTGCATGAAGGTAGGCCGCGTCGCCTCTAAATTTGCCAAGCTCCGGTTGCGCCGGCATCGCCGTCTGCCACTTGGTACGAAAAGTTGACCGCTCGGTAAAACGTATATAGAAAAAATGCTCCTTCCAATGTTTGTTGGAGTTCGGCATGTTATCGAAGAGAACGAAACCTATCATAGACTGGAAAATAAAGGTGCCCCACTCGGCTTGCTTGGGATAAAAAAAGTAATGAAAAATCTTAGGGTCGAGGGGGATGCCGTTCAGTTTAAAGAGAACTATCACCCCGCTCAGCAGCCTAATGGAGTTGGGAACTATCTGGCCGAGCGGGATGCGTAAGTAATTGCAGACTTGCAAGATGAACTTGTGGGGTGGGAAGCGTAGCCCGGCCAAAAATTGGTCTCGAAAAAAAAGAACTGTGCCGAGCGGCGGTTCATGAGGGCGATCGGTCGGTGTGGCTAATACTAGTTGGTGGTCGGAAGGAAGGTCGTAAGTCCGAGCGAGACGTAATGCGTTTTCCTCATCAAAATGGCTCTCCATGGTCGTATACCATAGACCCGGAGCGCCGTCGGTCGACTGCGAGGTACTAGTCATGGTCGAAAGACAAGAATGCGGGACCAAAAGGGAAGATTCAAGCGAGGAATGGAAGAAAACCGACTTAAGGAAACAATTAACAGAAGGAAGAAAGCGTTGGGAGCGAGAAAGAAGGTCTTACAAGCAAAGGAGATGATCGACGGGGGCCTGGGGGTTGCCGGAGAGTTGGGGGGCAAGATCGCCGGAGAAGAAAACGAGCAGAGGGGTGCCGGAGGAGGATGAAGTAACAAGGCGGCGGAAACGAAGTCGCGGGCTTTATAACGCCTCCCGGGAGCAACCTCCGCAGTCCGATCCAGGTCGCCGATATCGAGGGTGTCATCTAGCCGTCCATTTCAAACGGCGGCTGTCCATCGGAAGTGACGCCACCGCCATACGCTGACAAACGCATGATCACCACGTGTCAACAGGATACTGGCCGCATTTAATGAGCTCCCCTTACCGTGCGCAGAGCACGTGATGGGTAGCATGGGAGAGCATCGGACATGGATTCCAAGAGAACACAAAGGCACGGACAAGATATCGTCGAACGGAGGAGTATCCCTATGCCTGACCGAGCGGCCTGATGCAGTGATCATCGCTCGGTCAGATCGGCAGTCCAGTCAGTCGGACTTCGCCTCTTTCGACTAGACTCGAGGGGAAGGCAAGTGATCCGGTGGTAAGAGCCCGGGACCTCCTAACGAGGGGTCAGCGCCACGTGGAGGTCAAGGGGCCAAGTGGTCCGCCGGAGAAGGGTGAGCCGACCGGACTTGGAAGAAAAGGATAGGACCGATCGGCCGACCAATGAACATTCGGTAGTAAAAGGCGCCCTGACCGGGTCGGGGTTCCGACGCTCTGTCGAAACAGTAGTTAAGAGCCGAGCGGAAGAACCAGGAGAAAATGACACTGCTAACAGTCCCTACATAGCGCCTACTGGAAATTTCCCCAGTGCATCAATGTCAACGGCAGGCCGGACGCGAGGTGAGTGCCGTCCGTCTGGACGCGAGGTGAGTGCCGTCCGGCCATCGCGTAAAAGGAGGAGGGGCCGGCCGTACGGACTCCCTGTCCAGCTGGTCGGACGCCCTGGATTATGAGCAGTAAAGAAGGGGGAACCTCTTCTGACAGCCGCCAAGTCGTATGGCTAGGCCATACTCCTAGTCTGACAACGGGGTGTCCTGTTGTCCCATCGAAGGCGCGATGAGACTGTTGCAGTATGGCGTCAGGTAAGCTTTCTGACAGGTGCATACCGAGGTATGGGCTGCGGACACGTATGCGCCTCGGTGGACGTGCATTGGTTCTTTCACCGCTCTATATAAAGAGCCTCTTATTTCGCCGGAGGTACGCGTTCTAGGAGCTTCAAAGCCACTTTTTCCACTTGCTTACCTGACTTGAGCGTCGGAGGGTCGCCGCCGGGAACCCCTTCCCGGCCCGACTTCTGTGCAGGATCGCCGGAGCTTCGTGCGACCAGACGGAGGCCCACGCCATCGACTAGGAGCACGCCACGTGCCCAGCGTCCTTTGGTTCAGCGATTCGGATAGGATCAAAGATATTTCGGCTGCAAATCGGCCGAGAGGTATATGTCAATGACATACTAATAAAATCGCTCTGAGCCGTTGACCTTTGCGCATATATTGAAGAAACTTGCTGCACTCTGAGGGTGTACAGAATTAAGCTAAACCCAAGCAAGTGCCTGTTCAGAGCAAAGAGTGGCTGATTCCTTGGGTACATAGTGATCGCGTGGGGAATAGAGGCAAATCCAAGAAGATGAAGGTGCTGCAAGACATGTCCCCACCTCGCAACTTGAATGAGGCCCAATGACTAACCGGACGAATCATTGCATTGTCAAGATTCATCTCCAAATTGTTTGACCGGAATCACCCATTCTTCCACAATGAAATTCCAGTGGGACGTGAAATGTGAGAAGGCCAGGGAGGAACTTAAGAAATATCTTACCTCCCTACCTATACTAACAAAGCTCAATGCAGAGAGCCGCTATGGATTTATTTGTTATCCACATAACATGTTGTTGGCTCGGCGATAGTGCGGCAAAACAACTCTGAACAATAGTCAATGTACTTTCTTAGCCATATATTAAAAGATGCAGAAGCCCGCTATAATGGTCTCGAAAAATTGAGGTATGCGCTAATATTCGGCTTTCGGAGGCTTCGTCCGTACTTTCTCTCACATCCTATCGTGGTGATGACTAATAGTGCATTGGGAAGATTCCTCCTCAACCCAGAAGCATCCAGACTATTGATCAAATAGACCACCGAGTTGAGTGAGTTTGACATACAGTACTAATCGCAGACGGTGATCAAGGCTCAAGCCTTAGTTGATTTTGTCACTAGGGTCCAGAACGTTGAGCCAGATGCGACTTGGAAGATATATGTGGACGATTCATCTAATTGACAAGGCAGTGGAATTAGAATCCTTTTAATATCACCACGAGAGGATCTGATGCACTTGTCCGTACGACTTGATTATCGGGCAACAAATAACGAGGGAGAGTATGAGCCCATGATAGTTGGTTTGCAGGCAGCTAGGCACGTAGGATCCATAAGAGTCCTCATTCATTCGGATTCTCAACTAACAGCTCAGCTGCTATCGGGAACGTTCGAGGTGAACAACACTCGGCTCGAGTTGTATGCCGAAACTTTTGAGAAATTGAAGACTGTTGGTGCAGCAGGACTGGCAAGAGGGGGGGGGGGGTGAATTGCCTGCAAACTAAAATACCCTCCTCAAAACTTTCAACTCAAAATAAAAGCAACAATAAAGTAAAGTAAAAATAACAGAAAAGAAAAAGAGGCTCAGCGAATTGACTTGGTTACAACCGAGACAGTTGTTAATCCAAGGCGGTTGAGCATGTGCACTAACAGAGTCTCCTTCTATGAAAGCGGAGAAGCCTTTTACACTTTGAAAACTCTTACACGTTGCTTGGAGATGAAATACAGAGTTGATTTTCGTTCATCGTGAATAGCTGTTCGAGACCCCTTTATATAGGGTTTCCAAGACTTATCTAGTTCACTTGATCTTCGGGATCAAGATTTGACTCGAGAGGGATCGGTCGACCGATCCCCAGGTTCGGTCGACCGAACCTGCATACTTGACCAGCCTTCCATCCAGATGCAGTCTGTGTGGATCGAACCTGCATTCGGTTGACCGATCCCATTGTTCGATCGACCGATCAACCAACGGTCTCTCCCTGAGCTGGCCCGATCAGCATGCTCGACTAAGTCTCTAGTTTATCTCCGGTTCGGTCGACCAATCAGAAGGTTCGGTCGACCGACCAACCAACGGTTGGTTGTTGACGTGACTGCTGACGTGTCACCAACGGTTGGCTTCTGATGATAGGGGTTCGGTCGACGGATCATGGAGTCTGATCAACCGAACACTTGTCAAGTAAACTTCTCGATTGACTTGCTCTGGTTCCGCTCGCTTGGGTAATTGCGGTCAACAAGAATAGGCCTCACCCGAACCCAATTCCTGGCCTTCTCCTCGAGCAGTCTTCTATCCTGGCTTTACGTCCCTCGAACGTTGCGTACGTTCTTCTTATCCACCGGTGTACTCTTCCGCAGCTCTCTCGTCCTTCGGACGCACCGAGCCCGTCGGCTCCCTTCCCGTGCCGTCCTTCTCGCTAGCTACGTCTTCCGCTCGACTTCCTGCGCTCCTAAGCTCCTGCACACTTAGACTCAGGGTTCAAAAATAAACAGGACCTAACTAACTTGGTTGATCACAACAAAACAACCACGGGGTCCAACAATCTCCCCCTTTTTGATGTGCATCAACCCAAGTTCAAGTTAGGGTAAAAACAAATAGTAATTTTAAGAAAATTACTAAACTAACATTTGAAGCACAAAAATTATAATAATAAAATTTGCAACATAAAAAAATATTAATTTTTTTTAATTTTCCTAACTCCCCTCTAAACTTGTTACTTAACTCTCCCCCTTGATCACAGCAAAAATGGGGTAAAAATAATTTTCTAAGTCATTTCCAAAATCCCCCAAAAATATTTCTAAGTGATTTGAAAAACTTGCTAAGTAAAAATTTAATATTATTTTTAGAAAAGCTTAGCTTAGAAAAAAATCCAATTTCAAAAAAAAAAATTTTTAAAATGAGAATTTTTCTAAGTAAAAATTTTAAGTAAGAAACATTTTTTTAGATAAAAAAATATTTTTGAAGAATTTTCAGGAAGATGTTTAAAAACTTTTCAAAGCATTATTTATTTTTAATTTTAATATTTTTTCAGAAAGTTAATTAAAAATTTTCATTTCTATATTCGGCTTCCAGGCAGTGCGTGAGGCACTAGGCCTTCTTGGTTATTGGAGCAACAATCACTTTCTAGTCAAGGCTCATAACGAAATCTTAATGTTTAATTTTCTCGCTGAAAGCTCTTAACTTACAAAAATTTTAATCTAGCAAAGATTTTGGAATCCAGTATAGATTCCTTTCTACTGAGTTATTCAAAAACTTAGGGGGTACATAATTTCTAGGAGCTTTCCTAAGTTGTCCATGATATTTTTTAATATACCAATTTAATTTTCCATAAATTCTTAGTTTTGATTTTGGGAATTTATTAACGTATGCATCATTATTTTTTTCAATTTCTCAATTTCAACTTTTAATTTTTCATTTTCTAATTTTAGATTATCATACATTTCTAGTGCGCATGCTTTTGCTAGGTTCAATTTCAATTCAGCATTTTCTTTTTCTAATTTTGCAAGATCTTTTATCAGCACTTTGATGAACTGAAAAGACTGAGTAGGAGTGAGATCACGTACCTTACTTACCTCACTTGGTAATGCTCCCCCTTCATTGCAGCTTTTTTCTTCTTATGATGATCCTCCCCCTTCATTTACGCTCATCTCTGAGTTTGAGTCATTTTCAAAGAGATGATTGGCCATCAGTGCTACTCCTGAGAAGCTTCGACTTCTGACTCAGAGGATGAAGAATCATCCCATGTAGCCTTCAGACTCTTGCGTGTTGAGGACGTCAGTTTTTGAGGCTTCTCCTTGTTCTTTTTCTTCAGTTTGGGACAATCATCCTTGATGTGTCCTTCCTCGTTGCAGTTATAGCATCAGACCGTCCTTCTGTTGCGTTGATGTTTCCTCGAATGCGATTTAAACTTATTCGTTTTAACGAACTTATTTAATTTTCTTACCAGAAGAGCCGCTTCAATTTCGTCGATCGATGCTTCAGATTCGGGATCGTCCTTTTCGGCTTTTAGGGCAATGTTGAGGTTAAACTTCTCTACTTGTTTAGGCTCTGCAAGTCGAGACTCATGAAGTTCGAAGGTAGAGAATAAACTTTCTAAACTACTTACCTCAAAGTCCTTAGAGATGTAGTATGCATCTATTAAGGATGGCCATTAAGGAGTTCTGGGGAAGGCGTTGAGCGCGTATCGAATGGAATCTCGGTTCGTTACCGATTCGCCAAGATTTGTCAATTGCGTTATCAGCTCCGTGATTCTCGCTTGGAGTTGCGCTACCTTCTCGCCGTTGTTCATCCGGAGGTTTGTTAGTTGTGTCCGGAGGATGTCGCGCCTCACTAGCTTTGATTCTGAGGTGCCTTTGTGGAGCTCAAGGAATTTTTCCCAGAGGTCTTTGGCGGAGTTGTAGCTTCCGATCCGAGTTACCTCCTGGGGTGGCAGGACACTGAGCAAGTGGAATTCTGCCTTTCTGTTGGCCATGAAATCGGCTTGCTCCTTCTTCATCCAGTTGCACTCTTCTTTGTCTTTTGGCGCCGCATATCCATATTTCATTATTAAAAGTATATCAAATTCAGTTTTAAAAAATACCTCTATTTTTCGCTTCCATGTAGCGAAGTCTCCGTCGAACTTTGGGGGATGAATGTTCGCGCCGACCATTATCTCTATCTTTGTGCTTCAGTCGACGGTTAGTCCTTCTGAGGCTGTCGGGCTCTGATACCACTTGTTGGTGCAGCGAGACCAGCAAGAGGGGGGGGGGGGGGGGAATTGCCTGCAAACAAAAATACTCTCCTCAAAACTTTCAACTCAAAATAAAAGCAACAATAAAGCAAATTAAAAATAACAGAAAAGAAAAAGGGGCTCAGCGAATTGACTTGGTTACAACCGAGACGGTTGTTAATCCAAGGCGGTTGAACAGGTGCACTAATAGAGTCTCCTTCTATGAAGGCGGAGAAGCCTTTTACACTTTGAAGGCTCTTACACGTTGCTTGGAGATGAAATATAGAGTTGATTTTCGTTCATCGTGAATAGCTATTCGAGACCCCTTGATATAGGGGTTCCAAGACTTATCCAGTTCACCTGATCTTCGGGATCAGGATTTGACTCGACAGGGATTGGTCGACCGATCCCCAGGTTCGGTCGACCGATCAACCAATGGTTGGTTGCTGACGTGGCTACTGATGTGTCACCAATGGTTGGCTTCTGATGATAGGGGTTCGGTCGACGGATCATGGCGTCCGATTGACCGAACACTTGTCAAGTCAACTTCCCGGTTGACTTGCTCTGGTTCCGCTCGCTTGGGTGATTGCGGTCAATCGGAATAGGGCTCATCCGAACCCAATTCCCGGCCTTCTCCTCGAGCAGTCTTCCGTCCCTGGCTTTACGTCCCTCGAACATCGTGCACGTTCTTCTCGCCCACCGGTGTACTCTTCCGTATCTCTCTCGTCCTTCGGACGCACCGAGCCCGTCGGCTCCCTTCCCGTGCCGTCCTTCTCGCTAGCTGCGTCTTCCGCTCGACTTCCTGCGCTCCTAAGCTCATGCACACTTAGACACAGGGTTCAAAAATAAACAGGACTTAACTAACTTGGTTGATCACATCAAAACAACCACGGGGGTCTAACAAAGACAAGTTTCTAAGAAGTGATTATACAGAAGATCCCCCGGTCGAACAACCAATATGCGGATGAGCTGGCTATGCTAGAAAATTCTTTATCTCCGATCATAATAGATAAGTCAGTCAAACAAGTCTTACTGGTGGCACATATCGACCAGATGACTGGAATGACCTTCTCGAGTGATTAGAGGACGTCGTTGATAGAATTCCTTTGATCGGGAGTCACATCGACCTTCCGGGAGGAAGCTCGTTTGCTAAAAAAAAGGGCTGGGCGATTTACCTAATCGGAGATCAGTTATATAAAAGTGCTTTCTCAAGGCCGTTATTCAAGTGTGTCGTAGCGGAATATATTGAGTACATTCTGCAAGAGGTTCACTAAGGCTCTTGCAGTACCCCATCCAAGCGGCAGATCATTGTCTAGCAAGATCCTGCTGGCCGGTACTTCTGGCCCACATTGCAAGTCAACGCCGCTCGAATGGTAGTAATTTGCCTGTCTTGCCAAAAGTACCAAAACGTCCCGCACCAACATACTAAAGAGTTAAAAGCATCCGTCATGTTCTATCCGTTCAACTAGTGGGGCATAGATATTGTTGGACTATTTCCTATGGCGACCAGGCAACAAAGATTCCTACTCGTGGTGGTAGATTATTTATCAAAATAGGTGTAGGCCGAACCGCTCGCCAAGATAACTGAGCATATAGTTATTAAGTTTATATGACAAAATATCCTGTGTCAATTTGGCATCCCTCTCAAGCTTGTCTCAGACAACGGAAGACAATTTATAGGGAAGATGCTCAAGGAGTGGTATGAAGGCTACGACATCGCACATGCTTTCACTTCAGTGGCTTATTCGTAAAGCAACGGCCAGACAGAAGTCACCAAAAGGGAAATACTCAGAGAGCTTCAGGCTCGGCTCGACCAGACCAGAGGCAGTTGGGTCAATGAACTCCCAAGCGTATTGTGGGCTTATCGCATGACCCCAAGAGAGGCGATCGACATAACTCCGTTCCAGCTAGTATACAGGAGTGAGGCAGTGGTTCCAGTCGAGGTTGGAGTGGAGTCTGACCGGGTGTAAGTATACGATGGGAAAAATGCCGATCGGAGGTTCATGGAGCTCGACTTGGTGGATAATGTGCAGGATAAGGCTGTCGTTCGGGTTACAACATATCGGTAGTGCATAAAGCAAAGCTACAATCAGAGGGTGTTCCTGAGGTCATTCTAAGTCGACGACTTGGTATGGAAAAGAGTGATGTCGATCGGTGATGCCACCAAGCTAGCCCATGGGGAGGACCCTATAAAGTTATTTAGAAGCTCTGATCGGGAGCTTACTATTTGCAAGATGGGGATGGGAGAAAGCTCGAGCGACTCTGGAGTGCAAATCATCTTCAGCCCTATAGAGTCAGGTGAGAGGTGCAGAATTAAATTTAGATACACTTGTATAAACGTATATCTTGTAATTGCAGGGGAATGATAAATAAAAATCCCAAGTGTCCTAGACTCTTGTGCCGATCGGCCAAGTTAAAAGTCGAGCGACAACTATAAACCCTTGAGCAATGAAAATCAATAGTCAAGCGACGACTATAAACCTTTGATACAAAATTATTCAAGAAAATTACAATAGCCGAGCTGCGGCTATAAACCCTTGATACGAAATTATTCAAGAAAAGTATAATAGCCGAGCGGCGGTTATAAACCCTTGATACGAAATTATTCAAGAAAAGTATAACAACCGAGCGACGACTATAAATCCGAGAGTCGATGAAAAGAAAAGTTGAGCGGCGACTATAAACCCTTGATATGAAATTATTCAAGAAAAGTACAACAGCCAAGCGACTGCTATAAACCTATAGTCGATGAAAACAAAAGTCGAGCGGCAACTATAAACCCTTGAGCAATGAAAATCAACAATCGAGTGACGACTATAAACTATTGATACGAAATTATTCAAGAAAAGTACAACAGCTGAGCGACGACTATAAATCCGAGAGTCGACAAAGTCAACAGTCGAGCGACTGCTATAAACTCGAGAGTCTACGCAAAATAAAGTCGAGTGGCGCCTATAAATCTAAAAGTCAACGAAATCAACAGCTGAGCGGTGACTATAAACCCGAGAATTTATGCCAAATAAAGTCAAGTGGCAACTATAAACCCAAGAGTCGACGAAGTCAACAGCCAAGCGGCGGGTATAAACCCGAGAGTCTATGTCAAATAAAGTCGAGCGGCGACTATATACCTAAGAGTCGACGAAGTCAACAGCTGAGTGGCGGCTATAAACTCGAGAGTCTACGCTAAATAAAGTCCAGGGGTGACTATAAACCCAAGAGTCGACAAAGTCAACAGCTGAGCAGCGGCTATAAACCCGAGAGTCTACTCAAATAAAGTCGAGTGATAACTATAAATCCAAGAGTCAACGAAATCAATAATCAGCAACGACTATAAACCCAAGAGTTGACGAAGTCGACAGCTGAGCGACGGCTATAAACCTGAGAGTTTATGCCAAATAAAGTTGAATGACGACTATAAACCCAAGAGTCGACGAAATCAATAGTCGAGTGACGATTATAAACCTAAGAGTCGACGAAGTCAACAACTGAGCGACGGCTATAAACCCAAGAGTCTATGCCAAATAAAGTCGAGCGGCGACTATAAATTCAAGAGTCGACAAAATCAACAGTTGAGCGACAGCTATAAATCTGAGAGTCTACGCCAAATAAAGTTGAGCAATGACTATAAATCCAATAGTCATCGACAATAATCAAGCAGCTGCTATAAACTCAAAAGAAAGTTATTGGACAGTCGAGCGGCGACTGTCGACCCCAGTGTTGCAGCCGATTGGCAGATAGGATCTTCGATTAGAAAGGCAAAGAGGTCGTTCGACCTACACTGAAATGATTAATCAAGCATCTTAGCGATTAGTTACATAGAAGAGTGGAAGCATAAGGATTCACACTTAGAATATTTCTATTAGTATTACAAGACTATAAGGCAGGAAACTGGATAGCCTTATGGGGCCGAGCGGGGATGCGCGAAAGGGCATTTGGAATATTTAACAGAAGCTGAAAAGCGCCAAACGAGCACGCGTTCATTGAGACTTAGAAGTTTTACAAAAGATCGACGGGGATTACAAGAAGCAATTTGAAATCTAGATAGACGACTAGTCAAGATAATGAAGCACATCATCCAGTAGTGACTCGGTAAGCTTCTCCCTATTTATGATCTTATTGGTCAGTGCGGGAGAAAGATAGTCGTCATCCTTTAGTTGTTGAAGAGTCCCATCAATGCCACAGTTGAAGAGGCGAAGTGCCTGATTGGTGTGTATCATTGAAAGGGTCGGAACGAAGATAGTTGCGCTTGTAAACTTCAAGTCGTTCGGGCTCTTCCTCTTGGTACGTCTTGAAAGCCGCTTGGGATGCCTCCAATTCAGTTTTCAAGAAAGCCAGCTCGACATCTTTGGCGTCGAGCTGGAGCTTCATAGCCGCTTGCTCCGCAGATCGACTATCCAGTTCTGTCGCCAGACAACCTCCGCCTCCTTGAGATTTTGGCCAAGACCCGAGTCTTTTTATTTTGATGTCTAAGTCCTCGATAGCTCGGAGCTTCTTGGCGTTGGCGGAATTGATCTTAGATTCAAAACTATTGGTTTTCTTGGTAAGCCGCTCGATTTGTAGGGCTTGATCATTATTCTTGCTCCTCTCTACATTGAGCGCCCGTTCGGAGCCCATTAGTTGCTCAAAGCTCCTTTCCAGATCGGCCTTCAACTGAGTCACCTCTACAGTCAATTGCTCAAGGTGAGCCCAAGAAGTTTCTAAGGGGTCGCTTGAAACACACAGCTGTTACACTTTGTGCTCCAAGAAGGACAACCTCCAGTACATGGCCAGACTTTCAACCTAAAACTGTAATAATTATAGGTTAATGATTGACCGGTCGGGAAAGTCGCAAGTAAACATAATGGTAATATACATACTCCAATGGACTTCTGAGTGTAGCTGTTCGCGAGCTCGCTAGGAGAAATGATTGTTGCACAAGCCCGAGCATCGGCCTAGACTTGTGCCAGCGGTCCTTGAATCCTGATCTGGTGTTCTAGGGATCGTGGCTCGGTGCTATCAGGATAGCGCCACTCGTCCGTTGGTAGATTAATGATGGTTGTTATGTGTCTCCAACAGCTCGAACCTGATGGCTCGGAGGTGGTCTGTCCTGTTGATCGGGTCATGGGGGAGGAGCGAATAGTGGACACCTGGGCAACCGACAAGGAGGACTGGGGTGACATAAATGCGATGGGCGGCACACGTATGGTCCTCGGTGGCAGCACGGACAATGATGGTGTCCGGTCGAGTGACAGAGGAGTAGGAGCCGTGACGATCCTCTATTCGGGAAAGGCTGGAGATGAAGTTTCACCTCGCTTGGACGACGACTGCGAGGCAACATGGGCGGGGATCTGCAGTGCAGAGGTAGCCAAACAGGACGAACCTTCCCCTCTACGCCTCTTGCGTTGTTGGATTAAGGGCTCACCCGAGGTTGCCGACTTCGAGGGCACCGAGATTGGCAATAGTGAAGGCCACTCGGGAGGGAGTTTAGCTGTGGCGGCCGCATCGTTGCTAGCCGCCATCCGGCTTCCACCCACCTCGCTAGCCGCTGCTTGGCTTCCCTCAGCTTCACCAGTTGAATCGCTAGATTGGTCGATTGACAATAGGCCCCGACTCTCTAACTCGGCAATGCCTTTGACATTAATCTCTGCGTTGGTGAGTCTACTTTTGCTGCTCAGGCGTGCCCTCAGCATGATTTGAGCTGCAAGAAAGGAAAATAAATTAGTTAGATTCAAAGATGGGGAGAAGAAATAAATACCTAGGGTAAAGGGCTGCAGCGTGCGGATCGGACAATACTTTAAGACACTCTCCAATAGCAGCTGATGAATTTGATATTTCTGACTGGTCAGACTGGAAGTTGCTTGGAGGTAGTTCAATCAGCTTCGATATCTCCCGAGTGATGGAGGCTTTATCACTTTCATTTGTCAGTCGGTCGGAAAGTCGGGCCGAGCAGGAAAATGAACAAAAAAAAATTAATTCTTTCTCCAATGTTTATTAGAGGATAATATTTTATCAAAAAAAAAAATGACGCCCATTTGAATTTGAAAAAGAAAAAATCTCGACTCAGATAACTTAATAATAGAACACCCGAGTGCCATCCGCTCTTTAGACACTGAAGCACGAAGAAGACAAGATCATCCACAAATTCTCTTCTCTGATTTCCTCTGCAAGCGCACCGTAGAAATTATGTTTCGTACGAATTTTTCTTATAGCAACACTATCCCTATAATCTTCCGTGGGCAATCTTCACTGTGGAAGATTGTCTAACAAACCTTTCATCAATCGAACCCTCCGTGCTGGTGACTCTCCCAGCCCCTCTTTTTACTCACATTGAATACCATTCCCCTCCTTCCATGAAGAATTCGCCCCCTGCAAGCTCTGCCATCTCTGTCAACGTCTTCAAGCTCACCCAACAGCAGTTAAGCGAACTCCCCAGGTGGCAGTTACAACATATGTCCTCCTTGCTGCCCATGTATGGCGGTGTGCGTGCATAGCGCGTGATCTCCAGCCAGACCAGCTGACCAAGTTGTTGTACATTGCGACTGATGGCCGGCAACGACGGCAGCCGCCACTCCCGCAAGGCTACTTCGGGAACGTGATCTTCACGGCAACACTGTCGCCGCAGCAGGGGAGGTGGCTTCTCCATAGAGCAGTCCTTCCCCAACGGCCAAGACGATGCAGTTCAAATCTTCTGTCCCCGTGTCTCCTGCCGATCAGACGAATCAGATTACATCTCAAGGTATCATGATATTTTTAAGATGTATGCAATATCCTTGTGATATACAAGACATCCTTGAGATATAATCTGATCCGTTCGATCGGCAAGGGGACATAGGAACAGAGAAATTTGAGAATAGAGGATCTGAACTGCTAGCAATCGGCATTGGACTACTTAGAGATGCAGCCAGATTTAGGGGCTCCCGTGAGATACCAACAAGGCAGATAGCTGAAATTTATCAATCATCATCAACCTGATCATCCACCAATGGCTCAATTGCAAATAAGTGAAAGGGTAATCGAGTTCACATCCATTTGAACTTATCTTTTTACATACTAATTACAGAACACAACAAAAATTTAAACCTTAAGAATTGCTGGGTCCTGCCATGTAGCTTTTCTCCTGCACGCCCTGCTTGAGTTTTTCTGTGCATCTCTACATATTGCAAACGTTTGACTATCTGGTCCTTGGCTCACTGCATACTCGTTCTAAACTTCAAGTTTCAAAGACTCCATATGAGATTCATCATCCTACAACCATAAAACAATAGTTAATCAGTCAATGAAAATTAATGCTGAGGGTATTTGCTAGGATCGTTGATGTACCAGGTGCGAGAATTGATTCAGATCTAGCAGTGTAGTAGTGCTGGGTTTTGCTGCTTCAGTTACTTTCTGATTTTTCACTTCACCAAGGGCATATAATGGTAGATTATTGCAAGCAGAAGATGATGACAATTGATTAAATTGCTTTTTGATTCCGAAAAGGGTTGTTTGTGATGGATTTTCCAAAAAGGACAGGTATTTCTTTCCAAGGATTCTGAAAAGACAAATAATCGTCTTATACTTGAAAATTTGTTAATGAAAAAAACTGTCAGAGAGAGGATAAAACAATACTTGACTTCATTCATGAGTCTTCGCTTCTTCTGTTTTATCAGTTCTAACTGTTTCTTCTTTGCTTCAGACTCCTGCAAAAAAGCAAATGAAAATCATGAAATAGAAAGTATTAGGAATTGGGAGCAATAGAAAAGTAATGACAACAAATCCTATGGAACAATGTAATTTGATGCCCTTCAATAGTTCAATCCAAGCAGAAGAATTCAACAAGAATTTGAAACGAGAAGTGAAAAAAAAAGGATAGCCCGGTACACGAGCAGTGAGCATAACAAAATTTGTTGGACAGGATTAATGTTTGAATGGTTTGAGGATTTCATCTTCTTGAACAATTAATAAAAGAAGGATTGTGTCCTGCTCTTTTGTTCCTCAAGAGAATAAAAAGAGGTTTGAGTTTCAGAGGTCCACCTTGCAAAGCAATTTGTGAAGCTGATGGTACTTGAAAAAAGAGTGCAAAATTTTGAGAAAAATAGCAGCCCATCCATGATCCAAGGAATGCACATGTATATAATCAGGAATGCTCATTGTATCTGAAGTAGTTGATGATTGGAACACGTTGATTCACTAATTGTGTTTTTTATTGCATGCATCTGTCTTTGTGGGGTTGTAGGTGCACATTAATCAGATGATGAGATGAATAACCAATTTCGTAGTTCAAATCAAAGCTAATGTATGTGCTTGAGGAACATGCCATTCCCTTTGCAATCTATAAGTGTGCTGACTAGGTAAATAGAACTAATAAGTCTGAGGAACATGCTTTGTCCATCTATTATTTCTAACCAACTTAAACAACAGGCCAGTTGTTGTAGAGACTTGATGAATGCTTGTCTAAGCTATTTGAAGAGCTAGAATACAATTGCTGCATAGATGATGAGATATTTAAAACAGTCCATTGAAATAAGTTCAATAAGAACATTCCACATTGCCACATCTACAACTACAAGCAATTTGGATGCACTACAGCATGTTGCTAGCACAATGAAACAAATATTCATGCTGTATTAGAGAAACAACTGCCTTGTCATATTAAAAATTGATTATGTTTCCATTCAAGACACTACCATCTGCAAACATTATTTACTTAAGTAGGTGTCCTTTTGCTCTTCATATGCATAGTCATCTCAGTCATTCCTCATTTGCTCCCCTTCAAAATCTCATATCTATTCTTCCAAAACATTGCCTTTAGATAGTGAGTCTTGCCATCTTGGAAAATGACTCTTTACCCTCATCTTACTAGCGTCCACTAGCATCCTTGCTAGCTCATTCTAATATTTGGAGCCCTAATTGTTATATTAAACTAGAACTTTCAGTATTTTGTTCTGTTCTTTAATGATCATTCAATAATGACAGTATGGCATAATTAATATAATAATAGATCAGTCAGAGTCATTTTCCATCTTTTGTTTTTTAAGTGGAACCTAAAAATCAATTTGGCACGTTCCTTGCTATGTTCTGCAATTCTTAACTATAATGCCTGTGTTTTATCATCCACTTTTGCCACTAGATGAAAATGAATGCTACAGCAAAACCTATCTATTGTTTAGATGAGAAAGTATTGGGGAAATTATTCAATATTTTATAGGCATTTGTACTTCCATAACAGAATTCTTTCTAGCTGTTCTTTTGATGGTATTTTACAGGGTATAACACTGCTGGGATATAACTTTAAGACACATTTGTGAAGAGAGCATCAAATTCAAGATCTGGGAGAGCTAAGATACATTTTGGCATAAAGACAAAATGGTGCAAGACAATATAGTTATGTGCCAAGATATTTACTCTTGATATTTTAGGGGAGGTTGATATACTTGGTGCAAAACTGAATGATATTTTCATGGTGAGAGGAGGACAGCTTTCTCTCGAGTAGGACACTTATGCTGGGAGGGAAAAACTCATATAGAGAGTTCAACTTTGATACCAATTGATACAGCACTATTACTTTCACGATGAATTTTACTAACTAAAAAAAATTATTAACTGAAAAAAAAACAAATTACAAAAGGGGGGGTTGGGTCTTTTAAAGACTCCAACCCAATTAAAGTTGAAAAATAAAGCAAACTAACAGACTAAGAAATACCTACTAACCTAAAGGATTCACAACTTTGGAAATAAATGCATATAAAATCTTACCAAACTAGAGAACTTGACCAGGCTATAGCTCCCTATCCTAAACTAGAGAGACTACCCAATATCAAAATCAAACACAAAATAAAACCAAATTTGCATCACATGCCCCCATGGTGCTGCATGACAACCTGGTGACCCAACTCATTGCACCTAATTATCTTCGTGAAAGAACAAAGCATAAGGAATTTCATATGTGAGAAAAATTTGAATCAATAATCTTTTTAATCAGTTAAGTTAGCTGATGTATATACTATCTCTGAGGCCCCAGAAATGACAACTGTAACAATATTAGAGCACATGAATATCTGCTCCAGCTTAAAGGAGAGTTGAATGACTTCAATGTTTGAATGGGTTGTAAGAAATTCCATCTCCTTTTACACGATAAATAAGAAGGATTAAATTCTACTTTCGATACACTTGCTAACCAAATGTCCTCTCTCTCAAAAATAAAATAAAAAATAAAAATGAAGAGCCCTTAACGAATAGTAGTTGCATGCCAATACCATTCTTAAGCATCAAAACAGAGTGAAGGAAAATTAAGGTTCTGAGAAATCATAGAACATAGTAAAATGAGGGGGGAAAAGAGAGAAAAGTTTCACCTTTTTCAACTCCTCGTAGTCCTGCATCAGGTACTGACGCTTGAATCTTCCCCTATCAATGGTATCCTTCCCAACTCGACAACAATCCACGGCCGGTGACGCATCCACGATCGCCCTCCTCGCCTTTTTCCCCATCCTCGCCTCGGTCTCACGGATAGAAGCGGCGACAAAAGGGAAAGGAAGCAAACCCTAAAGCGGGCCGACAAAGACGAACTCACAAGCGGAATAGAACGGATCTATTCAGAAAGAGCAGGTAATAAAGATAACAGATGGATAAGGACCAAGCAGTTTGTCGCGGATAGAGAGAGAAACCAAGGTGCGCTCTCTCTCCTCGAAGATCTGACTAGGGAATTCCCCTCTAAATCAACCCATAAAATTCCACAAGATCAAACTGGATTTGCTCGATCAAAAGGATAATTTTTTTGAGGGGCGGGCGCCCATAAGATGTTGGATTGGTGTGAGCGAGGGAGATGAGGCAGTCCATTTGCAAGAAGACCACGGCTCCTCTCGAGACAGCTATCCCTATATCAATCTATCTCCACCCTTCGCTTCTTTATCTCTCAGCGGCTTTACACCTTCCTTTTTGCTTCTCTTCCCCGAAATAAAAATCCTGTATTGGGCCAGCTGCGGCATGGAGAAGGCGAGCGAGCGAGCATAGCCATAAAGGCAGAGATGGAGGACGTGGGTCTGGCTGCTGCTGGTGCTCCATCTGAGAGGGGATAGCTTCTGGCTCCTCCTCCTCCTGCTGGATCTAATGGTGGAGATGGTGTGGGTTGTGGGCATTTGATAGCCTTTCAAGAGGATGAAAATCCTTCTTCTGCTATTTTCCCTTTCAAATAAATAACGAAAAATCAGAAAAATTTCATTTTATTTATTTATTT
This sequence comes from Zingiber officinale, assembly GCF_018446385.1. NCBI lineage: Eukaryota > Viridiplantae > Streptophyta > Magnoliopsida > Zingiberales > Zingiberaceae > Zingiber > Zingiber officinale. Next base: position 131,697,922 of record NC_055996.1, read on the forward strand.
TCTATATCAGTTTTGTCCAAATAAAAAGGAAAAAAAAATAATTTACAAATAATCCCAGAACAGTCATATTGGGCCGGATTTGGGCCACAGGGATTCAGCCTAACTAACAAATACCTGGCCCACATTTCCCTGGCGCTTTCGGGCGGGAAACTAAAAACTCAATTATCTATTCATAGTCAGTGCCCAAGCCGAGTGTGCCGTCCTTACCTTTCCCTGCGCCGGCGACGATGGAGAGGATCTACGTGACCGTGAGGGCGCGGCCGCTCTCCCCGGAGGAATCCAAGTGCAGCCCATGGAAGATCTCCGGTAGTTCCATCCACCTCACGAACCAGCCTTCCAAGTTCGAATTCGGTCTGTCTCCGCCTCCTTCCCTCCTTTTCAAACCCTAGCCGTGCACTTCTACGCCTCATTTCGATTTCTTCCCGAGTGTCAGACAGGGTTTTTGGAGACGATTGCAGAACTATTGATGTCTACGAAGCTCGCACCAAGGAGATCGTTGCTTCCGCCGTCCGCGGCTTTAATGGTCTCGTGCAACACTATTACCCATCTACATAATTCGTCAGTTTTAAGCTATGTCTGACCAATATTAGTCTTGCAAGTATGTTTCTTGAATTGGAGTGCTTATGCACTTGTGAATTTTAGCTTCCTTAGCATTTCCCTTTTTTGTTTGTTCTTATAGGCACAGTTTTTGCCTATGGGCAAACTAACAGTGGCAAAACTTATACTATGCGGGGTTCAAATTCAGAACCTGGAATTATCCCCCTCGCTGTGCATGATTTATTCAAGAGCATCCAAGAGGCAATGATACTTTTCCTATATATATTTTGCCAAATTAACACTTTGCCAATTTGTGGTCAGTTCAATTTTTGATTTGTAGAACTTATTTATTTTCCATCACTTACCTGCTTAAGAAAGCCACATCATCGTCATTACCTTTTCGTATAAAATTAGCCTGTGCATATGAGTAATACTAGCAGTTCTATTAACACTGAATTGAGTTACTCCCACAGTTGAAGATGATAGTAGTGTTAAGAATAAGTTGTTTTTGTAGATGTGGGCATTGCCAATGTAGGTTTAGGCAGGTCAATTTATGCATGTTCTTCTATCCTTTTCTCCCAAGGTTTACCACCCAAGTTAATGACCATTTACAAAAATCTTCATTCTTGTATAGCTTGACAAATGATACTAGTGTTGTGTATATGATGTTAATTGCAATACTAGGATATGGATAGAGAGTTCCTTCTCCGCATGTCTTACATGGAGATATATAATGAGGAAATAAATGATCTTCTGGTCCCAGAGCATCGTAAATTGCAAATCCATGAAAGCCTCGAGGTAGCCTTCAACTGAAAGTACTTTATCCCATTTGCATCATTGATTTTGTTGTATATTTTCTTTGATCTTAATGAATCATCCTGACCATGCTTTGAAGAGGGGTATATATGTTGCTGGTTTAAGAGAAGAGATTGTGACCTGTGCTGAACAAGTTCTTGATTTGATGGAGTTTGGTGAATGTAAGTATTTTCTTGTTTGCCACAGTTTTATTTATTATTTATTATTTTATTGAAGGGGAGCTTGACACAACAGTAAAGTTGTTGCTTTGTGACCCAAAGGTCACGGATTCAAATCTTGGAAACAACCTCTTACAAAAAGCAGGGTAAGACTGCGTACAATGGATCCTTCCCCGGGACCTTGCATAGCGGGAGCTTCGTGCACTGGACTGCCCTTTATTTATTATTTATTATTTTTGTGTTCTTGAGGAAAGTTATTAAAGTACATGACATGAGCACTTTTTTTGTTGCAGCTCATCGCCATATCGGAGAGACAAACATGAATCTTCATAGTAGTAGGTCTCACACTATATTTCGCATGGTACGTTTATTTGATAATTTGAAATGTATTGCATTCGGATGATTATCCTAAGTTGTTCCACTGATTTTTGAATGGACCTTTAGATTATTGAGAGTAAGGAAAGGGTGGAAGAAGAGGGCACAATTGATTCTTGTGATGCAGTCCGTGTATCAGTTCTTGTATGTAAATTTTGCACTGTTTCAGTGCTTGATTGTGATTACATTTCCTAAATTTTTCCCCACTTTGACTCTTTTCAATAGCCATCTTATTGATTTAAAATGTTTAAACTCATGCAGAATTTGGTGGATTTAGCTGGGTCTGAACGTGCAGCCAAGACTGGCGCAGAAGGCGTGCGACTGAAAGAGGGTTCTCATATAAACAAAAGCCTAATGACGCTTGGTACTGTCATAAAAAAGTTAAGTGAAGGTGCAGAAAGCCAAGGGTATGCTGTTATTGTCTGCCCTATGTAGTTTCTTTCACACGCAAATGTATACTCATCCTTACTGTTAAACTATTGCAGCGGTCATGTTCCTTATAGGGACAGTAAGCTCACTCGGATTTTACAGCCTGCACTTGGAGGAAATGCTAACACTTCAATCATTTGCAACATTACATTGGCACAGGTGCATCACCAACTTGTTGTATTTATCTGTTGATTACTGGAGTTTCATCATGTTATTTGATTTAGTGCACTCTTGTGTTCTCTTGATGCCCGTATTGTTCAAGTGACAATTCTCACCTTCTGTTTTTCTTGATGATACATATTTGCAAACAAATCTATCGGATAACCAAGTTTGTTATATATTCTATACTTGTACCTCTTTGAAGGTCTTTTTTCTCCTATTGTATATAAGTGACATAATGAAGGTGAGAAACACATTGCACTATTGATAGATAGGTGATAATCAACTCTCACATTGTATCCTTCATGGCAGGTTCATGCGGACGAGACTAAAAGCAGTCTTCAGTTTGCAAGCAGAGCACTGCGTGTTACCAATTGCGCATGTGTTAATGAGGTTTTGTTGTCATCAAATTCTTTTGTTGTTCTCTAATTCTTAGAAATTTCTGATATATGTCTATTTTTATCTTGCAATGACTATTTATCAACAAATGTTGAGATTAAGGGAGAATTAATTCATTCTCATCACAAAAATGAAGAATATAAGAATAATACACATAACTCTTGGATCTAATTTTATATTCGTGGTAAGGACCTCAATGGAGTGGGTTAGGTGTAGGATAAGATTCTCTATTCAGTCCCAACTGGTAGAATGTCATTAAGTGGGAAAGCTAAGCATGTTTCTTCAACTAGAAGAGATAAAGAACATTAGGATATTATATTTGATACCCTAAAGACTAGATAGGTTAGAGTAGACATGGGATGATATACATCCTTTCTTGCATTGCCTAGCAAATATATTTTAAGGAGAAAGTACATAAATGTTATCCGAACTTCTTTGGAGATATCTAATTGACACTGAAAATAAAATTATATTGAATTGTTGTCTGATTTTAGAAAAAAATAATGGGTGCCTTTGTAACTTGTAAAGGAACTTGGCAAAAAAGTTTGGCCAATTGATGCCATTTTGATGATTGTTGTCCTCTCAACAACACAATTATAACAAATGATAACAATGAAATTGATGCTAAATCCTCTTTTATTTTGAAGCTCTTAGCATTCCTTTTCTCCTACCCCTCTCCCTTGATCTCAGCCTCTCACTCTCTACCTTTGATTCTAATATCACCTACCCTTTTCCTCATTACTGAAAGTAGATGATCATCAATGCTAGAGACTCACATTGTAACATCGTTAAGGTTTACAATTTTGACCCGTGTCGAGGTTTTGGCTCTGGACTGGAACAATATGATTTTGGTACCGTATCGTGCTGTGCCAATATAATTTCAATATTTTTTAAATATAAAATATATTACTTAAAAAATAAAATATTTAACATAAATATTTTAAAAAATAAATAATATAAAAAATAATCTTTAAAAAAAGGGAAAAGATATGAAAATAGATAAAAAAAAGGGCAACTCGGTGCACGAAGCTCCTGCCATGTGGGGCCCCGGGGAAGGATTTTTACCATGTTTTTTTTGCAAGAGGTTGCTTCCTATGTTGCACGGATACGGGTATCGTATTGGATACGACACGGATACGGCGATACGAAAAATTTTAAAAATATAAGACACGATACGGCTAGGATACGACGATTATTAAAAAAATAAAAAAATATTATATATATATATATATATCGTATTAAGAATTAAAAATCCTAGAATAGAAAACCATGTTCATATTAGATTAACCATAATATCCATTACAAACAAAAAGTAAACATAACAAAATGCAACACCCCAAATACATCTTAAATAAACAAGTAAAAAAAAAATCAAACATCCATATCGGTCTCATCGCCAACTCCGCCTTCGTCAGTAAATAAGACCGACTCCAATTCAGGTTCATCAAGAGACAAATTGGCAATTTCAAGGATAGTAGCACCCTCCATATCCATGGAATCAAATCCATCTGCTCCAACATCCCACATCTTATTTTCTCCTTCATTATAATGTGGACTCCTCCTAGATAAAAGACGAAGATTATAGTGTACATATACCAAATCTTTCACTAATCACCATGTTTTCAAGACATTTCTTGATTTGCCTGAATCTTTTAAGCATAATGATCGTTGAAGCAAATCGAGTATCCGCAAGTGATAGCATCTTCAAGTTTGAGTTATCGTTGAACATGGATAATCTCATATTGTGATTCATGATAAAATTCTTGATCATTGAAGCATCATTTGCTACTTCTGCTATCCATTTGCATTCATCAAAGGCTTCTTTGTTTTGTAGAGAGTCAATCGGTGCACAAATATTCTTCAAAGCAAGATTCAATGTGTGCACAACGCAAGGAGTCCAAAATATATGTGGGTACTTTGTCTCAACGAGAAGCCCAGCAACTTTGCAAACAGGAGCATTATCGGTGACCACTTGAACAACATTCTGATGTCCCACTTCATTTATGGCATTAATGAGCAACTTAGAGATGAAAGTTTTATCCTTGTACTCACCTTCACAATTTATCGCCTTCAAAAACATAGGACCACTTTCACACACGACCATGATATTAATTAGCGATCTTCTTTGCACATCCGACCACCCATCACTACAAATACTAACTCCCTTTTCTTTCCAAGCAGCTTTTGTTGGCTCTAAAAGCTTTCCAATATGAGCTTTTTCTTTTTGAAGAAGTGAAGTTCTCAATAAATTGTATCCAGGTGGAAGATAACCTGGAATTGTTCGTTGAGTAGCCAAACTGAAAGCACGAACATAATGAGGATTCCTAGCAATATTGAAAGATAATCCCCCAAGTGTAAAACAACCTTGCAATTTTAGAGTGGAGCTCATCTCTGGCATTCAAGTTAAAAGATTTTTCAAGTGGGCCAAGTGGTCCTTTCCTCTTCTTTGTTGGATCATCATTTTGTAAAATACCACTAGAACTAAATGAGGATTTTGAAGCCATATTTGATGATGCAGATGACGAAGGCAGCGGAACTTCTTTCTGTTTAGAATTCTTCTTTCTCAATTCTGCATCATCAATAAGTTGTTGCATACGTTTTATTTGATCCATTGTAACAGCCGTACAACCTGCAATTCCAGCACCTTTTTGTTTTAACAGGCGCGTTTTCACCCTTGAATATGATCCTTTGCACACTTTATTACATATATTGCATGACCAAGTGACATTTCCTCCTCTAACTGCCTTTTCCACCTTGGTTACAAATTTCCACAAAGGAGAATAATCATCAACATCCTCCTGTGCACTCTTATTTTGAAAACTTTCCATGGCAAATAGGATGAAAATAACAATTAAGAAGTAACGGAGGGGAGCCTATTGTTAAACTTACCAGAAACTTACCAAAAGCAAAAACAAATTCGTGATCTCAGAAGAAAAAACAAAAAAGTAAACTTACTAGAAAGAGGGCTATGACGGGAAGCGACAACGGGTTGTTGCGAGCGACGACGGGCTGTTGCGAGCAGTGGCAGGCTTCTGCGAGCAGCGTCGGGCTGCTGCTGGATTCTGCGAGGGTTGCTGTTGAGCAGGTGACGTCGGGCTTCTGCGAGCAGCGGCGGCGACGCTGGGCTTCTGTCGAAGAGAGAGTAGACGATGTCGGGCTTCTGCGAGCAGCGGCGAGTTGCTGCTGGGTTCTGCGAGCAGTGGCGCTGTGGCGGACTTCTGCGAGCAGCGGCAGGCAACCAAGACCCTGGCGAACAGTGGAGAGCGTTGGCGGCGAAAGCGCAGGAGATGGTTGTGTGAAACAGTTCTGTCGCGATGGGAAAAAGGAATCGCCGATCGGGAGTGGGGAGAGGAATCGGGAGTGGGGAGAGTAATTTAGGGCTTTTTTCCATTTGAATAAGTAGTCCTTGTAATTTTATTATTTTTCAATTTTACCTTCAAAATTTTTATTTTTTTTGCAATTGAGCCCAAACGTGTCCGAAAACGTGTCTAATCCGTGTCCTAGCCGTGTCTGACTGGTCAAACTTGTAAAAAGTCAACGACGCGGTTTTTGCCGTGTTCGACATGCGTATTTACGTGTCCGTGTTATGTCCGTGTCCGACACTTCCAAAATTTTTTTTTTTTGAGTGTCTGTGCTACCTAGGTTTTTTCTTAGAGATATGAAAATAGATAAATAAATAAATAAAAATTTTATTATAATTTTTATATTAAAATAAATGAAATATAAAATTAATTAGATAATTTTATTAGGATTTAATAAAGCCTCTTTAGATTATTTCCATCATAGTTAAGAATTGATTAAAATAATTAATATAAGTTTAATTAAAAAAAAAATCTGAAATCCGACACTACTCTCGAGCTTGCGCGGCTTCCGCGCTGTTGCGGGATTGTGCTTCCCCTCAGCTATGGCCACGAGGATTGCGTGACTCCTCCAGCGCGACCGTGGTGGTCATGCAACCCCTTTGCAGCAGCCGTAGGATCGCGCGACGCCTTCGCGGCGGCAGCGGAAGGGTTATGTGACCACTCCGTTGTTGTTGCGGGGTTGAGCAACCCCTCCACTACGACCACACGGTCACGCAACACATCGCAGCCGTTGTGGGTCTGGTGCCGAGGTCGTGCTGGTGCCGGTCGTCGAGCGGAATGAGATGTTTCGCCCATTTCGACCGTCTCGGCATGACACTTTAAACCATGGACATTGTTTCCTTTGTGCTCTATTCCTTTCAGCTCTATGTTGATGTGTTTGTCTTCACCACCAAGGGCATCAACTTCTCCAGCAAACATGCTTACCTCGCTGATTAGTGTTTATCCTCCCAACACTGCAGTTGTATGTGTATCAACTAGATATCTAGTGTTCTCCCACTAATGAATATTAGAATATGCTAAATTCTCTTCTTAGTGATTGATCTCTAACTATAACTTCACTCCTGCTATCCGATTCTGTTCACAACATTTTCCGCTTCCTTTACCACATAATGTGAATACTGCTAGTCAACCTTCCATTAGTAAACTGTTTTATATGATTATAAGAATACTTAGGCAACCCTATTTTGGAACCTAGTGCAACCTATTCTATTAAATCTCTATGACAAATTTCAGAGTGAATGGAATCTTCATTTCCTATTTGTTTGCATTTTCTTATATCTGTTGTAACTGCTTGATGTTCTAGGAGTTTAATATTCCTATAACAAATTCTGAATGACTAAATGAATTTTCTCTACTTCATGCAAGAAACCTCACATGCTTTCTTTTTCCAACCACCCTTCACTATCTACCTCCCCATCATTCTTATAATTTTCAAAATAGATCAAAATTGCTTGTATCTCTGTTTTTAATTTTCTCAGTAATAATCAAAGAGCCGCATTGTCTTATTGCAAGCTTAGGCCCACTTTCTTTTCAATTTCCCCGCTCAATTTTCCTTTTCAAAGAAAAAAAGGAGAATCTGAAATGAAATAAGTAAGAAATAAATTTGACATTGAGTTTTTCACTTTTCTATGAAATAAAGCTTTTTTTTTTACTTGAGGTAGATTGAACATTCCTGAAAATTATCAAAAAAAAATCTTTTTTTATAAGAATTTGATTTCTCCCATATTCTTGGGAAATTTTTGTTTTTAGCAAGTTGGAGAACTGGGAACTTTCCAAAATAAATTCAACCTTGACTTTTCAATTAATAGACATTTATTTCGTTGACCTAAAAGTTTATGGGGTTCTCTTACTTCTCTTTTTATTTATCTTGGAACCCACTCTTAATCTGTTTCATATGCATTGCTTGATTTGTCTCAGACAAACGGGTAATCTGTATATTTAGTTGCTTTTTGCCATTCATTGACAGATCCTAACAGATGCAGCTTTATTAAGACGCCAAAGGAAAGAAATTGAAGGGTTACGAGCAAAATTATTGGTCTGTCCATATACATTGATGTTATTACCACTTGTATTGGGTCCATGTTGCTTCAGTTGCTAATTTTTGTCTTGTTATTTCTCACTTTTGCTGGGTATTATAGAGCTCTCACTCAGAGCATTTGGGGGAAGAAATACTTAACCTTCGAAACACTCTGCTACAGGTTCACCGCATTGTTTGCTTTTCTATTTGATGATGTGGTTACCATTGATGATTATTTTCTCTTAATATGGGATGTATTTTTCTAAGAGTGAGCTTGAGAAGGACAGAATATCATTGGAGCTAGAAGAGGAAAAGAAAGCTAAAGCTCATCGTGAAAAGAGATTGCTAGAGCAAGCCAAGAAAATTGCTAACCTTAGTTCACTGGTATTATGTTCTGAAAGGGATGATAAGAGTACATACCTTAGTCAGGTTAGTAAATTTCTTCATTTTAAGTATATTACTACAAAACTGTGCTTTTGTTCATTTCAAAAAGAAATCCATCCCACTGCCATAGTGTGAATGCAACTAAACATAGGTTGATTTACATATTAATTAGGTCGCCCCTTTTTACATCTCTGATTTTCTTTTGTTGTCTGATTGGTAAAACAGTTGTTCTTGAATTAGGTAAATCAATTGTGGTTATTTTTTTATGCTTCTTTAGCATAATATGCTTTACGCATTTTTTTATGTTGTTCATATCTCGTCTCACAAATGCAGCCAAAATCTCATTTTTAAGCTGTAATTTGATTTACTTTCATAGATTCAGTTACTTCCTAATTCTTTCGAATGATTCAACAGTATATAATATTAGGGATGGGGAAAAAATTGATTTATGTGACACTAATTGGAAAATCAAATTGAACTGATTTGAAAATTTGGGTTTTTTCGGGTTTGGGGATGTCAAATACACTCTTTTGAGTTGGGGGTCTGGTTGTTAGCATTCATGTAAAATCCGATCCAAACTGATTAGGTAATTAATTAGTACATATTAATTACATATTTTATTATTATTTTTAAATAATAAAGAAGGTCAAAATGATAATAAATGAATTCAGATAATTGATTGAATTTTAGTTTGCAAACATAGAATTTTTTAAAAAATTGGCCAGATCCAATCCATGCCAAAAAATTGTGTCCCGATATGTTTTTAGTGAAACTTGGTTCCAATCTAGGTTTGTGGATTTTAGTACATCCGATCAGACTCATTCTCGTCCTTAGAGTAATTTGTTCATTTCACACATTACAATTTATTCTTGCTTTGACTTGTTATGATCTACAATAGTTTCTATATTATGCATTTTTGCTTTACTTACAGATGAATGCCATCCTATTTGTTGTTTTGAGAACTAAATGCCTGAACTTAAAGTTCCTTTTCATTTACAGAACAAAAGAAGACTAACATGGTGCCCAGGACCTTCTCGAAAATGTAACAATGAGGTAAACCATAATCTGGGCCAACTTGTATTATTATAGATATCAGATTATGTTAGTTACGCAGTTTAAATTAAGGAGCTATTTATATAAAATATCAATATCAGATTTTTTTTGTTAAGCAGTTCAGTATATTGATATCCTGTATACCAGGTGTATTGACTACTGAATGCATAATGATCTAATCAATATATTAAGATTCTTACAGGAAAACAAAATGTTATTTTTGATTTTTCTGGACTCATTAGTGTCTAGACTGGTGGCCAGCACTTTACCCAGCACTATTCCAGTAATGTTTAAGTTTATCAAGGACAAAACATATCTCTCTGATGATTTTATCTTCGTTTCAAAATGTTAGGCATTAAATGTCTTGCTTGTTTTATTGCTTGAATTAATCTTTCTTACTGGAATAGTATGGCAATGCTTTGGGTTATCTTTTAGTTTTACACAGTTGATTGATATTAATTGTTATATATATATATATATATAGGTTTTGAAATATACTTTAGTGGATGCATGTTAGTTTGTAATAATGATTGCTATGCCTTCACATATGCCCCACATGTTGCAAATGTTCTCTGCGGTGAGTAGACCACATTATCTGCATATGCCATTTGAAACATGAAGTGTCAGTTGGGATATTTCTTTGATAATTGTTATTCGTAGATGAAGGCTTCTTTAATATGTCTATACCATATAGCACCTGGCTGATAATGACAGCCTTCAATTCAAACGCACTGCAAATGTTGGTTATGCCTATTAACTTGGATTTTTTTTTGTATACATTATCTAGTTCATTGATTCAGTGCAAGCAACAATATTTTTTTTGTAATGTTTGCTAACTGTAAGGAATATAAATTCAGGTGCCCGTTCCAGATTCAATTGCTACAGATCGCATTAGACATGATTCTGATATTGGTTTCCATGTCCCTTTTGAAGAATTAATAAAAGAAAATAATGTTAATCCGGATAACATGAATCATGATGCTAGTTTGCCTGATAATTCGGAGGATGACTATGATTGCAAGAACTTCTTTTTTCCAGATGCACATGCTTTGCTGCATGTTACAGATAGGAAAAAAATCCATTCCAAAAAGCTTGGCTTGCTTTCGGTATGTATCTTTTTTTGCCTTTGCAACTTTTTGTTCTAGTCCCATGTGATTTTAAATTTCAAACAACTCTTTGTTAGGCAGTAAGTGAAACTGATGAATGCAACCACATTGACATAGAAAAGAGCATGAGTTGTCATCGCCAGGTTTTGCTTTCTATCTTTTTACAAGCTAGTTTGTGTTTGATGTAAGAGCCAACATGAATATAATATTCGTTTCAGAATGCCCTGGACTTAGAATTTAAAAGCCCAGCAAAAAAGTTATCTGAATTCAGTCCTAGCCATGGCAGCACTATTGCCTCGAGTGGTAAAACAAGCTGCAGCGTAACTCGTGGGTGTAAAAGCTTAACTGAGAGGGAATCAGAGGCAATCGTTGTCATCAAACAACTCCAGGATCAGGTACTTTATTTGTCATGGATGTACATACTCTCATCTTAACATAGTAACTGGAACACATAAATGCCTATGCAGATCAAGTCACTAGAAATTGAGAAGGCATCTATTCAAAAAAATTTGGACAATGTTCTTGAGTTGGCTACTGAACAGAATGCTTCCTTCAAGGAGAAGTATGAAGAGGTAACTAGTCAATGCATTTTGGAATACTTTTGTGCCACATGATACATTTGGATGTGGGAATAGCACAATAAAGTTGCTCCTTTTCTTCTTTTTTGCATTTGAGACTCAATCAATATTAGATTTAACTTGATTTATGGGGATGCCATTAATGGAAGGTGTACCAAATTGATTAAATAAAAAAATGAAAACGACATTACTAGTTGAATTAGAAATACCATTATATGCACATTAGATATAAAATTTCACACAAATATTTATGAAAATTAAATCCAATTTCCTTATCATGAAAATTCTAACAGAATAATGTGAGGCCTTAAATTAAACTTCAATGCAATCTTTGCCTATGATAAAATTTTTTAGCAGCTTTCTTAAATTATTTGTATTAAAAGTGAAAATATCAATATGTTATATGAACAAAAACTGAGAAATATTTTGGTTAGAAATTAGTTCAATGATCGAGTTTGGTTTGGATCCCTTACCACATTGTTCACATTTATAATTTTATTTTTGTTAAATTTATGATATGACTAATGATTTTTTCAGTGGCAATTGTTCTTTTAATGAGAGCTTTAGACTTTTACTCGATTGTTTTTTTCCCATGAGTTTATAATTAATTTACTTCTTTTATGGGATCTGGTATAAACTTTTCTATAAGTTTTTACTATTTTATTGTTCTGGGTATTAATTTCTTTCTCTGTTTTCCCAATTTACACTGGTTGTTATCTTTCACCTTATTTTTTTCTTTAGCTCAATCAAGAGCTTTTACATGCGCAAGAAGAGGCTAGGGCGTCTTGTGAACAGCTTCAACCAGTGGTACTAACCGATGCAGTTATAGTAAGTTTTTTTTTTTTTTTGCTACTCATTCATTCTCGTTCTTATGATTTCGTTGTTGAATGGATTCTTAACTGTAAATACAAAAAAGATATGGATTTTCATCTTTCTATTTTATGCATACTTCCTTGGCATGTTTCAGGGAATTAAGTCAGATTTATCTGGAAAGGTTGTAACTGAAGTCCAAGACTTAGCGATGCAGGTTGAACATTCAAAGAAATCTATGGATGATACTGTATCCATAGTTAAAGATCTATTCAATGATTTCTCCATCCTAGCTGATGCATTTATGGTAAATTTCTTGCTAAACTTGTAGTGACAGGTACATGTATTCCTTTTGCTTGAATTTCTTGAGTATGCCGTTTGGTAAAGATTGCTTATCCCATTTTAAATTGGAAAGGAAAACAATGTCAAATACTAGGTTTTTTTTTCTGTTCTCGTCTTTATGTTATGCAACAGCAACTTGAGTGTATGGATCTTATCCTGTGACCTCCATGTAATTTTATATCACAACTTCACAAGTGATATCTCAACAATTCTAAATCATTTATTATTATGCTAAATATTGTTCTCGTTGATCACCTCTTCCCTATCACGACTTCAACTTTTTGGAGTTTGGTCTCATCATTGTGTCATGCTCTCGAGTCTTGAATATCTTGTGCACTCAAGAGTGATCGCCTATAGAAAGTGTTTTCAGCATATTGGTTTTGCTGGACAGGTTCAATTGTTGGCAAGTGAAGGTGCAATCTTGTGCTGGTAATTGAAGCATATCTTCTGTTCAAAATTGAACCTTTTTAGCATCATGGAAAAACTCTAGCTTTGGCATTTGCCAATGCTACTATAAAATATGAGGATAATAGATTTTGGATGTATAACGTTGAGTCCTGCTTTGCAGCAATATTTTCTGTTTGTGTTTCCTCTGCTTGTTGATGTTTTAATCTTTGTTCTGCCTCATGTAATTTTGTGCTTTATCTCGCACTTCATTCTCTGGTAACAGTTTCTTCATATTTGTTTGTATGCCAGGAATTCAGGTCATTTGCTGATGCAGATGCTGCTCAGTTCAAATCAATAATTGCAGGACATAACGAAATACAAAGATGTACGATGAAGAGAAATTGTGAGCTTGAGCAAGAAAAGGTGTGTTGTAGCTATGCTTTTGATAAAACATCAATACTTAACCACACATTTTGCGTTGTTTGCTAACTTGCTAGAAATGCAGGACATTCTCCACAAACAATCTGTTGCCTATCAGAATCAACTGCAGGAACTTATATCTGAATTGGAAAATCAGCGGAAAGCTATGGATGTAAGTTTATTCATTATGCATGTGTTACTATGATGATCTTATCTTATCCTTTTTTATTTGTGGTAGGATCTTGGACTTCAACATGATCTTCAGAGGGATGACCTCCTGTCTCAAGTCCTCAGTCTTCAAAAAGAAGTGTCATGCTTGTCATCCTCTTCTATAGTAAGAGAGAAGGAAACCATCAGAAAGGAACTTGATAAAACCAAGGCAAAGTTGAAGGATACGGATTTCAAGCTTAAAAATGCTATTCAAGACAAGATAAAACTAGAGGTTGCCATTTATAGTTTGTATCCCTTTTGTTCAGATATGTTTGATCTGTAGTCTATCAAGCTTCCAGTAATTATCTTCAGAAATATTTGACAGAGTGAAAAGGCACAGGCTGAGCGAGAAATCAAGCACTTGCAAAGTCAAAATGTTGTTCTCGAACGTGATATTTGGAGACGTGACTCACTTGGTGCTAGGATGCGTGACTCTAAATCAAGTGATTATAACCGGCAAAAGGGTGTCAACATGATTGAGCAAAATCTTCAGGTCAGGTTTCTTATTCTGTCATATCTTTTAATCTTTTCATATTTCGTATGATCTTGTGCCAATTTATTAGATTGCAATTACTATAGATATAAAGCTCCATTTGTTTGTCTAGGAAGACCACCAAAAACTAGAGCTTCGTGTCTTTGAAATGGAGGCTGAGATCACTTGTTTGAATGAGGCTTTGCTGTGTGCATTTAATGAAAAGGAAGAAGCCGTCTCAAGGAATGAATTTTTGAATTCAGAAATAGAGGCTCTTTCGGAGAAGTTAGGCACTGCAGGTTCTGAGATAAAGTCATTGAAGGGGGAGATGGTAGCCATGGTGTGTCCTACTAAGATAAACTTTTCCCTTTACTTTATCTTGTTTCCTATTTTCCTAATGGTTGTCTTCGACATGTTCTGCTACAGGCAGAGAGATTGGTTGAGTCTGAATCAGTTTTGAAAGAAACGGAGTCCTCTATGAACTCTGTGTTAAGAGAAAAAGAAGAGATGGGAATAGTAATAATTTTTTGCAACTTTCATTTGGAACACTGATTCTGGTATTTTGCTTGTGAACTTCATCCAATTTCTTCATTTCCATTTGGTCTGCAGCAATTTGCAGATGCCCTTTTAGAAATGGAGGCAGAAAAATCGATATGGTCATCTAAAGAGAAAGCTTTGTTGGATGCTAGTGAAAAATTAAAAATGCAGATTAATCTGACTCAGAAACTATCTGAAAATTTACAAGAGGTATTATATATGAGAGATTATTCTTATTTTTTTCCATGTCAATATTTTATATGTTGTCCACTTAATGCCACTTTCACTTTTCATTGATCTTCGAGCACTTTATCATAAGAATAATTTGTGTATTTTGTCGTAATCCTGATGCATGTGATAGGCAAAGAATGATCTGAAGTTTTCTGAAGAACAATGCGAGGAACTAAAGGAAAGGCTAATCTTCGTCGAAGAAAAGGCACAGGAAGAGAAACAAAGCAGGTGAATTTTTTCTTAGTTTTTTTAATAAATAAATTTGACAGGGGATGGGCCCTGTTTTGGTTGGATGTCCAACATGTGGCGTCTACCTTAGTTTGAAAAGTGGGACTATCTCTATCCTGGTTGACTAAGTTGGATATGATTGTTTTTTATTCAATTTTTCCAATTTGTCTGATGAAATGAAAAATGTTGAGATGGTATGCATATATGCTTAAGGTAGAAAACTGGTTTTATAGTTATTATTTGAATCAATTTGAGTAGGTCTGAGGGGGGGTAGAATGAGATAAAAGAAAACATTTGTTAATAGAACAAAAAAATTCAAAAGGTTTGGATATTATTAATTATATAGTTTTGCATATAGTTCAATAGAAGGATAAATTCAAAAATACTTTGAGATGGCATGACACATATTCAAAGATGAGTTGAATCAATTAGAGGACACTATAAGCTGATGAGGAAAATTGAAGGAAATTTAGGTTAATGTAATTAATAATAATTTAATTTATTTGAGTTTTTTTTTTTGCTTTAGTCTTGCATAAAGCCCAATAAAAATATAAGATCAATCTCAAATAGTTAGGGACAAGCAATGCTTGATGAGGATGACTTCAAGTGCCTTCCATGCTAATATAATTTTTTCTGTAATTTTATTATTTAATTTGAAGTTTATGCTCAAAAGAATTAATTTCATGCAACTTAGCTTATTTTTTTTAATATTCTATAAATTAATATAACAGTTTTGTCTTCCGCAGCTTGGCCAAGTCTTCTGAGATTGATCAACTAAGAAACGATCTTAAGCAGTGTGCAGTTGAGATTGTGGAACTGAATGAAGTGAGCCTTTCTGTTTGTTTAATCTACTGTTTTTATTTATTTATTTATTGAAAGCACATTTGTGTTATTAAAAATCAAATCTTGATTATCCAACAGGTGAAGTCAAGATTTGAAGCACTGTCATCAGAACACCAACATACTTGTGAAGAATTACGAAAACTGCAGGAGCACGTGAGCATCATTTCTAGAGAAAAGGATGAGTTATCTTCTCTGGAATCTGCTATTGGTCAAGAATTGGTAGGTCAATTGCACAATCAGTTTTGTTAGGATGGGGCGTGTCTAGACTTGAGGAAATCAGTCTTGTTATCTGTTCAAGTTTTTATCCAATAGCACTTGTTTTCTATGCAGATAGTGAAGGCCAAGACTGATTCAAATGAATTAGAAAAAAGGCTTTTGCAAATGGAACTCAAAATGCACAAGGTATGTGAAGCAATTACCTTTTTATTTACAATGTCAAATTTTGCATTGTGCTCAGAGATTTCCTTCTCGGGCTGGTGCTATTTTTTTCTGTGTGAGATTACTCTTTAAAGACATGATGATGCTTGCAGGATAACTTAAACTACAACAAAGAGAGAACAAAGCTCAGAATGCAGCTTCGCTCAATGCAGGCAACTTTAGATGCTTATCGTGGTCGATACAAAGAGGTTGTCGATGAAATGGGTCTGATGAACAAGAAATATGAAGAAGCATCGACCAAGTTAAAGAAGCAACTAGCTCAATATGGTAATGAAATACTTAACTTGAAGAAGCAGTTGGTCACTAAATAATCTACTTTAATTACTATGTATTATATGATGATGCCTGCCCTTTGTAAATGTACAAGCCTGTATTATGCCTGATGCTGTTTTTGCATTGGAAACAACCAATTATTCCGTTCATGTTGGAAAAGTTGTAAGCAATTTATTATCATAGCAAAGAAGGTTTTGGTTTGAGTTTTATTTTCAAGTTTATTGTGCTAGGAGGATAGATAATGCCTATTAATTATGTAATTAAGCTCTAAGTTTTGCAAAATAAATATTTTTCTATATTTATCTTTTGTTTGGTTCAACTAACTTTATCTCTCTTTCGATTTAAAAATTTAATTTTTAAACTCGTTTTAAATCTCTAAGATAAACTTGTAGTGCGTGTGATCTTATAAGTTTTCGGTTTGACATCCATAATTAATTATTAATTATGGAATGATTATGAGTGATATTAGTAGTATATTATGATCTTCAATTGATTGAAAAATTATAGTTGATTTTAGAACCACTTTTGAACCTTGTGTTTCATTTTTTTCACTTGTCTTATACCAATTTGGTTTAGAATATGGTTTATTTGTCAGCCTCTACTAGTTTGATTATGTCATACCTAGTCCAAGTAATATTTTTTTGTCTTGCTGATTCAAATTACTCGTACATGTGACCACGAGTACAATACTCTTAACATGTGATGTTTTGGTCAAAGACTTTGAGTAACAATCTTGACAAGTGGTCATACGGTATACATCTTCTTATAAGGAGTGGTGAATTTTTTGTTAACTATTCAAATATCTTCGGACACTTTGACTAATTAGAAATCAAATACGATGTGGGAAGAAGAGCATATAGAATTGTGATGTAAGTAACTTAGACATCAATTTTGACGAGCTGGTCTCAACATGCCATTGGCGATAAAATACTTACCAGATCCTTAACAAGTCAATGGAGAGCCTTTTAAATAATGGATTTGAACCATGCCATTTGACATCACGTTGCTTCCATGATTTGTGAGAAGGGTATGGGTGCGCTTGTTTTTTTGGAAAGGAATATGAATGGTAATGGAAATGATGATGATAAAAGATGAATACTCAGTGTTCTCGCTAATTCGTCCCAAGAATATGAATGATAATGTAAATAAAAATAATAGAAGTGTAGAATGAGAATGAAAAGATTTCTATACCCTGCTAAGTAATCCCATATTTGAAAGATTGATTCTGTAGGACCTATCATTATTTACTCAAATCAAGCACCGTTATTTCATTTTTTTTTTCTATTTCTCTTTTCATACCATCCAACCAAGTACATCTAAGGGGGTGCTTGGTTTGTGGAAGGGAATGAGATTAGGAATGAGATTCATTGAAGTAAGAATGTGAATGAGGAGTTTTGAATCCGTGGACCCCACCATTCCCATTCCCCCCATTTTACTTGGTAATGGCCAAATCTCATATTTGGGGGTTTGAATCCGTGGGCCCCACCATTCCCATTCCAAACATTAACATTCCAAACACTAACTTTCAATCCCTTTCCCATTCCTTACTTCCATTCCCTCCAACCAAGCACTCCCTAAGTAAACACTATCAATAGGAGACTTTCCTTGTCCAATCAAAGTACCTAATCAGAAGCAATTATGTAACAATGATGAAGCCAGGCTATTGTATTTTTTACTACAAATTAAAATTTAGTTCAGTTTAATTTATTATTATTATTATTATTTATTTTAATTGTAATTTTAAAATTATTTAAATGTTTTAGCTAATTATCAATGAAAATAAACTTTTATACAAATAATTTAAATACAACTCAATTGGGATATACTAAATATATAAAACTAACTAAACTCAGTTAGAAGCCAAATGCTAGTTGTGTTTTCGAGAGCATGCAAATTGGGCTCCCACGGACATAGTCAAATTAATATGATAGATGAGATCGAATTCCTGAGAATAATCTTATGGGGGAATAAAATTACTTGACATCAATTGGTGTGACCTTTTTTTCCAAATACGGTAGGAAGGACATGGAGGTCTAGACATTTGATAGTTTGATTTTTAACTATAGTATATTTGTAAAAAATATTTCTCTAAATAGATACATAATTAATAAATATTAAATTTTTAGACCGTTCATCATAAATATTTCTTAATTTACTTTAGTGACTAATTAAAATAATTCTATAGAATCAAACGATTACCTCAAAACTAGCTGAGTTTATCAATTTTTTTTTTACAAGAAGGAATGCTTAGAATGAATTGGCAAATTGAGATGTACATAAGATGGATGTCACTTTTGATGAACAAATTTGAATATGTCTTGATAATAAAATATTTGCTTGTTGTTTAAGACATAAATGGAGAGCCTTTGTGATCTTGGTTTGTTAGAATGATCATAATAATCATCATGAATTTTACTGAACGGTTGCCGTAGGTATATGAAAATATTAATTTATACATTCATTCGATCTATAATTCTAGACATTCTTAATAATAATGATAATAATAATAATAATTAAAATTAATTAGTATTTAATTTAATTAAATTTATTTATGAAAATATAATAATATAATTAATAGTTAATAGGAAAATAATTTTATATGATCATATAATTTTTTTAAGATTTTTAAAAATTTAAAATGAATTTGTATTATATTTTATTTTAAAATGATTATATTTCTAGAAACTGAATTTTATTTATTAAAATCTAAATTCTAAGTTCTAAATTTCTAGAAGCATGGTACGTCTTACCGTCTTCTCTCACGCGCCTAAACCCTAAATCACCGCCGCTGCGCCGTGCCCCGCCCCGTGAGGTGCCGCCACGCCGGAGCGCCTCCGACGTCGTTGTCCGATTCATCCAGAGGTAATCATTTCTGATCCGATCCGTTCTTTTGCCTTTATAACGTCCGAGAAATGCGTTTCAAAACAAACCACGTTATTTACCGGAACTTTGGAACGGCTTGAGGCGTTCACGTGCCGGGACGCCCGTTCCGGCCGTTCCAAGTCCGCCCCGACGAACCATGATTGTGACGGGCATGGTGAGCAGGGATTTGTACGAATTTTGCTGGAGATCCAGCCCTTTTTAAATAATAATCGATTTAATATCCATAAAAAAGGAAGACCTCAAGGAGTCGTCGGCCTGCAAAATATTAATATTGCTCTCTTTTCTTCTCCAAAGGTATCATTAGCCACATCCTCCGCAAACAACTTCTGCATAATCCATCATCCGGAGCTATGGCAGAAGCTTTGGTAAGTGATGCGTATCGCCTCATGAGCGAGAGGCTAGCAGATCTCCTCCAACTCAACGACAAACTCAAAGCTACAACTGGTATCGAAGGGAAGATGGAGAAGCTCAAGTTCTTGTCCACGATCATTGACAAGGTGATCCAAGAGGTCGACTCCCGTCCTTTTATTGATGATGCCGTGAAGGACTTGCTCAAGAAACTCAAATACTTGGCCTGCGATCTTGAGGATGTTGTGGATCACTATGACACCAAAGTCTTGCAGATGCAGATATCAAATGCTTCTTTTGAGTCGGTCCGTGATTTCATCTCTTCTGATAATCTGTTTAAGAGCAGGGTAAATTGCATGATAAAAGCTATAACACAAAGTCTGGATTTTATTTTGCTACAAAAGTCCATTCTTCTTAATTTGCCACAAAGCAGTAGCCACATGTCATTAAATCCCTACAGAGAGACCCACTCCCGAAATAGCTTTGTTGTTATAGGAAGAGAAACAGAGAAGAATATGATTGTCAATATGTTAACAAATGATGATGATGATGATGAAGAAGAAAGCAACCATGCCACAGTGAAGGTCATTGCCATCGTCGGAATGGGTGGCCTGGGGAAGACTACACTTGCTCAGCTTGTTTACAATGATACGAGGGTGCAAGAGCATTTTGCAAGTTTGACAATGTGGAAAATTGTTGGGCCCGAATTTAATCCCACAAAGATACTGAAGTCTATATTAGAATTGGCTACTCGTAAATCTGTCGGCATCTCAGAAATAGACTTAGTGAGACAGGAGCTAGAAACAACATTATCTGGTAAGAGGTTTTTGCTCGTGCTGGATGATGTATGGAATGAAGATGCATTAAAGTGGGGTGTACTGAAAGCAGCCTTAACATGTGGGTCTAGAGGAAGCAAAATTTTAATGACAACCCGTAACCAATGTGTTTCTTCCATCATGGACTCATCTTATATCCACCAAATGAAGCAGTTGTCCCCAGCTGATTGTTCGTTCTTGTTTCAAAAATTTGCATTTGGTGACAGAAAAGTGGATCGAACCTTGATGGAAATTGGTGGAAAGATTGCTAAGAAATGTGGCGGTGTTCCCTTGGCTGCCATTTCTCTTGGTAGCATGCTCCGCATCACTCGAGATGAAACCTATTGGTCCTCGGTATTGAACAGTGAAATATGGCAGTTGGGAAATGAGGAAGATAAAGTGTTAGCTGTACTAAAGTTGAGCTATGACACCCTCCCTCCACGGTCAAAGAAGTGTTTCACATTTGGCTCCTTATTCCCAAAGAACTATAGGATGGCAAAGGATGAATTGATAAAACTGTGGATAGCAAATGATTTTGTATGTTCAGAAGGAAATTTTGATGCTGAAACAAATGGCAACCTTGTCTTTAATGATCTACTAATGGGGTCATTCATTCTCTGGGCACCTTCCAATGTTTATGATGATAGTCATGTAAACATGTGCACGATGCATGATTTGATGCATGATCTGGCACGATCAGTATCTGCAAATGCATATTGGAATTCTGATCAAGACTCAGTGGAAGATGTTGGAAACAGAACATATCATTTGCAAATTCAACGAGGAGAGGAATCAAGCATGACTCAGGTTTTAGGAAAGAAACCATTGTACTTGCGCACCTTTATGTATAATTCCTCGCGTTTGAGCATCAATCTGCTTGAAGTCTTTTCAGAATTGAAATTTTTGCGGGCGTTAGATTTAAGATACTGCGGCATCAGGGAGGTGCCGACATCAATAGGAAATCTAATACATTTGAGGTACATCAACTTATCTAACAATATGATTGAAGTTCTACCCGACTCCATAACCCTTCTCTCCAATTTACAGTATCTCAATCTCGGTTTCAATAAGGAACTTCGAGAGCTACCAAAAGATTTAGGGAATATGCAAAGCCTTAGGGATCTTGATTTATCAAGTTATTTATTTGATAGTGGTTTTAAATTGACACACATGCCATGTGGGTTGTCACGATTAACTAATCTTCGAAGTTTATCTGTCTTTGTTGCTGGGGATGGAACTGATGCATGCTCAATTATAGAACTTGAGGATTTGAAGCTTCATGGAGAAATGGAAATTAAATTTTCTGATGATTTTAAGAATTATTCTTGTGGTGGAAGAAAAATCTTGAAGAATAAAGATCTTAATGAACTATGCATAAAGTTTAATGGTTCAGAAAGATATGACAAGGACATGTTGGATGATCTTTGTCCCAACACGAGCTTAAAGAAGTTAACCATATCCAACTATGGGAGTCCACAATTCCCAACATGGTCGATAGATTTACAACTGCCAAATTTGGTTGAAGTTTACATTACAAGCCGTTTTTGTGAGCATCTTCCTCCGTTTGGAAATCTACAGTTTCTTAAGAAGCTCGACTTACGGTGTATGCATGGTATCAGACAAATGGGTGTTGAGTTCCATGGGTGTGGAGGCTTTCCTTCCCTTCAAGAACTCATATTGGATGGGATGTATATTTTAGAGGAATGGTCGGAGTCTCATGGTGTCAATCAGTTGTTCCCTTTACTACAGCGAGTGAAGATAATCAATTGTCCAGAATTAAAATGCATGCCGAGGCTTCCTAGAATCCAAGAGCTTGAGGTACTTTGGTGCAGGAGGAGGCTACTCTCATGTGTTGGAAGACTGACTTCTCTTTCTGTTCTTGAAGTAGTTGATGTGCGCGACATGGTATCTCTTCCAAGTGGCTGCATCAGAAACCTCACATTCTTGACGAAATTAGAAATTATAGCTTGCGAACAACTCCAATCTCTCCCTGGGGATGAAATGAAGCACCTAAAAATGCTTCGTTCATTGATCATTGAAGGTTGTTATAATTTGACATCCTTCCCGTTAGAAGTGGGGCATCTCAGTTCTCTTTGTTTTCTACGGCTCTCAGGCTGCCCAAGTATAATATTGCATCCAGAAGAACTCGTACAAATCTTGAATTCAATACCTGAGTTCGAAATACAGATTTGTGGCAACAAAGTCAATTTAAGTGAGCAACTGCAACACTTACACACGCTCGGAGGATTGTTGCTAACTGGTGATCATAATGCATCAGATCTGTTCGAGAACCATGCGTATGAACATCCAGAATTATGTATTTGTTGTTGTGATGAATTGGAGTTGTTGATGACAGCAGAAGCAGCAAGCAATATTGTGCTAGAAGAACTACACATAAATGGAATTTCCAATCTCACGACCTTGCCTGACTGGTTGCTTCATCTCAAATCTCTTAGTTTACTATCAATCGAGAATTGCCCACTACTAGAAAGACTGCCAAAGAATTTGAAGAACATACATATGTTAGAAGGTTTGACGATTGACAATTGCCCACAACTGGAAAGTAGATGCAAAAGGGAGACAGGCGAAGATTGGCCGATCATCTCATATCTGTGAAATATTTATATACACTACGGGGATTCAGAAGGACATTTTGAAAAGGTAAGATATAAAACCATTATAGTTAAATAAACAACATCATTATATATATATATTTGTATGGTTGCATAGCATAGCATGATTTCTTTTTTATCCAAAAATCTTAGTTTTCAAGCATCCACTTGATAATAATGTTGATATATATGGTAATTTATAGGAGATTGTTCAGTGCTGTTGTATACATGCATGTTGATGGAATTCTTGTAATATTTTCAAAAAGATTTTTAAAAAATAGATTGCAAAAAAGGAGAATCCTGGGAGCTTTCAAAATTCTCATAAAGAATAGTCACTTATTTAAAACTAATAGCAAAATTTAGACATTTATATATACATATAAAACCGTATACTTTTTTTTTTGTAATAGCTGTTTTGCACAACGCATTTATTATGCAAATGTGATAATACTGATTGGAATACTCTTAAAATAATTCGTATGATGATATTAGAGAAACATTAATTCAATTACATCTACGGTGTTGTCATCAATTTTATTCAATCATGATTTTTTTTTTGAAAAAATCTCTTTTAGGTTATTAAGTTCGTTTGTGCTCATCATGCCTTTTGTCTTTCTTTGACCTCTAAAATGGTAGGCCGAGGATGAAGATTGGGCAGATGAAGACTGAGCATATGAAGACTGAGCAGATGAAGACTCGGCATGAGAGTTGCATCTCATGAAATCCTTTATTGCTAGTAAATTTGTTTTAAGTTTTTTATTTTCAGAAACTTTGAAAGTATATATGTGGTTTATTATGCGTCACACTAGGACTTCATTTGTCGTTGGATACATTATGATTTTCCTCTCTTGGTGGATGCTACGTGGGATCTTTTTGTTGCTTTATGGTGGTGTTATGTAATAAATAAACTATTTGATATTGAGTTTGACAATTATGTGATTTGATACTGATCATTTGCATACATTGCAGTTTTTTTCTTAAACGTGGATGCACTTTTGTATAAAATAGAAAAGTTCGGTTAAAATGTTTCTAAGAAAATGAATAATTAATACAAGCACTCGACTGCAAATAAAGGAATTCTCAAAAACAATATTGTTGCAATCTTTGCAAAAAATGTTACCCAAGTTATTTTGTGTTAATCTCATAGATAAACATTTACATGTTAAAATCACTGCAAGTCCACAATAACAAGTGAACATTTGCCATCTTAAATCCTTGCTAATGTACAGAAAACTAATGGCATGATCACTTTTTAGATGACTCGATAACATAGTAAATTCAATTTTTCCTAGGAACATAACCCTCGTCTATATGATGATTCCTGCCCTTCTGACTCATACTGTTTTCTCAATGGAAACAACCAATCATTCCGTTCATGTTGGAAAAGTTGTAAGCAATTTATTATCATAGCAAAGAAGGTTTTGTTTTGTTTTGAGTTTTATTTTCAAGTATATGGTGCTCGCTAGATAGCTAATGCCAATTAATTATGCAATCAAGCTCTAAGATTTGCAAGATGTGTATTAAATAAAGATTTGGAATGGTAGTTTTTGATTATATGAAATATATACATTATGATGTGGATATATTTATCAACTTGTTTATCTTTATATAAGATATATTTACACTATAGGATTTGAATGAGAAACAAAATAATATTGCGTAGTCTTAGTTATCTCTTTTAGGCTTCTTTCTTTATGCTCTATACAGGGCTGACCCTGACTTTTTGGAGCCCATGGGCGAAAAGAGAAAGGGACCCTATAGGAAAAAAATTTATACTAACATACAATTTGAATATAGTTTAATAGAAAAATTTAAACTCCATACAAAATATATTTCTCAAGATTCTTTAAAAAATCATATATTTTTTAAGTTTTTCCAAAAAGTATAATAGCTACAAATACAAAAAAAAAAGTATAAAATAATCATTGAAAAAATCTATAGCTTCTAGCATTTTAAGAAGCAAAATCATCAATAAGGTTTTCAAAATCAATTTTTTTTAACACCTCATTTTCGATACATAAAATTGTCAAACCATTTATATTCAAATCATTATCATCTTCTTCTCTCAATTCTTCTTGCTCATTCGTTGCATGATTATGATCATCATTTTCTCTTAATTCTTCCTGCTCATTAATTGTATTATCATTTAGTTCTTCTTGATTACTCAATTGCTGCTCATTTGTTGTATGATCATATAGTTCTTCTTGACTTTCTTCTTGTAATTCATCAATTGAATCTTCAATTGAAGAGCTAACTTTAAAAAATTACAAAGAACATCTTTGTGATTTTTAATAATCTGTTCCACTTTTTTTATATTCTTTTCTAATTCCAAGATTGATATTTTTTGAAAACATGTTTGTACTACAAATTTCAAGTGTAAAAATAAAACACACATAATCAACAACAAAGCTAACAATGAAACAAACACAAGTAGTGAAAATAATAGTTGAAGAACAATATAGCCTGGTTTATGCTCGAAACAATCGATATAATTTATTCTATAATGATTAAAATTGAGATGATTTATTTTAACTCTTTCAAATCGATAAGAAAAACCATAAAATATTGGCTCCAATACAATATAAAAATTAATATTGAATATTGACAATAAGAAAAAAATATAGATAAGTAGGTAGCTTACATTGTAAGTTTATATATTGATGAATTATGATATTGATGAAACTAAAATTTCAATTGGAGATTATAATTTTCTGGTTTAATTAGAAGAGATTCAAAGAAGAAGAAAGGACAAAATAATTAGTATTCAGAATTCATACTTTACTCTTCAGAAGTCATAATCTTATGACTTCTGTAAATAAATTAATGAAGAAAGAGCTGCACAAACAATAAAATCTTGGAAAGAGAAAAAATGATCATTTACCTTCCTTCTTTTTTTTTTCTTTTATTTTTTTATTAAATTTTAATAGAAAATATATTTTTGGGACATTTATTAAAACAATTTAATAATATATATTTGGATCTTTATTAAAATAATCCAGTAATTTTTTTTAGGTTTTTATTAAAATAATCTAATTATATATAATATATATTATATATACATGTCAAATTTGGGGCCCCCTGATCAGATCCTCTGTCCCAAGATTCTTGTGTCCCTCCTCGTCGATCGGACGGTCATGACAGCCTCGTGATGTGCACTGCATCCTTGAGATATGATCTAGCCCGTCCGATCGGTGAGGTGACACGGAGAATCTTGGGACAGAGGATATGATCTCAAAAATCGGGGGCCCTTGTCCATCGCCCTCGGTGACATGCCTCAAGGCTGGCCTTGGCTCTATAGGATGTAAATGAACTGAACGTTCGTGAATAAGTTTAGTATTAGTTCAGTTTAGTAAGAGTTTGTTTATATTTCTTCAATACACATAAAATCAATTAAATGAATAAACTTGCATAATTTGTTAAATTAAACGAACAAGCTTGTATACATGTGTACAACTCGTTAATGTTTATGAACAACGTTCTAAATAATATTTATAAATAACGTTCGTAAACAATATTCGAGAATTATGTTCATAAATAAAACTCTATTAGCATGCTAAATAAACAAATACACTTTCAACATGAACAAATAAGTTTGTATTATCAAACTCAATAATCAATCAAACAAGTTTAAAATGTAAAAATTTTAAATTATCAAACAAATATGATTTGGGAGACCGATAACATTAAGCTCAAGCCTATTTGAATGAAGCTCAAGCTCATAAAAAGGGAACCAAGCTAAGTTTGAATAATGATTTTAACGGCTTGATATATTTTAGACTTGTCTTGATTTAATTACTTTATTAAACAAACTTGAATAATATAAAATTTGACTCGACTTAGATCATTTATAACTCTATTTATGGTACTCACATTCCTCAAAATAGTTGGAGTTGCCCATGAATGGAAGCTTGTGCGCGGTTGCATTATAAGAAGGAAAAAAAAACCATTTTATTTATTCTAATGTTCTTTAATTATTTGATTTATAATTTATAATAATTTAAAAACAAATTGAATTTATATTTTAAAACAGTAGGGGAGCGCTATTTGGTTTCTCATGCACCATTTTAATTAAATTAATGCCAATTTGCAAGTATTTAGAATAATTAGAAATCAATGCCATGGCAATAAATACTTAATTGCCACAAAGATGGAGAGCCTTTTAAATAACGGATTTGACACCACCGCAATTGCTTTCATGGGCAATAAAGATTAGCTTAATTGTCCCAATCGAAAGCTGTGACTTGAGGGGAGGGTAAGTAAACAATCATTATCGGAGACTTTCTGCGTCCAATCAAAATGCATAATCGGACTAAATGATTGATGTAGCAGTATCGAAGACTAGAGTAGTTGACCGATGCAATTTTTACAATTATTGTATGTATCGGAGACTTTTTATTTTTTTTCCATTTAAGTATATAAAAATGGATATTACAAAATTGCAAACTCTTGTTCGTCTAAATTAGTGGTTATTTACATTCTCCAAAATCTTCCAGGCACGACAAATTAAAGAAGAAGAGCTTCTAAATCTTTGTTGTTCTAAGTTTCAGGCATAGCTATGGAAGCACCTTTGCTAGCTGTGGGTCGCTTCATGGTGGACAAGGTGGCAATTCTCGTCGAACTCGACGAGAAACTCAAGGCAATAACTGGCATCAAAGGGAAGATGGAGAAGCTCAAGGAGTTGTCCACCCTCATTGACATGGTGATCCAAGACGTCGAGTCCCACCCTTTAAATAAAGATGCCGTGAAGGACTTGCTGAGGAAGATCAAATACTTGGCCTACGATCTCGAGGATGTTGTGGATTACTATGACACCAAAGTCTTGCAGAAGAAGCAGAGATCAAACACTGCTTTAAGGCCGGTGTGCGATTTCTTCTCTTCTAATAATCAAGTTGTATTTAAGAGTATGATAGGCGGCATGATCAAAGCTATAACAGATAGTCTGGATTCTATTTTACTGCAAAACTCCATTTTTCTTAATTTGCCACAAGGCAGTATTCGCACGTCGGAATCAAATCTCCATGAAGAGAGACATTCCCGCACTAGCTTGGTTGTTATAGGGAGAGATACAGAGAAGAATATGATTGTCGACATGTTAACAAAGGATGATGATGAAGATGAAAGTAGTACTCATGATACATTGAAGGTCATCGCCATCGTTGGGATGGGTGGCCTGGGGAAGACTACACTTGCTCAGCTTGTTTTCAACGATGAGAAGGTGAAAGCTCATTTTGAAAGTTGGAGAATGTGGAAAGTTGTTGGGGCTGAATTTGATCGTAAAAGGCTAATGAAATCTGTTTTAGAATTGGCTACTGGTAAACCAGTCAACATCTCAGAAATAGATTTAGTGAGGCAGGAGCTAGAAAAAACATTATCTGGGAAGAAATTCCTGCTCGTCCTGGATGATGTATGGAATGAAAATGCATCAAGCTGGGATGTGCTGAAAGCAGCCTTAACATGTGGGGCGAGAGGAAGCAAAGTTTTGGTGACAACTCGTAGCCTACGGGTCTCTTCAATTATGGGTTCAAATACCACCCACCAAATACAACAGTTGTCTCGAGATGATTGTTTGTCCTTGTTTCAACAATCTGCTTTTGGAGATGAAGCAGCGGACCAAAAGTTGATGGGAATCGGTGGAAAGATTGTTGAGAAATGTGGCGGTGTGCCCTTGGCTGCCATATCTCTTGGTAGCATGCTCCATGACACTCGAGATGAGACTTATTGGTCCTCGGTGTTGAAGAGTGAAATATGGCAGCTCCAAGATGAGGAACAGAAAGTATTAGCTGTACTAAAGTGGAGCTATGACTCTCTCCCTCTACAATCAAAGAAGTGCTTCGCATTTGGCTCCCTATTCCCAAAGAACTATATGATGAACAAGGATGAATTGATACGACTGTGGATAGCAAATGGTTTCGTAAGTTCAGAAGGAAATTTTGATGCAGAAACATTGGGCAACCGTATCTTTGATGATCTTGTGTCGAGATCGTTCTTTCTCTTGGTACCATCTCAAGATGTAACCGAGTGCACAATGCATGATTTGATGCATGATCTGGCACGATCAGTATCTGCAGATGTATATTGGAATTCTAATCAAGACTCAGTTGAAGACATTGGTAAACGAACATATCATTATTTGCAAATATTTCCGGGAGAATTACCAAATGATATGTTTTCTCAGGTCTTAAGCAAGAAGCCATTGTACTTGCGCACCTTTATGTCCCAAGATACATCTTCACACTTGAATATCAACCTGCTTGATGTCTTCTCAAAACTGAAATTCTTGCGGGTTTTAGATTTAAGATCCAACAATATCAAGGAGGTACCAGCATCAATAGGAAATTTGATACATTTGAGGTATCTTAACTTATCTTGGAATGATATTGAAGTTTTACCCGACTCCATAACCCTTCTCCTCAATTTACAATATCTTCATTGCAATAACCTTAGATTGACATACATGCCTCGTGGGTTGTCACGACTAATTAATCTTCGATGTTTACCCCACTTTGATGCTGATAACAGAAGTGGGGCATGCTCAATTACAGAGCTTGAGGATTTAAAGCTTCATGGAGAAATGACAATTAAGTTTTCAAAGAATTTTAAGAATTATTCTTGCGGCGGAAGACAAATTTTGAAGAATAAACATCTTAGTGAACTATCCTTGCATTTTAATTGCTCGGAGAGTAATGACAAAGACATGTTGGATGATCTTTCTCCTAGCACGAACTTAAAGAAGTTGAGCATACGCAATTACGGGAGTAGACAATTTCCAGCATGGTTGATAGAGTCACACTTGCCAAATTTGTTGGAAGTTAGCCTTGACAATTGCTATGGTTGTGAGCATATTCCCCCGTTTGGAAATCTGCAGTTCCTTAAGAAGCTTCGCTTATGCATAATGAATGACATTTTCACACAGATGGGTGCTGAGTTCCACGGGCACGGAGGCTTTCCTTCCCTTCGAGAGCTCTCCTTATCTTCGATCTATAATTTAGAGGAATGGTCTGAGTCTGATGGCGTCGATCAGTTGTTCCCTTTACTGCAGAAGTTGCGGATTCTGCGATGTCCCAAATTGAAATCAATGCCGAGGTTTCCGAAAATCCAGGAGCTTGAGATATCATATTGCAGTGAGAGCCTACTCTCATGTATCGGAAGGTTGAGTTCTCTTTCTGTTCTCAAAGTGGAGGATATGAACGACATGACATCTCTTCCAAGTGGCTGCATCAGAAACCTCACATGCTTGAAGAAATTGAAAATTACAGAGTGCGGACGACTCCAATCTCTTCCTGGGGATGAAATGCAGCACCTAGAAATGATGCGTTCGTTGACCATTTACAGTTGTAACAATTTGTCATCCTTCCCGTCAGAGGTGGAGCGTCTCAGGTCTCTACGTCTCACGAGATCTCAACGTATAGCAGTGGAACCAGAATTACTCGTACCATTCTTAAATTCACTGAATAAGTTCCGAATAGAGATTTGTGGCAAGAAGGTCAACTTACGCGGGCAACTGCAACGCTTACACACGCTCAAAGAATTGTTAATAAGTGGGAAACATGGTACATTTTGCTTTTACCGCAAAGCCACGAAGTTAGGCATTTGTTGTTGTGATGAATTGGAGTCGTTGATGACGACAACAGAGTTAGCAGCAAGCAGTACTGTACTGCTAGAAGATTTATACATAAATGAATTTTCCAATCTCACGACGTTGCCTGAGTGGCTACAGCATCTCAAGTCTCTTCGTATTCTATCAATCCGGAACTGCCAACGATTAGAAAGGGTGCCAAGGGGTTTGAAGGATCTATCTATGTTGAGAGTTTTGAAGTTTATCAATTGCCCACAGCTGGAAGGAAGATGCGAAAGGGAGACAGGAGATGATTGGCCCATCATCTCGCATGTGACACAGGTTGTTGTCTGTCAAGTTCCTCAGATTCGATTGAACATAGTTCAACAGGTAAGATTGAAAATCATTTTAGTAGTAAAATATATAACTAGTAAGATGATATTGGATAAATATTAATTTAATTATATCTTTTGATTCCCTTACAGTGGTGTAAATTGATTGAGCCTATACTGAAAGAACTTGATTTTAGAAACCCAATAAGAACTCAAAATAGAAAATACAAGTTCATAAACATCCAACTTGTTTATTGCCCTATTGAACTGACCTTTTTTTTTTACCTTAATATTTGTAGGCCGAGGGTTGAGATTGGGCATGAGATCTTAATTATTGTTCAGAGATGTATCTATTGTGTCCTCTGATGTGAAATGAAGTTTGCAAGTAAATTTATTTTATTTTTCAAATACTTTAAAATATATGTGGATTATTAGTGTAGGATACATTATGTTTTTTTCTTATTCAAAGGATTATTGTTATGTTATGTGGGATCTTTTCGTTGCTTTATGGTCTAATAATTATATCATAAATGATCTACTTGATATTGGATCGCCAATTTAGTGATTTGATACTAGTTATTTTGCATACATTATTATTATTTTTCTTATACTACAATTCTCTTTTGCATAAAATAGAGAAGATTCTGTCAAAATATTTTTGTAAATATATATATATATATATGCTAAATGCCAACTTTGAAATGATTAAGCGTATGCCTCTAGAAAAACAAGTACAATATAAGTAGATGTTCTGCAATACTTACATATTTGAAATAAACTTTTTTTTTTAATGTTTTTGGTGCAATTAACTTATAAAAAAAAGCTATTTCACAAATTTTAATTGATATGATAGTTCAAGGTTATGTTATCACCTGGTGTCTCATTCAAAGAAGCTACTATAATGGTATTATAATTCAATCATGACTAACAAGACATGACTTCTCATTCCTTTATCAATAAGGAGCAAACTAATTCGTTGCAAATAGGTATTCAAGAGGAAAAAAAATGGAAATAATATTATGAAATTAGAAATATAGATTGGTAGAGTGAGACAAAAGAAAACATTTTTTTAATATAACAAAAAAAATGAGTTCAAAAGATTTGAATATTATTAATAATATAGTTTTGTACATATTCAATAGAAGAATTATCTTGAAAAAAACTTTGCGATGGCAATTCAGAGATGAGTCAATGAAGGAAGATTGAAAGAAATTTTGATTGATTCAATTAATAATAGTTTAATGTATTTTAGTATTCCTTTGGCTATAGTTGGGGTTTGATGAATGATGAGGATGACTAACGCTATTTTATTTATTTTTTTTGTAATTTTATTATTTAATGAAGTTTATACTTAAAAGAATGTCTTGTGCAATTTAATTTAAAAAAAAATGAAAAATCAAATTAAAATATTACTTTAAATAAAAGTAAACGGAGAGACTTTTAAATAATGGATTTGACATCACTTCCACGAGCAACAAAAAATTAGCTTCTTAAGAATAAATGATACACTAATGACCTTAAATAAGAGAGCGTTTACTTTCAACTTTATTTTCTTAAAAACACACGTTGTTTTTCAGAAAATAATTTTTAAATATTCTTTATTTTTTTATAAAATGATATCTTACTTTCAAAAAAACGCCGTCAACCAAACAATATTTTCTCTTTTTTAATAAAATGAAAAAGAAAAAAAAAAATAACCAAATCAAATGCTGTCTTAATTTTTAGCAGCAAAATAACCTCATTCAAAAATATATATATATATATATATATATATATATATATATATTTTTTTTTAATAAATCAAATTGTTTTATTTTTAGCAGCAAAATAACCTCATTCAAAAATATATATATATATATATATATATATATATATATATATATATATATTTTTTTTGAATGAGGTTACTTTGACCAAATCAAATGCTGTCTTAATTTTTAGCAGCAAAATAACCTCATTCAAAAATAAATATATATATATATATATATATATATATATATATATTTTGAATGAGGTTACTTTGACCAAATCAAATGCTGTCTTAATGTTTAGCAGCAAAGTAACCTCATTCAAAAAATATATATATATATATATATATAGGTCCGCTAAATTAATGACATTTAGTATCGGTCCCATGAATATAAAGGGAAGTAAATATAGGTATACAGATCATAAGTATATAGTGGGTTAAATCTCAGGTTGTTAGTTCCTGAGAATCGACTCCTGACTATTATGCCAGAAATGTCATACGTCCACCGTCTATGTTACACCCCTGAGACAAAGCTGTAGAAATTAAGAGATGGAGAAATTAACCATATCATTAAATCCAAAATTGATTGAGAAATAAAGAGTACAAGGCCTTATATAGTTAATTACAAGAAAAAATCTAAACCATAAACTGAAAAGATAAAAGATTATATCTAAATCCTAAACTAAAAAAGGTAAAAGACTAAATTGCCCAAAAAACTATAAACTAATAATTCTAATAGATTATATAATCTAAATTATATAATCTAACAAAAGCAACCTCCTTCCAAGTAATCATAGACCAGTGTTGTATATAGGCCCAGGTTGATTCCCAGCAGGTATGAAATATTCCATTAGTTGGTTAATCTCTCCTTGCATCCGTTGTTGTTATTAGACGAAAACCCTTGTGATTTATCTTTCTTCTCGATAGTAGGAGGCCATCATGGAGGGGCCGTCGAGATGACGATTTCAACAAGCCAATGAATAAGTGTCCTAATTGGGTTGCTCAAGGAATGTCCTGTATGTTAGTAACATAGGGGAAAGTACCAACACAATTCAAGATATAACATAGGGGAAAATGTAATCAGGATTATATTACAAGGCTGATTATTTTATTTGGTTTAATTTTAAACTTGTAATGTAATGTAATCTGAATTACAAAAGACAGTGAAGTTATGTAATCTGGATGACAAAGCAAATACTATATAATTCGATTACATTACGAGGTCACCGTTTAACCAAAATTTAAATGCCGAATATACCTCTAATCCATCGCGACCGCCGTCGGCGGTGGTGGCTGCAGCCGACAGCTGACGATCAATGGGTGGCGGCGGCCGACGACCGGCGGGCGGCGGCGACCAGCGACCAACAGGCGGCGACGACCGACGGGTGGCAACGACCGGCAACCGGAGATCGGCAACGACCATTGGTTGCCACAAGCTCCGATAGAGGTGCAACGGTCGTCAATAGAGGTCGCAGAATATTTTTATCATTTTATAATAATACGAATTACATTCCTTATAAAAAATAATGGATACCAAATAAAAAAATGTAATCATCCTTGTAATTAAAGATTACATACATTAACATTACCAAACATAGTAATGTAATCAAGATTACATTAAATTACATTACAAATTTGATTACATTACAAGTTAGATTACACTCAATCAAACATAGTCGAAGCATAGCAGATCTTCTCTTTAACCCAGCCTGTTAGAATTTTCGGGCCGCGAAAATCGCTTTTTCACATCGCGAAAACCCCGAAACTCCCTAGCCAACGGATCCGTGCGAAGAGTATAGAACAAAAATTTTACATGTACGAGTTTCTTACCTAGATCTACTCTTAGATCTATATGTTTAGAAAATTACCCTTGATGTGTGCCCTTTTCGAATCCCGCTCGTCCAAGGAAGTGCCGGATCTCAAGATTGTCAACGTAGACAATCCTCTAGAAGTATCCACACGAACAAGATGTGTTCTCTAATACACAAAGATGGAGAAGAGAACACCACAAGTGTGCTAGCACTTCTTGATGCTCTCGGATGGGATTGGAAGAAGAAGAAGGGAAAAGAAGAGAACACACTCCTCTAAAAATCTCTATGTGACTTTCACTAACCTTTCTTCTTGGATTAGACTCACTCGCCTTTCTTCTCCCTTGCTTGAAACCCACGACCAAGAGAAGAGAAGGAGCAAAAAAAGAGATTGAGGAAGAAGATGATGTGAATGTGAGTGAATGAAAAATTCATTCTCATTCAAAACCAAAAAGGTAACCCCCATTTTTATTAAATGTGGCCATTAAAGAGAATAAATTTGTAACCCCCATGAGGTGTCACACTTTGATGATGTGACACATCATCATTAGTCCTCCTAATGCCAAATCACTAATGATGTGGCAAATAGTCAAGTCAAACTTGACTCTTCCTCTTCCTCTCATGTCAAGTCAAACTTGACTTAATCTCTCTCATGGTTGATCTAATCCAACCATTTAATTCAAGCCAATTTAATATAATGAATTTAATTCATTTAATTAAATTGATTCAATGAGTCATAATCTAAATTAGACTCATTATACACATGAATCAACTTGAGTCCAACTCAATTAGCCCAATTAGGATTACTCTTAATCCAATTTGATTCATCACATGAATCTAATCCTCTTGGTTCATCATATGAACCTAATCTCCATCCACTTGTTCTTTGTGTGTGATCCAATAGGTTCTTGTAACGTTGGCAATGCCCCTAAACCCATTTAGGACCATAAGTAATGAGCGATATCTAGCAATACATCATTACTACCCAAGTTACAAGAATGTTGAGATCCAACATCACCTTGTGACTACTAATTGTGACTCCTCACAATATATGACAAGTGTCCTTCTATCCTAGACATCTAGATTGATTAATGTGAGGCATAGACCGTGTCATCCTCTAATCAATCTAAATCTTGAACTCCAAGTAGACTCACTAAATCAAATGAGCTCAATATCTCATATTGACTCATTTGGGCATGGCCATGCACTTCGTAGTCTCACTCTATCAAAAATACCGATGTCTCTCCCGTCATATAGGAGGGATAGATCCCATCTACATCACTCACATCCCTCCGCATAATTTGTTACATACCCAGTAATCGCCTTTATAGTCTACCCAGTTACGGGTGACGTTTGACGAAACCAAAGTACATAACTCCTTATGTAGGGAACCATGGTGACTTCAGGTCTAAGGACTAGTAGTCATACTAATAGCCACATGAGAAAGTATATGACACTCATATAATGATCCAGGATACTTTCTCATGGCGGGTCATTCAGTATACATTCTCTAATGCATACACATGTGTCAACTTAATATCTCTATATCCATGACTTGTGAGATCAAGTCATCGAGTTGACCTATATGCTAGTCTTATTGCATTAACATTGTCCCTGAATGTTAATACTCGACTAGGAATGATTAAGAGTAGTGTTCCCTGTTGGGTTCTTCGGGCCGCGAAAATCGCTTTTCACGTCGCGGAAACCCCGAATCACCCATAGCCGTAGATCCGTGCAAGGAAAACTGAACGAAAATTCCGAGTACGAGTTTTACATATCTTTTTAGATCTACCCCTAGATCTACATGTTAAGAGCTTTACCCCTGTTGCATGCCCTTTCGCGTTCCCGCTCGTCCAAGGAGTTGCCGGCTCTCTAGACCGTCAAGCGTCGGTCCTCTAGAAGTATCCACACGGACACGTAGGTGGAGAAAAACCTCACACAAAAGTGTGCTAGCACCTTAGTGAGATTCGGCCAAAACAAGGAGGAGAGGGAGAGGGAGAGCTTGAGAGGAAGGAGGAAGGAGATACACACTTGAATGAAAAAAATCAATTCACATTCAAAACCAAAGTGGCCGGCCACTTCCATTGTGTAACTCCCCATTAAATGCAATTAATGTGAAGTTATTAAGAAAATGGCTTTGTAACTTCCATGAGGTGGCAACCATGATGATGTGGTGCATTATCATTGGTCCACATCAATGCCAACTCACCAATGAGGTGGCATAAAGTCAAGTCAAACTTGACTTTTAAACTTCCTCTCAAGTCAAGTCAAACTTGACCAAATCTCTTCCATGGTTGATCTAATCTAACCATTTGATTCAAGCCAACTTAATATAATGAATCTAATTCATTAAATTAAGTTTATTTAATGAGTCATAATTTAAATTAGACTCATTGAATACATGAATCAACTTGAGTCCAACTCAAGTTAGCCCAATTAGGATTACTCTTAATCCAATTTGATTCATCAAATGAATCTAATCCTCTTGGTTCATCATATGAACCTAATCTCCATCTAATTGTCCTTAGTGTGTGACCCTATAGGTTCTTGTAACGTTGGCAATGCCCTAAACACATTTAGGAGCATAAGTAATGAGCGGTATCTAGCAACACATCATTACTACCCAAGTTACAATAATGTCGAGATCCAACATCACCTTGTGACTACCAATTGTGACTCCTCACAAAATAATGACAAGTGTCCTTCTATCCTAGACATCTAGATTGATCAATATGAGGCATAGACCGTGTCATCCTCTAATCAATCTAAATCTTGAACCCCAAGTAGACTCACTCAATCAAATGAGCTCAACATCTCATGTTGACTCATTTGGGCATGGTCATGCACTTAGTGGTCTCACTCTATCAAGAATATTGATGTCGCTCCCGTCATATGGGAGGGATAGATCCCATCTACATCACTCACATCCCTCTGCATAATTTGTTACATACCCGGTAATCGCCTTTATAGTCCACCCAGTTACGGGTGACGTTTGACAAAACCAAAGTACATAACTCCTTATGTAGGGATCCATGGTGACTTCAGGTCTAAGGACTAATAGTCATACTAATAGCCATATGAGAAAGTATATGACATTCATATAACGATCCATGATACTTTCTCATGGGGGTCATTCAGTATACATTCTCCAATGTATACCCATGTGTCAGCTTGATATCTCTATATCCATGACTTGTGAGATCAAGTCATCGAGCTGACCTACATGCTAGTCTTATTGCATTAACATTGTCCCTGAATGTTAATACTCGACTAGGAATGATTTAGAGTAGTGTTCCCTATATCATCTCACTATCGATTCAACTAATCGATTGATATAGGTATGAACCTTCTACTCACGGACGCTATTATACTTAGTCTATTTGGCACTAATACAAATAAGTATAATAACCAAACAAATGCCTTTATTAATATACAAGAATATGATACAATGAGTCCATACAATCATCAAATGATTGGCTCTAGGGCTCTAACTAACAATCTCCCACTAGCACTAGTGCCAATCAGTATAGGCTCTAAGGCCTAATGACCTAGTGTGACCATCATGCTTCCTCTCTGCCAAAGCCTTGGTCAAGGGATCTGCGATGTTAGCCTCTGTAGGTACTCTGTAAATCTTCACATCTCCTCTGTCGATAATCTCTCGAATGAGATAGAAGCGCCGTAGTATGTGCTTGGTCCGCTGGTGTAAGCGAGGTTCCTTCGCCTGTGCTATAGCTCCATTGTTGTCACAATAGAGCTCAACTGGGTCAGCGATGCTAGGAACCACCCCAAGTTCAGTGATGAACTTGCGGATCCAAACTGCCTCCTTTGCTGCCTCTGATGCAGCAATATACTCGGCCTCTGTTGTAGAATCAGCTACTGTGTCCTGCTTCGAACTCTTCCAGCTCACAGCACCACCATTTAAGCAAAACATGAACCCTGACTGCGATCGGTAATCATCCTGATCGGTCTGGAAGCTGGCATCACTGTAACCCTTTACAGTTAGCTCATCATTGCCTCCATATATCAAGAAATATTCTTTAGTCCTTCGTAAGTACTTAAGAATATTCTTGACCGCTATCGAGTGACTTTCACCTGGATCTGACTGGTATCTGCTCGTCATGCTCAAAGCATACGAGACATCAGGTCGAGTACATAGCATGACGTACATGATCGATCCTATGGCTGAGGCATAAGGGATCTGATCCATGCGATCTCTCTCCTCTCTAGAAGAGGGACCTTGAGTCTTCGAAAGACTCACGTCATGTGACATCGGCAGAAATCCCTTCTTGGAATTCTGCATGGCAAATCGAAGGAGTACCTTGTCAATGTATGTACTCTGACTTAGGCCAAGCAATCTCTCAGATCTATCTCTATAGATCTGTATCCCTAGAATACGGGATGCCTCACTTAAGTCCTTCATTGAGAAGCAACTCCCTAGCCAGGTCTTGACAGACTGAAGCATAGGGATGTCCTTCCCAATGAGTAGTATGTCATCCACATACAATATGAGGAAGACAACTATGTCCCCTATAACCTTCTTGTAGACACAAGGCTCATCTTCATTCTTGATGAAACCAAACTGTTTGATCGCATCATCGAATCGAAGATTCCAGCTCCGAGAAGCTTGCTTTAGTCCATAAATGGACCTATGCAGCTTGCATACTCTACTAGTATGCTGTGGATCTGCAAAACCCTCAGGTTGTGTCATGTACACATCCTTGAGTAGGTTTCCATTCAGAAACGCGGTTTTGACATCCATCTGCCATATCTCATAGTCATGGTAGGCTGCAATAGCAAGCATGATCCGAATGGACTTAAACATCGCCACTGGAGAAAAAGTTTCATCATAGTGAATACCATGAATCTGCTTGAAACCTTTAGCTACTAAGCGACCCTTATAGATAAGTCCATCTATGTCAGTCTTTCTCTTAAAGACCCACTTGCACCCAATGGGTTTTACCCCTTCAGGTGGATCAACCAAAGTCCATACTTGGTTGGTGTACATGGATTCCATCTCGGATCTCATGGATTCTAGCCATTTCTCGGAATCTGGTCTCATCACAGCTTCTTGATAGGTGGTAGGCTCATCCTCTATGAGCACAATGTCATCATGGTCAGACAAGAGAAAAGAGTATCTCTCAGGCTGACGACGTACCCTATCAGACCTGCGAAGAGGTATGTCTACTTGAACCGGTTGTTGTTCCTCAACTCCTTGTGGAACAATATCATCCACAACACTTTGTGGTTCCAGTTCAATTTCCATCGAGGCATTAGTTCTATTGTTCGCATCTTGAACTTCTTCAAGATCGAACGCGCTCCCACTAGTCTTTCTAGAAACAAAGTCCTTTTCTAGAAAGACCCCAGTCTTTGCCACAACTACCTTGTGCTGACTGGGAATGTAGAAGTAATATCCCTTAGTTTCCTTGGGATATCCGATGAAATAGCACTTGTCGGATTTGTGTCCTAATTTGTCTGAGACTTGGCGTCGTACGTAAGCCTCACATCCCCAAATTCTCATGAAAGACACCTGGACATCTCTCCCAGTCCATATCCTATATGGTGTCTTTATCACGGCCTTTGATGGAACTCGGTTGAGTATGAAAGCTGCCGTGTCTAGAGCATATCCCCATAGATATGTCGGAAGATCTGTGTGACTCATCATAGATCGTACCATATCTAATAGGGTACGATTCCTCCTTTCGGATACACCATTCCACTGTGGTGTTCCAAGAGGAGTGAGTTGAGATAGAATCCCACACTCAGCTAGGTAGTCACGAAACTCACGGCTAAGGTATTCTCCACCTCGATCTGATCGAAGTATCTTAATACACTTGCCAAGCTGGTTATGTACTTCATTCTTGAATTCTTTGAACTTTTCAAAGGATTCAGACTTATGTGTCATCAAGTACATATAACCATATCTACTGAAGTCATCAGTAAATGTGATGAAGTATCTATAACCGCCTCTAGCAGCAACATTGAAAGGGCCACATACATCACTATGTATGAGTCCTAACAAATCAGTTGCTCTCTCGCTATGCCCACTAAAGGGGGTCTTGGTCATCTTGCCTCGTAGGCATGACTCGCATATCTCATATGATTCTAAATCAAATGAATCCAGCAAACCATCATTATGGAGCTGGGATAAGCGCTTGTCATTTATATGACCTAAGCGACAGTGCCAGAGGTAGGTTTGGTTCATGTCATTTGACTTGAACCTCTTGGTACTAATGTTATAGATAGGACTCTCAAGGTCTAGAATATAGAGTCCGTTTATTAGTGGTGCACTACAATAGAACATATCTTTTAAATAAACAGAACAACATTTGTCTTTTATTATAAAAGAGTATCCTTTCTTGTCTAAACAAGAAACTGAAACTATGTTCTTAGTAAGAGCAGGCACATAACAACAATCATCTAAATCTAGTACAAGCCCAGAGGGCAGAGATAGCTGATAACAACAGCAACCGTGCTCCATTGCCTACTCGTAGGTCCACCTCGCCCTTTGCCAATGCTCGCTATTTCTCAGTGCACATCAGGACAAATGTGAGAAGCACATCCGTATCTAATACCCATGATGTAGAAATAGATAGATTGACTTCTATAACATATATACAAGTGGAAGTCTCACTTCGCTTCTTCTTAAGATCCTCAAGTATACCTTGCGGTTCCTCTTCCAATGCCCGGTCTCAGTGGAAGCAGGTAGCATCCTGGCGACCCCTCCTTTAGGCTTAATGCCTTGCCTTTGCCCTTGGTTTGGGACTTTCCCTTACCTTTGGGCTTGCCCTTGCCCTTGTGCTTCTGGACCATCAGAATGAGCTTAACCTTCTTAAGGTTAATCTCAGCAGTTCGTAACATACTAAGTAGCTCAGGCAGTGGTTTGTCAATCTCGTTTATGTTATAGTTGAGAACGAATTGACTATAGCTATCCGGCAAGGACTGCAAGATCAAGTCAGTGGCCAGCTCTTGGCCAAGTGGGAACCCCAGTCTTTGTAGGTTCTCTATGTACCCAATCATTTTGAGTACATAAGGACCTACAGGAGCCCCGTCTGACATCTTGCACTGAAACAGTGCCTTAGAGATCTCAAATCTCTCATGCCTCGCTTGTCCCTGATATAGTTGGCGAAGATGCTCAACCATATCGTAAGCGCCCATCAACTCGTGTTGCTTCTGAAGCTCAGAGTTCATGGTCGCGAGCATTAGACAAGACACATCTAATGCGTCGTCTTGATGCTTCTTGTAAGCATCTTTATCTGCTCGCGGGGCATTGGCAGGAGGAGCTTCCGGAATGGGCTGCTCCAGAACGTACAGTTTACGTTCCTGGGTGAGAACTATTCTCAAGTTCCTGTACCAGTCCAGGAAATTCGCTCCGTTGAGCTTGTCCTTCTCAAGGACAGATCGCAGGGAGAAGGAATTCGTGTTCGACGTCATGGTTATCTACAACAAAAAAATTTGCAGAAATAAATATCATATTCTTTAAAAATCATTTAATTAGGCCTTTAACTAAATTATGCTCCCACTGAATACTATAATTCATGTGGGACAAGATCCACATCATACTAACCCTTGAGTTAGCTTTGGCTAATACGCCCAAGGCTTAGTATGATCGGTAGGTAACGATTACCAATTACATCTCTATGCAACTCTTGTTTATAGGATCAAGATCCATATTTATATTAAAACTCGAGTTAGCTTTGGCTAATATGCCCGAGAGTTAATATAAACGTGATTTTGTCCTACCTTTCCAACTATTGGAAGAATGCCTATAATTGACTCGATCCAACCGAGTAACTAGGAATACTCAATCTAATTGAGTTTGTATTCACCCATGCGTTGATAGGCGGGACCAAGATTGTCCTTCCGTACCCTACCAAGATAATATGTATTGCTCTGCTTTGGCAGATTCAACAATACATGTGATCGAGGTAGTGATAGGTATCATGGCACGGTTAGGCATTAGAGTTGAGTCGATTGAGATCTAATCTAATCGAAAGGGATGCATCTTGTGCACGACTTAGATCTAATCTAATCGCAAGGGTGCATCATGTGCACGACTTAGATCTAATCTAATCGTAACGCACTAATTAATTAACTACTTATTAAATATGCATCACATACACAAGCAGTTAATTAATCTATTTGTGATTTAGTCATGACCCTACTACGATCTTCTCAAGCCAATGAGAAGATCGATTGGTCAACCTAGGGTCAACAGCTTCTCCAAGCTCCTCCCTTTGACCACCTTGTGTTGCTCGTGCCCGCCTCGGAACTCCGTCTCGTGTGGACCCTCCACCGCTCCAATTTGTACATTACAATTTGAAACTCGAGTTACATTCGAGTCTAAATCTAATTTACAACAAGAATATAAGAGAAGGCACGACGCGCAGGTCGCGAATATAATACAACACTCGCAAACACATAACGACACGCATGCCGTATTATGAATTACAACACAATCCAATCATATTGGGTTTTTGGGCCATGACTATCACAAAATTAATATATAATTCAAAATTATATATTTTTCATAATTATCTGTAATTTTAAAATTAATTTTTACAATTTTTACGAGTAAAATTTCCCGGCGGACCCGTTTAGCGGTTTCGGGCGCAATCGTTGAACGGATCCCCTTGCGGGGCCAGGGGCAGCACCCCTACCCGCGATCTAACCATCGCGAGGGTTCCTTTGCGATCCAACAACGCCTAAACCCACTGTCCCAAAACGATTTGGGCCGAGACATTGCCGTTTCGGAAAAATCTTCCCGGCGGGTTCGTTTTTTAGCGATTTCGGGTGCAACCGCGGAGCAAATCCCCTTGCGGGGTTAGGGGCAGTACCCCTACCCGCGATCTAACCATCGCGAGTTGCTCCTAAGCGATCTAATGGCACCCAAGCCCGCTGTCCCAAAAAAATTTGGGGTGAAACGAAGCCGTTTTGGAAAAATCTTTCCGGTAGCCGAAGCCTACAAGTGCCGAGACACTTGTGCTTCGCTTCTACGGAAAAATTACCCATAAAAACTTGAAAATCATAATTTTACAGAAAATTACAGAAACTTTAGTTTTCATAAAACCAAAAACAAACTCGTACAAGCCTTGCACGTGGCTCTGATACCACTGTTGGGTTCTTCGGGCCGCGAAAACCGCTTTTCGCGTCGCGGAAACCCCGAATCACCCATAGCCGTAGATCCGTGCAAGGAAAACCGAACGAAAATTCCGAGTACGAGTTTTACATATCTTTTTAGATCTACCCCTAGATCTACATGTTAAGAGCTTTACCCTTGTTGTGTGCCCTTTCGCGTTCCCGCTCGTCCAAGGAGTTGCCGGATCTCTAGACCGTCAAGCGTCGGTCCTCTAGAAGTATCCACACGGACACGTAGGTGGAGAAAAACCTCACACAAAAGTGTGCTAGCACCTTAGTGAGATTCGGCCAAAACAAGGAGGAGAGGGAGAGGGAGAGCTTGAGAGGAAGGAGGAAGGAGATACACACTTGAATGAAAAAAATCAATTCACATTCAAAACCAAAGTGGCCGGCCACTTCCATTGTGTAACTCCCCATTAAATGCAATTAAT
This sequence comes from Zingiber officinale, assembly GCF_018446385.1. Classification (NCBI taxonomy): domain Eukaryota; kingdom Viridiplantae; phylum Streptophyta; class Magnoliopsida; order Zingiberales; family Zingiberaceae; genus Zingiber; species Zingiber officinale. The sequence continues at coordinate 131,742,155 of NC_055996.1, forward strand.
GTGAAGTTATTAAGAAAATGGCTTTGTAACTTCCATGAGGTGGCAACCATGATGATGTGGTGCATTATCATTGGTCCACATCAATGCCAACTCACCAATGAGGTGGCATAAAGTCAAGTCAAACTTGACTTTTAAACTTCCTCTCAAGTCAAGTCAAACTTGACCAAATCTCTTCCATGGTTGATCTAATCTAACCATTTGATTCAAGCCAACTTAATATAATGAATCTAATTCATTAAATTAAGTTTATTTAATGAGTCATAATTTAAATTAGACTCATTGAATACATGAATCAACTTGAGTCTAACTCAAGTTAGCCCAATTAGGATTACTCTTAATCCAATTTGATTCATCAAATGAATCTAATCCTCTTGGTTCATCATATGAACCTAATCTCCATCTAATTGTCCTTAGTGTGTGACCCTATAGGTTCTTGTAACGTTGGCAATGCCCTAAACACATTTAGGAGCATAAGTAATGAGCGGTATCTAGCAACACATCATTACTACCCAAGTTACAAGAATGTCGAGATCCGACATCACCTTGTGACTACCAATTGTGACTCCTCACAAAATAATGACAAGTGTCCTTCTTGTTGGGGTTGCAAGGTTGCAAACATAGTCCCATATTGAAAACACATGGAAAAGATCATGGGTTTATAAGAGAAAGATATCTCCATTGGCATGAGACCTTTTGAGTAGAGCCCAAGAGCAAAATCATGAGGGCTTAGGCACAAAGTGGATAATATCATATCATTGTGGAGATATCTAAATTCTTTTCGATCCTACAATTGGTATCAGAGCCCAGACTGCCAGAAGGTTTAACCACCGACTGTGCACAAGAGCTATGGTCTGATTGAACCATGTGAGTACAATATTGACCTCGAACAAAGAAAGTGAGGGCTCCTATATTCGGATCAAGAGGACCAGACACCAGGCAGGAAGTCCTAGTAGGTCAGGTGGACCGAGGGGCAGGAAGTCCTAGTTGCGGCTAGGCAAGGAAGTCCTAGTAGGTCGGGTAGACCGAGGGGCAGGAAGACCTGGTGGGTCGAGGATCGGAGGTGGGAAGCCCATGGTCCTTTATTTGAGGGGGGGGGATTGTTGGGGTTGCAAGGTTGCAAACATAGTCCCATATTGAAAGCACATGGAAAAGATCATGGGTTTATAAGAGAAAGATATCTCCATTGGCATGAGGCCTTTTGAGTAGAGCCCAAGAGCAAAACCATGAGGGCTTAGGCCCAAAGTGGACAATATCATGTCATTGTGGAGATATCTAAATTCTTTTCGATCCTACACTTCTATCCTAGACATCTAGATTGATCAATATGAGGCATAGACCGTGTCATCCTCTAATCAATCTAAATCTTGAACCCCAAGTAGACTCACTCAATCAAATGAGCTCAACACCTCATGTTGACTTATTTGGGCATGGCCATGCACTTAGTGGTCTCACTCTATCAAGAATATTGATGTCACTCCCGTCATATGGGAGGGATAGATCCCATCTACATCACTCACATCCCTCTGCATAATTTGTTACATACCCGGTAATCGCCTTTATAGTCCACCCAGTTACGGGTGACGTTTGACAAAACCAAAGTACATAACTCCTTATGTAGGGATCCATGGTGACTTCAGGTCTAAGGACTAATAGTCATACTAATAGCCACATGAGAAAGTATATGACACTCATATAACGATCCATGATACTTTCTCATGGCGGGTCATTCAGTATACATTCTCCAATGTATACCCATGTGTCAGCTTGATATCTCTATATCCATGACTTGTGAGATCAAGTCATCGAGCTGACCTACATGCTAGTCTTATTGCATTAACATTGTCCCTGAATGTTAATACTCGACTAGGAATGATTTAGAGTAGTGTTCCCTATATCATCTCACTATCGATTCAACTAATCGATTGATATAGGTATGAACCTTCTACTCAAGGACGCTATTATACTTAGTCTATTTGGCACTAATACAAATAAGTATAATAACCAAACAAATGCCTTTATTAATATACAAGAATATGATACAATGAGTCCATACAATCATCAAATGATTGGCTCTAGGGCTCTAACTAACATTCCCTATATCATCTCACTATCGGTTCAGCTAACCGATTGATATAGGTAAGAACCTTCTACTCAAGGACGTTATTATACTTAGTTTATTTGGCACCAATACAAGTAAGTAAAATAACCAAAAACCAAATGCCTTTATTTATATAGAATATGATACAACAAGTCCAAAAAATATAATCATCAAATGATTGGCTCTAGGGCTCTAGCTAACAATCTCCCACTAGCACTAGTGCCAATCAGTGTAGGCTCTAAGCCCCAATGACCTAGTGTTGGACCCCGTGGTAGTTTTGATGTGATCAACCAAGTTGGTTAGGTCCTGCTGCGTTTGATCCCTGTGTCTGAGTGTGCAGGAGCTTAGGAGCACAGGAAGTCGAGCGGAAGACGCAGCTAGCGAGAAGGACGGCACGGGAAGGGAGCCGACGGGCTCGGTGCGTCCGAAGGACGAGAGAGCTGCGGAAGAGTACTCCGGTGGGCGTGAAGAGCGTGCGCGGCGTTCGAGGGACGTTAAGTCGGGACGGAAGGCTGCTCGAGGAGAAGGCCGGGAATTGGGTTCGGGTGAGCCCTATTCCGTGGCCAATCAAAAGAACGGAGCTTGAAGCCAAAGCGAAGAAGAAAAGGAGTCAAAAGAAGTTGGAAATTACTATAGCAGAAAGTTATTGCTTGAAGGCGCCTTAAACAGCTTGAAGGCGCCCATGAAGGCGCCTTGAAGCTGTTCAAGGCGCCTTGAGCGAGCTTTGACCGTTTGCTGCTGGATAAAGTTTATCCTCGGATCGAGTTGGGCGCCTTGAACCTGTTGGGCGCCTTGGACTCTCGGGATAAGATTTCGAGGGCCTATATAAAGGCCTCCGGAGCTAGGAATTCAACAACAACTCTAGCAATCAATCATAGCAATTCCTAAGCAACTAGTGAGCTTCAAAAGTGTAAAAGGCTTCTCGCCTTCAGAGAAGGAGATTTTTCTTACTACGCTTTTCTCTGGATTAACAACCTCCTTGGTTGTAACCGAGTTAAATCTCTGAGTCTTTTCTATTCGTGTTTCTTTTTCTTTCATTAATTTAGTTCTATTTAAATTATGAAATCCGAGGAGGGTATAGTTTGTTTTGTTTTCAGGCAATTCACCCCTCTTGTCGATCTCCCGCACCAACAATTGGTATCGAAGCTCGATCGCCTCAGAACCGCCAACTGAAGCACTACGATCAAGACGATGGCGGCGAACATCCATCCCAGTTTGGCGGAGACTTCGCCACATGGAAGCGCAAAATGGAGGTATTTTTTAAAACAGATTTTGATATTCTAATTACGATGAAATATGGTTTTGCAGCGCCGAAAGACAAAGAAGAAAACACATGGAGCAAGAAGGAGCAAGCCGATTTCGTCGCCAACGGAAAGGCTGAGTTCCATCTACTCAGCGTTCTACCGCCGCAGGAGGTAAATCGGATCGGAAGCTACGACTCCGCGAAAGATCTCTGGGAAAAATTCCTGGAGCTTCACGAAGGTACTTCCGAAGCAAAGCTAGCGAAGCGCGACATCCTCCGGAACCAATTAACGAACCTCCGGATGAACCAAGGCGAGAAGGTAGCGCAACTCCAAGCGAGAATCAAGGAGCTGATAACGCAACTAACGAACCTTGGAGAAGAGGTAACCAATCGGGATTCTATCCGATACGCGCTCAATGCCTTCCCGAGAACTCCAGAGTGGGCCTCCTTAGTAGATGCGTACTACATCTCTAAGGACCTCGAGGTAAGTACGTTAGAACAATTATTTTCAACTTTTGAATTTCACGAATCTCGAGTTTCAGAATCCAACGGAGCAGAGAAGACAAGTCAGAACATTGCCTTAAAGGCAAAGATGAACAGTTCTGACTCCGAAGCCTCAGTCGACGAATCCGAAGCGGCACTATTGGTAAGACACTTCAATAAGTTTTTTAGTACTAATAAATTTAAATCGCAGAGACATCATCGAAAAAAGAGGACGGTTCGCTGCTACAACTGCAACGAAGAGGGACACATCAAAGATGACTGCCCAAAGCTAAAGAGAAAGGAGAAAGAAAGGGCAAAGCCAAAATACAAGAAACCATAACCCTCCAAGCACAAGAATCTGAAGGCTACTTGGTCAGATTCGTCAACCTCTGAGTCGGACATCGAAGAATTCTCAAGGTTAGCGCTATTGGTGAACCATCAACCGGAAGAAGACTCAAGCTCAGAGATGAGCATCGATGAAGGGGGAGGAACATCAGAAGAAGAAAGCAGCAGTGAAGGGGGAGCGTCACCAGATCAGGTAAGTAAGGTACGCAATCTAACCCCAACTCAATCTTTCAAATTTATCAAGTCTCTTTCTAAAGAGTTAGATCAATTAGAAAAAGAGAATGCTGAACTAAAGTTGAACTTAGCAAGAGCATGCCCGTTAGAAATGTATGATCATCTAAAATCAGAAAATGAAAATTTAAAATTAGAAATTGAAAAATTAAAAAATGATGCATGCTTAAAGAAATTTCCAAAGTCAAAAATTAGAATTTATGGTAAATTAAATTGGTATATAAGGAAGCATCAATGTCAACTTAGAAAAATACCAAGAAACTATGTACCCCCTAGATTTTTGAATAATCCTGTAGGAATGAACCTCTATTGGGTTCCAAAATCAGTGCTGAATTAATTTTTCAAAAATTAAAAGCTTAAAGTGAGAAAATTAAACATTAAAATTCTTTATGGAAGCTTTGTCTAAGGAAGTGGTTGTTGCTCCAATAACCAAAAAGGCCTAGTGCCTCGCCACGACCTGGAAGCTAAAATATTGAAAGAAAATGTTTAATTAACTTTCTGAAAAAGCATTAAACTAGAATCAAATAATGCTTTAAAAGTTTTTAAATCTTTTTAATTTTTTTTTAAAAAAAAGTCAGATTGTGAAAATTTAAATTTGACTTAGAAATTTTTTTTTAAAATAATTCATATTGAGGTAGAAAATTTTTTCTGAAAATTTAAAAATTTGACTTAGAAATTTTTTTAGAAAAATTCATTTTGACTTAGAAATTTTTTTTTAAAAAAATTTCATATTGACTTAGAAAATTTTTTTATGAAAATTTAAATTTGACTTAGAATTTTTTTTTAGAATTCATTTTTAACTTAGAATTTTTTTTTTTTAAAAAAAAATTCTATACATTTCACTTAACTTAAGTTATTTGTTTCATATTTTCTTAACCCCATTTTTGCTGTGATCAAAGGGGGAGAGAAAAGTACAAGTTTAGGGGGAGTTAGAGAAAACTTAAAATTTATTTGTTTAAAAAAAAAAGTGTTACAATTTTACTAATTGCAAAAATTATTCTTAACTTGGTAGTTTAGTAATTTTTCTTTAAAATTACTATTTTTTGTCTATTTTTAACCCTAACTTGAACTTGGGTTGATGCACATCAAAAAGGGGGAGATTGTTGGACCCCGTGGTAGTTTTGATGTGATCAACCAAGTTGGTTAGGTCCTGCTGCGTTTGATCCCTGTGTCTGAGTGTGCAGGAGCTTAGGAGCACAGGAAGTCGAGCGGAAGACGCAGCTAGCGAGAAGGACGGCACGGGAAGGGAGCCGACGGGCTCGGTGCGTCCGAAGGACGAGAGAGCTGCGGAAGAGTACTCCGGTGGGCGTGAAGAGCGTGCGCGGCGTTCGAGGGACGTTAAGCCGGGACGGAAGGCTGCTCGAGGAGAAGGCCGAAAATTGGATTCGGGTGAGCCCTATTTCGGTTGGCCGGAATCACCCAAAAAGGAGTCAAAAGAAGCTGGAAATTACTGTAGCAGAAAGTTACTGTAGCAGAAGTTACTGTAGCTTGAAGGCGCCTTAAACAAGCTTGAAGGCGCCTTCAAGCCTGTTCAAGGCGCCTTGAGCAGGCCAGTTTGACCGTTTGCGCTGCGGATAAAGTTTTATCCGCAGATCGAGTTGGAGGCGCCTTGGACTCTCGGGATAAGATTTCCAGGGCCTATATAAAGGCCCCTGGAGCTAGGAATTCAACAACAACTCTAGCAATCAATCTGTTAGCAATTCCTAAGCAACTAGTGAGCTTCAAAAGTGTAAAAGGTTTCTCCGCCTTCAGAGAAGGAGATTTTTATTACTACGCTTTTCTACTGTCCTGGATTAACAACTTCCTTGGTTGTAACTATGTTAAATCTCTGAGTCTTTTCTATTCGTGTTTCTTTTTCTGTTTCATTAATTTAGTTGCTGATTTAAATTCTGAGTTGAAATCCGAGGAGGGTATAGTTTGTTTTTGTTTTCAGCAATTCACCCCCCTCTTGCCGGTCTCCGCTGCACCAACAAGTGTGACCATCATGCTTCCTCTGTGCCAAAGCCTTGGTCAAGGGATCTGCGATGTTAGCCTCTGTAAGTACTCTACAAATCTTCACATCTCCTCTCTCGATGATCTCTCGAATGAGATGGAAGCGCCGTAGTATGTGTTTGGTCCGCTGGTGTGAGCGAGGTTCCTTTGCCTGTGCTATAGCTCCATTGTTGTCACAATAGAGCTCAATGGGGTCAGCAATGCTAGGAACCACCCCAAGTTCAGTGATGAACTTGCGGATCCAAACTGCCTCCTTTGCTGCCTCTGATGCAGCAATGTACTCGGCCTCTGTTGTAGAATCAGCTACTGTGTCCTGCTTCGAACTCTTCCAGCTCACAACACCACCATTAATGCAAAACACGAACCCTGACTGCGATCTATAGTCATCCTGGTGGGTCTGGAAGCTAGCATCACTGTAACCCTTTACAACTAGCTCATCATTGTCTCCATATATCAAGAAATATTCTTTAGTCCTTCTTAAGTATTTAAGAATATTCTTGACCGCTATCCAGTGACTTTCACCTGGATCTGACTGGTATCTGCCCGTTATGCTCAAAGCATACGAGACATCAGGTCGAGTACATAGCATGGCGTACATGATAGATCCTATGGCTGAGGTATAAAGGATCTGATCCATGCAGTCTCTCTCCTCTCTAGAAGAGGGACCTTGAGTCTTCGAAAGACTCACGCCATGTGACATTGGCAGAAATCCCTTCTTGGAGTTCTGCATGGCAAACCGTAGGAGTACCTTGTCAATGTATGTACTATGACTTAGGCCAAGCAATCTCTTAGATCTATCTCTATAAATCTGTATCCCTAGAATGCGGGATGCTTCACCTAAGTCCTTCATTGAGAAGCAACTCCCTAGCCAGGTCTTGACAGACTGAAGTATAGGGATGTCCTTCCCAATGAGTAGTATGTCATCCACATACAATATGAGGAAGACAACTATGTCCCCTACAACCTTTTTGTAGACACAAGGTTCATCTTCGTTCTTGATGAAACCAAACTGTTTGATTGCATCATCGAATCGAAGATTCCAGCTCCGAGAAGCTTGCTTTAGTCTATAAATGGACCTATGCAGCTTGCATACTCTGCTAATATGCTGTGGATCTACAAAACCCTCAGGTTGTGTCATGTACACATCCTCGAGTAGGTTTCCATTCAGAAACACGATTTTGACGTCCATCTGCCAGATCTCGTAATCGTGGTAAGCTGCAATAGCAAGCATGATCCGAATGGACTTAAACATCGCTACTGGAGAAAAGGTTTCATCATAGTCAATACCATGAATCTGCTTGAAACCTTTAGCTACCAAGCGACCCTTATAGATAAGTCCATCCATGTCAGTCTTTCTCTTAAAGACCCACTTACACCCAATGGGTTTTACTCCTTGAGGTGGATCAACCAAAGTCCATACTTGGTTGGTGTACATGGATTCCATCTCGGATCTCATGACTTCTAGCCATTTCTCGGAATATGGTCTCATCACAGCTTCCTGATAGGTGGTGGGCTCATCCTCTATGAGCACAATGTCATCATGGTCAGACAAGAGAAATGAGTATCTCTCAGGCTGACGACGTACCCTATCAGACCTGCGAAGAGGTATGTCTACTTGAACTGGTTGTTGTTCCTCAACTCTTTGTGGAACAACATCATCCACAACACTTTGTGGTTCCAGTTCAATTTCCATCGAGACATCAGTGCTATTGTTCGCATCTTGAACTTCTTCAAGATCGAACGCGCTCCCACTAGTTTTTCTAGAAACAAAGTCCCTTTTTAGAAAGACCCCAGTCTTTGCCACAACTACCTTGTGCTGACTGGGAATGTAGAAGTAATATCCCTTAGTTTCCTTGGGATATCCTATAAAATAGCACTTGTCGGATTTGAATCCTAATTTATCTGAGACTTGACGTCTAACGTAAGCCTCACAACCCCAAATCCTCATGAAAGACACCTGGGCATCTCTCCCAGTCCATATCCTATATGGTGTCTTTATCACGGCCTTAGATGGAACTCGGTTGAGTATAAAAGCTACCGTGTCTAGAGCATAGCCCCAAAGGAATGTCGGAAGATCTGTGTGACTCATCATAGACCGTACCATATCTAATAAGGTACGATTCCTCCTTTCGGATACATCATTCCACTGTGGTGTTCCAGAGGAGTGAGTTGGGATAGGATCCCACACTCAGCTAGATAGTCACGAAACGCATGGCTAAGGTATTCTCCACCTCGATCTGATCGAAGTATCTTAATACTCTTGCCAAGCTGGTTCTGTACTTCATTCTTGAATTCTTTGAACTTTTCAAAGGATTCAGACTTATGTGTCATCAAGTACACATAACCATATCTACTGAAGTCATCAGTAAATGTGATGAAGTACCTATAACTACCTCTAGCAGCGACATTGAAAGGGCCACATACATCACTATGTATAAGTCTTAACAAATCAGTCGCTCTTTCGCTGTGCCCACTAAAAGGTGTCTTGGTCACATACATCACTATGTATGATTCGCACATCTCATAAGATTCAAAATCAAATGAGTCCAGCAAACCATCCTTATGGAGCTGGGATAAGCGCTTGTCATTTATATGACCTAAGCGACAGTGCCAGAGATAGGTTTGGTTCATGTCATTTGACTTGAACCTCTTGGTATTTATGTTATAGATAGGGCTCTCAAGGTCTAGAATATAGAGTCCATTCAACAGAGGTGCACTACAATAGAACATATCGTTTAAATAGACAGAACAACATTTGTTCTTTATTGTAAACGAAAATCCTTTCTTATCCAAACAAGAAACTGAAATTATGTTCTTAGTCAAGGCAGGCACATAACAACAATCATCTAATTCTAGTACAAGCCCAGAGGGTAGAGATAGATAGTAAGTTCCTACAACAATAGCAGCAACCCGTGCTCCATTGCCTACTCGTAGGTCTACCTCACCCTTCGTCAATGCCCTGCTATTTCTCAGCGCTTGTATATTAGTACAAATGTGCGAAGCACATCCGGTATCTAATACACACGATGAAGAAATAGAGAGGTTGACTTCTATAACATGTATACCTGAAGTAGAAATCTTATTTCTCTTCTTCTTAAGATCTTCCAGGTATTCTTTGGAGTTCCTCTTCCAGTGCCTTGCTTGTCCTTGATATAGGTGACAAAGATGTTCAACCATATCGTAAGCGCCCATCAACTCGTGTTGCTTCTAAAGCTCAGAGTTCATGGTCGCGAGCATTAGACAAGACACATCTAATGCGTCATCTTGATGCTTCTTGAAAGCATCTCGGTCAGCTCGCGGGGCAGTGGCTGGAGGAGCCTCCGGAATGGGCTGCTCCAGAACGTACAGTTTACGTTCTTGGGTGAGAACTATTCTCAGGTTCCTGTACCAGTCCAGGAAGTTTGCTCCGTTGAGCTTGTCCTTCTCGAGGATAGATCGCAGGGAGAAGGTGTTCGACGTCATGGTAATCTACAACATAAATAAAAGCAGAAATAAATATCATATTCTTAATCATTTAATTAGGTCTTTAACTAAATGATGCTCCCACTGAATTCTATAATTCATGTGGGACAAGATCCACATCATACTAACCCTTGAGTTAGCTTTGGCTAATACGCCCAAGACTTAGTATAATCGGTAGGTAACGATTACCAATTACATCTCTATGCAACTCTTGTTTATAGGATCAAAATCCGCATTTATATTAAAACTCGAGTTAGCTTTGGCTAATACGCCCAAGAGTTTATATAAACATGATTTTGTCCTACCTTTCCAACCATTGGAAAATGTCTATAGTTGTACTCGATCCAACCAAGTAAACTAGGAATACTCAATCTAATTGAGTTTGTACTCGCCCATGCGTTGATAAGCGGGACCAAGATTGTCCCTCTGTACCCTACCAAGATAATATGTGTTGCTCTGCTTTGGCAGATTCAACAACACATGTGATCGAGGTAGTGGTAGGTATCACGGCATGGTAGACATTACGAGTTGACGTGATTTAGATCTAATCTAAATGATGATGCGTATCAAATACTTGATTTAGATCTAATCTAATCGTGGGGTGCATCATGTGCACGATTTAGATCTAATCTAATCGCTAGGCACTAATTAACTACTTAATTAAACATGCATCACATACATATAAGCAATTAATTAAATTATTTTGTGATTGTGTCATGGCCCTACTACGATCTTCTCAAGCCAATGAGAAGATCGGATGGTCAACCTAAGGTCAACAGCTTCTCAAGTTTCTTCCTTTGACCACCTTGTGTTGCTCGCGCCCTCCTCGTAACTCCGTCTCGTGTGGACCTTCCACCGCTTCAAAATTACATTACAATTTTGAAACTCGAGTTACATTCGAGTCTAAATCTAATTTACAACCAGAATATAAATAGGGAGGCACGACGCGCAGGTCGTGCACAAACACATGACGGCACGCAGGCCGTATTATAAATTACAACACAAATCCAATCATATTGGGTCTTTTTGGGCCATGACTATCACAAAAATAATATATAATTCAAAATTATATATTTTCATAATTTTTTGTAATTTTTTCATAATTTTTTATAATTTTTTCATAATTTTTATGAGTAAAATTTTCCCGGCGGTCCCGATTAGCGATTTCGGGCGCAATCGCGGAACAAATCCCCTTGCGGGGTTAGGGGAAGTACCCCTACCCGCGATCTAACCATCGCGAGTTGCTCCTAAGCGATCCAACAGCGCCTTAGCCCGCTGTCCCAAAAATGTTTTGGGTCGAAACATTGCCGTTATGGAAAAATCTTCTCGGTAGTCGAAGCCTAAAAGTGTCTAAACACTTGTGCTTCGCTTCTACGAGAAAAATACCCTTTAAAACTATAAAAATCATAAAATTACAGAAATTCACATAATGTTTATTTTTCATAAAAACCAAAATAAACTCATACACGCCTTCGCACGTGGATCTGATACCACTGTTGAAATTTTCGGGCTGCGAAAACCGCTTTTTCGCGTCGCGGAAACCAAATGATTGGCTCTAGGGCTCTAGCTAACACAGCCAGCACAAATGCCCCGGAGAACAAACTGATATGAAGTGCTCAAGACAAGATCCTATGGAAGATATTTCATTGATTGAAAGCCAACAATTCGTAACATTGCTTAACTAGAAGGAAGACCAAGAGTCTTGCAATGAATTCAAGACCAAGAAAGGAGAATGACTCTTTGCCACTCCTAGTCAAAATAAAATGCAACCTTTTCATTTCCCTAGTTGCATGTATTTGTTTAATGGCACTTAAATGCACACTTGTTTAATTGAACTTTGCTGTTAGCAAAGTTTATGTATTTAAGGAGATGTAATGAGTGAAGAAAGGGATCCGAAGAATAAGTTCTATTTTCTCTTCCTAAAGGCTTAGAGATCTTTTATTGGAGAAATTCTAGAGTTCGGTGGTGCTTGTGTTGTATCTGATCATTAGTTTTCTCGCCATCAATCGAGAATCGGTGGTGTTGCTGTATCCGATTTGGGGTTGGTGCTCACGGTTTGACATCATTTTGGTATCAGATCTGCCAGGTTGATGGCAAATTGACGTCGACGTCCGACTAACGGTGAAGCTGCGGTTCAGGAGCGTGACCTTCGTGATGTTGACATTGAGGACTTGCGAAGGTAGGTCCAACAATTGCAGCAGCAAATACAAACAATGCAAGTTAATCATTCTCGTCAAAACTCTGACCGTGAGTCATCGGGAGAAGAGGTGAATCCTTTTCACAATAGAGGAAGTGGTCTTGAGTCTCCTCGGCAAAGACGAATTGAGCGTCGTTCCGGGCATTCGAATGAGATGAAGGTGAATGTTCCAGAGTTCGTGGGGAAAATGGATCCAGAGGAATTCCTTGATTGGTTGCTTACTATCGAACGAGTGTTCGAATATGAAGACTTTTCTGATGAGAAGAGGGTGAAAACGGCAGCCCTCAAGCTTCGTAAATATGCGAGCTTGTGGTGGGAAAATCTTAATCATCACGTCGTCGAGAAGGAAAAAGCAAAATCTGTACATGGGAGAAGATGCGACGGGAACTCTGCAAAAGATTTTTGCCGATAAATTATCGTCAAGATTTATTTCTCCAGTACCATGATTTGAAACAAGGAGATCGTAGCGTTGAAGAATACACTTATGAGTTCAAACAATTGAAGCTACGTTGTGATGTTACGGAGCAAGAGGAGCAAACAATCGCTCGCTACCTTAGTGGGCTAAAAGGTATTATTTCCGATGCAGTTGAACTTCAATCATATTGGTCTTTTGTCGATGTATGTAAACTTGCCCAGAAGATTGAGAAGCAGTTATCAAAGAAGAGCCCCCATAAATCTGTTGCGAAGGCTGTTAGAGTGTATACTAAAAGCCTAGCTTTTGGTATAAACATTAATCTAGAAATAAGAATCACATTAGTCAAATGTCTACATTTATGATAAATGTAGTTGCTCAATTAATTTATATTGTAGATAACATGGTGTGTGGTGTCACATACAGAAGATCATGTTATCGGTTCCTTATAAATTATAAACAGTAGCTCACGACCAAGATGGAAAGGAACAAACCATTGGAAGGTCGTAGTGTAATTAGGTATTAGTTTATCTTAACTATATGATTACACTAGTACACTTAGAGTGTATTGAGTAGGACCATTTGAGGTCGTTCCTTTTATACTGACTTTATAAAAGAATAAAGACCTCAGTTATTATGGAAGTGTGTGCTCTTAATCCTAATATAATAACAAGCACATATATTTGATATTTATTTCTTTAATTTATCAATGGGTGAGATTTAGTTCGATAAATCAATAAACCCGATAAGTTGGGAAATGATATCACTTATAGTGTGTGTTGTTGATTATAGAAGGAAACTGTGTCCTAGTGATCTAGGTTGAGAATGTCCCCAAGAGGAGCTCATAAGGATTGTCATGTTAAACCCTGCAGGTGGACTTAGTCCGACATGACGATGAAGTTGAGTGGTACTACTCTTGGAGCTAGATATTAATTAAGTGAGTTGTCAGTAACTTACTTAATTAGTGGACATTTGTTATCTTAAACACAGGGAGACTAACACACTCATAATAAGAAGGAGCCCAAAATGTAATTTGGGATTGGTGCGGTAGTTCAATAATAGTTCTTTAGTGGAATGAATTATTGTTGATGAAATTAAGTTGTGTGTTCGGGGCGAACACGAGATTAATTTCATCGGGAGACCAAAACCAATTCCTCCTCTCGGTCCCTATCGTAGCCTCTAGTATATTGAGATTTATACCACCGCATACCCACCTTCTTACCCATCCAATGGGTGGCCAAGCTAGCTTGGAACCCAAGCTAGGGCCGGCCAAGTCAAGTGGATGAGCCATGAAGGTGGTCGGCCAAACATGGGTCCCAAGCTTAGGTGGCACCACTAGAATATTAAAAGGATTTTTATTAAAATTATTTCTTATGTGGATATCATGATTTTAAAGAGAGTTTAAAAATTAAAAATTTCCTTTTATAGCTTTCTACAAAGATTAAGAGAAGAGATTAATCTCTTTCCTTATTTGTAGTTTAAAAGGATGGTTTTAATTTTTGGTAAAACTTTCTTTATTTGTAAATCATCTACATGTTTAAAGAGAGTTTAAAATTTGAAATCTTTCCTTATTTGTTGATTAAAGGAGGATTTTAAATTTTAAGAAAACTTTCCTTTTAATTATATTCATGATTTAAAGAGAGTTTAAAATTAAATATTCTCTTTTATAAGTTTCTACAAAAGATTAAGAAAAGATTTGATATCTTTCCTTATTTGTAGATTAAAAGAGATTTTAATTTATAGAGATAACTTTCTTTTATCCACATGTTTAAAAGAAAGATTTTAATTTATTAAATTTCCTTTTTATAAACCAATCATGAAGGGATTAAATTATTGGAGAAATTTTATAAATTTCTGGAGACAAATTAGGAAGTTTTAATTAATTAAAACTCTCCTTGTTTGTAACTTTGGTGTGGGCCATGTAAATTGAGGAAAGGAAAATTGTTTTAATTAAATAAATTTTTCCTTTTCATGGCAAAAGAATTAAGGAAGTTTTAATTAAATTTCCTTATTTGCCAAGACCAAGGATTATAAAGAGGGGTAGAGAAGGCTTCATGGTGAACAACCTCTATTATTTCTCTCCTCTTTTCCTTGGTGTTGTGGCCAACCTCTCTTCCTCTCTTCCTCTTGGTGGTGGCGAACCTTCTCTATTTGTTTGGAGCTCTTGTGGTGGCGGATACTACTTGGAGAAGAAGAAGAAGAAGGAGAAAGCTTGTATCCCTTGGAGCTTGGTTGGTGGAAAAGATCTTCATCTTTTGGAAGCTTTGTGCTTGCCGAAACTTGAAGAAAGGAGAAGAAGGTGCTTTGGTGGATTCTCATCTCGGAAGATCGTTGCCCACACCGAGGTTAGAAGAGGAATACGGTAGAAGATCAAGAGGTCTTTCTAAAAGGTATAACTAGTATTTTTTCTTTCCGCATCATACTAGTTATTTTTGGAAATAATACCAAATACAAGAGGCTTACGATTCTAGTATTTCGAATATGTTTTTCGAAGTTGTGTTCTTTTGTTTTATTTTTCCTTGTGATTTGATTGTTCTTTTCGGTTAACCTAAAGTTATTTTAGGAAATTAAATATTAGATTTCTATAAAAGGTTTTGTCTAGTCGGTGGTGGTTGCTCCCATATCCAAGAAGGCCATGTGCCTCGCCACGTCAGTACTGGGAACCAATTATGGAAATTAATATTTAATGGAATTAATAACTTAAGGTGATTTGGGTCGAACGTGTTAAGTTCCGCAGGAGATCCAAGTCAAAACCTAAAAGAACAAATAAATTAAGTTTTGGATCAAACGTGTTAAGTTCCGCAGGCGATCCAAAATTTAATTTAAAAGAACACATGGTAGCTAGGAAAAGGTTCAGACCTTTGTACAAAATTTTTGTACAGTGGAACCTCTAGGTTTTCCGAGTAGCAACCAACAATTGGTATCAGAGCTAGGGTTTTGCCTCTATGTATTTGGTATTAGTTTAATTATGCACATGTCATACATAATTTAGGCAGGTTAATAGTAGGATGTGCTAACTTTGTGGATGCAGGATCCAACTATTATGGCTTTTAGTTATTATGTGTGTGATTGGACCCTTGGACATGTCAAGGGCATTTATCTGAGTGTGCATGATTGTATTAAAATACAGCAGGAGTTGTATTTAGTTTTATTAGGATTTTATTTTTGATCTAGATACATGTACATTCCTTTTATGGAATATAGGATCAAAATGTAAAATTCTATTTATGTCGCGGATCGAATCTTGCAAAGCGTGGAACCTTCTAAGGACCAGAGGCGCAGCGGAACTAGGAGCAAGATGGATGCGACAGCTAGACCCGGTGGCGGTGGCCAAATATGGCAGCAGCTTGGGATGACAACACACGGAGGACAACTAGAGATAAAAGCCATAATAGTTGAAAATTAGATTTTCTATTTATTGCTTTTATATTGTGCTGTGTGTGCATGTTAGTATACATGACTAGTAGGCTAGCATAGTTAAAATTCCTCGTTTATAAATAACTAAGTGGGAGAGGGATTTTTAAATAAATCCCATGGTCTCCATTCTTGGTTTGTAAGTGATGCAAACAAGCTTGCGTTGGCTTTGAGTGCCTTCCTCCATACGGATGAGCTTGTTTGTGGATCACTAGAAGACTTCCATTTTGGATGACTATAGGAAGTTAATTAAGGCGTGTGATCTTCCCCAACGGAAGGGCATAATCTTATTAATGAACTTAGTGTCAAGTAATGGTATACACTTAGACACATCTAATAGTATCCTCCCCATCGGAGTCACTGCTATTATTTGTGTGACCAAATGAAACCAACTATTAATTTGTCATGAAACTAGGTTGACAAGATAATAAAATTAAAGGGTTAAAACTCCTCTTACAAATGATTGATTTTGTATACGTCCACACTAACGTGGCATACAAAATTAACGGTGTTTGAGATAATTTTATTTGTCATAAAGATACGTTGACAAGATAGTTAATGGGTAAAACCCTCCTTTTACAAATGTTGAATTTGTATACGTCCACACTAACGTGGCATGCAAAATTCACGGTGTTTGAGGTGTTGGTGAATTTAAATAATATTATTTGAGGAATCAATGTTATTTTAAATTCAAAGAGTTTTGACCAAATATTTGATCAAAGACAGATCAACTATTAATTTTATTCGTCATAAAGTAAAGTTGACGAGATAATAAAATTAATGAATAAAATCTCCTCTTCGATTTTGTATACACAAAATTCATGGAGATTTTAAGGAGTTGATCTTGACCAAATATTTTTGTAATTCTTAGGATGTTTGTCAATCCCCAGTAGTCATACTATAGAAAAGACTTAGTAGTCCCAATTGTAATGATTGGAAATAGGACTTGGACATTAAGGTAGACTGTCTTCTAAGAACTAAGAACAATTTAGGTGTATTTAATTCATTAGTTGAAACAGGTCTAGTGGTGTTATCTACCAGAACCTGGAGTGTAGATACAAGATGCCATTAATCATGTCTGCAATTCATTGCAGGGTTCCAGGAAACCCGACAACTAAATGAAAGGTAAATCACCGTCCACATGGGTACTACTGTAAAAGTGGTAGCTGTTGCAGTGGGAGATGCTTATTCTTTGATAAGAATAAAATATGGATTTTAAGTAATTGTCTTTACGTACCAAGTTTAGAAAGAACCTGATTTCAGTTTCTAAACTATTATAGATATTGTGTCTATTTTGATAACAAAGTTGTTATCAAGAAAAATAGGGAAGTTATCTATTCTGGTATGATGGTTGACAATTTATAATCCAATAACTCCCACGATGCAACAAATGGAAATTAATAACACATCTTCTAATTTTAAGAGAAAGCAACCTTCGGAATTGAACCAATTATATCTTTGGCATCTAAAGCTAGGTTATACTTGAGTAGGATTCATTGGTAGCTGATGAACTTTTGGGTTCATTGGTAGTGGAAATCTTTCCAACCTGCGAGTCTTACTTGGAAGGAAAATAACCAAGAAGCTTTTAAGTCCAAGGGGTATGGAGTCAAAGATATGTTGAAATCGGTTCATTCTGATTTGTGTGATCCTATGACTATCCAGACAAGAGGTAGTATTGAATATTTTGTCTAATTTATAGATAACTATTCAAGATACAAATAAATTTACTTAATGTACCGCAAGACTAAGTACTTTGATTAGTTCAAAGAGTACAAGGTTGATGCGGAGGAATAAAGTACAAAGTCACTATGGAAGATCGTAGTGGCAAGTACCTCTTGAGAGATTTTAGGAGTCACTTATCAGAAGTTGAATTTCAATCCTAACTAACTGCATCTGGTACACCCCAAATGGTGTAGTAGAAAGAAGGAAAAGAACTCTTATGGAATAATTAGATAGATGATGAGTTATTAAGAAAATTACCAAATTTGTTTTAAGGATAAACTCTGAAAATGAAAGTGAACATAGTGCCTTCCAAGTCATAACTCTCTACTCATATAGAATTGCTGAATAGGCGTAAGCCTATTTTGAAGCATATTCGGATTCAGGTAATCCAGCATATATGTTAAAGAGAGATAATGATAAGTTGGATAGGAGTTCACTTGTTTGTAAGTTATCCTAGATAAACAAAAGTAGGTTTATAGTCTTAAAAATCAGAAGGTCATTGATAACATCAATGACTGATTTTTAGAAAAGGACTATATAATGAACCACGTGCTCATAAGTAAATTTGTTCTTAAGAAAATAATAAAAGACATGTCTAATCTAGTACCAACTGTACAAGATGAGATACCACAAGAAAACTGCAACACGTATCACAAATGATACACAATTGCAGAAAATGCCTTGTCGTAGTGGGAGGGTTGTTAAGCAACCTTAAAAGATTCATGTTTTGGGAGAATTTTTGAACTCGATCCCTGAAGGACATGAACCTGATCTCCGGACATATGACGAAGCACTTCAAGATAAATATGAAGCATCTTGGCAAAGAGTAATGAATAATAGAATTAGAATATATGTATTCTAATAAAATCTGGAAGCTTGTAGAACCACCAAGTGGTGTAAAAGCCTTTGGGTGTAAAAGGTCTATAATAGAAAAAGAGGGATAGACAGGAAGGTAGAAACCTTCAAAGCAAGGCTTGATGAAAAAGAAAACCTTTTTCACTGGTAGCCATGCTTAAGTCTATCCGGATTCTTTTATCTATTTGGCAAGTGGATGTCAAGACAGCATTCCTTAATGGAAGTCTTGAAGAAAGCATCCATATAAAGCAACCAGAAGGGTTCATTGCAAAGTGCTAAGAGCATCTTCTGTGCAAGCTCAATCAGTCTATGGACTGATACAAAGCTTCAAGGTCTTGGAACATCCAGTTTATCAAAGTAATCCACACCTATGGATTTATTGAGTAAACGGATAAAGTTTTGTGTATACAAAAGATGTGATGGAAACGTGGTGGTATTTCTTGTACTATACGTAGATAACATTTTTGGTAGTTGGAAACAATATCAAAATGTTGTCAGAAGTAGGGGTATGGTTGTCCAAATAATTCGATATAAAGGACTTGGGAGAATGTATATATTTTAAGATCAAAGTAATAAGGGATCACAAGAAAAAATATATTTATTCCAAGCTTGATACATCGGAAAAATCCTTGCTCGTTTAAGCATGCAAAACTCCTCAAAAGGTTTCTTACCTTTTAAGCATGGAGTGTCTTTATCTAAAGAGATGTCTCCGATGACATTAAAGGAGATTGAGGACATGTAGGCGGTTCTTTCGGCAATTAGACAACCTAATGTATGCTATACGAGATCTGAAATTTGTTTTGCCAAGGCATAGTTAGCAAATATCAAAGTAACCCTTGACAAGGACATTGAACTGATAAAGCATATATTAAAGTACCTTAGAGGCTAGAGATTATATGCTAGCTTACAAGATTAATTTGGTCCTAGTGGGTTGCATGGATTTTGGCTTCCAATCGGATAGGGCTAATAATAAGTCAACCTCGGGGTTTTGTGATTACTTTAGGAGGTATAGTCATAACTATGGAAGAGTGATAAGCATAGGTGTTTTTCTCCACCATGAAGCTTAGTATATGGCAAGCCTCGAGGTAGCCATAAAAGTGAATGACTCAATAACCTCAAGATAGACTTAGATATGATTTCGGTTCGTCCAAAGATTGTTACAATTTAATGTAATAATGTTGGTGCAGTATCAAACTCGAAGAAACCATAAGTCTATAAGGCAAGTAAACACAATAGAGTACCACTCATATGAGAAATCGTATAAACGAGGAGAAGTTGTTCTGCCTAGATTGCATCACGTGATGACCTATAGATCTTTTCACTAAGGTCCTTAAGGCAAGAGCTTTTGATGGACATGTTGAAGGGTTGGGAATCGGATGTATGGCAGCAGATATGGCGACTTAGTCTTTTAGTATAACTGGGAGATTGTTAGAATGTATACTAAAAGTCTAGCTTTTGGTATAAACATTTATCTAGAAATAAGAATCACATTGGTCAAATGTCTACATTTATGATAAATGTAGTTGCTCAATTAATTTATATTGTAGATAACATGGT
Organism: Zingiber officinale; assembly: GCF_018446385.1. Taxonomy (NCBI): domain Eukaryota; kingdom Viridiplantae; phylum Streptophyta; class Magnoliopsida; order Zingiberales; family Zingiberaceae; genus Zingiber; species Zingiber officinale. Next base: position 131,762,166 of record NC_055996.1, read on the forward strand.
GTGTGGTGTCACATACAGAAGATCATGTTATCGGTTCCTTATAAATTATAAACAGTAGCTCACGACCAAGATGGAAAGGAACAAACCATTGGAAGGTCGTAGTGTAATTAGGTATTAGTTTATCTTAACTATATAATTACACTAGTACACTTAAAGTGTATTGAGTATGACCATTTGAGGTCGTTCCTTTTATACTGACTTTATAAAGGAACAAAGACCTCAGTTATTATGGAAGTGTGTGCTCTTAATCCTAATATAATAACAAGCACATATATTTGATATTTATTTCTTTAATTTATCAATGGGTGAGATTTAGTTCGATAAATCAATAAACCCGATAAGTTGGGAAATGATATCACTTATAGTGTGTGTTGTTGATTATAGAAGGAAACTGTGTCCTAGTGATCTAGGTTGAGAATGTCCCCAAGAGGAGCTCATAAGGATTGTCATGTTAAACCCTGCAGGTGGACTTAGTCCGACATGACGATGAAGTTGAGTGGTACTACTCTTGGAGCTAGATATTAATTAAGTGAGTTGTCAGTAACTTACTTAATTAGTGGACATTTGTTATCTTAAACACAAGGAGACTAACACACTCATAATAAGAAGGAGCCCAAAATGTAATTTGGGATTGGTGCGGTAGTTCAATAATAGTTCTTTAGTGGAATGAATTATTGTTGATGAAATTAAGTTGTGTGTTCGGGGCGAACACGGGATGCTTAATTTCATCGGGAGACCAAAACCAATTCCTCCTCTCGGTCCCTATCGTAGCCTCTAGTATATTGAGATTTATACCCACCGCATACCCACCTTCTTACCCATCCAATGGGGCCGGCCAAGCTAGCTTGGAACCCAAGCTAGGGCCGGCCAAGTCCAAGTGGATGAGCCATGAAGGTGGCCGGCCAAAGCATGGGTCCCAAGCTTAGGTGGCCGGCCACTAGAATATTAAAAAGGATTTTTATTAAAATTATTTCTTATGTGGATATCATGATTTTAAAAGAGAGTTTAAAAAATTAAAAATTTCCTTTTATAACTTTCTACAAAAGATTAAGAGAAGAGATTAATCTCTTTCCTTATTTGTAGTTTAAAAGGATGGTTTTAATTTTTGGTAAAAACTTTCTTTATTTGTAAATCATCTACATGTTTAAAAGAGAGTTATATTTGTATGCCTAAAAACTTTCTTTATTTTAGGTATGAATCACAAGTAGTATCATATAGGTGACTTATATTTGTATGCTAGATATTATCCATACAGATTGGGAACGAGTTATTGTCAGAAAGAGGAAGTCTTAAATTGGTTTCTGACGCCGCATACCTGTTCCAAACTGGTTTCTCTGAAGCTAGGGTTTCCTACCCTAGATGAGGAGCACGGGGAGCACCGAAAATGGAGAGGTGAGATACAACGGTGGCACAAGCAGCGGAAATAGGGAAATCGACGTGAGTGAAGTTGTGGGGGCGGTGATTGCTTGGGGATCAGAGGAGAGGCTGCGGTGGTGAGGAAGAGTAGCGCATGGTCGGAGGTTAGGTGGACACGCAAGGTCGGAGGTTAGGTGGCACCCAGGGTTTGGAAAAAAACTATAGCTTTCACCATGCAAAAAGTTCCAAAAACCTAAATCATATATTTCAGCTTCAAAATTATTAAATTATTTAACCATTTTCATTTGTACCCTTGTTATTATTCCCAGACAACTCTTATAATTATGGTAGTCGATTAATTTTATAACTATGACGGGTTCATATTAAAAAATCATCGTTCTTAGTAGTAAATCAAATTAATATTTAAAGATGTATTTAGTTAGAGATTATTTTGGATAATTTTGATTATTCATCTAAAATTATCAACAAAAATTCTGTTTAATTTAGGTAATTGATGATTCGCGAGTAATCTTTCATGATCCAGAGTTAACGAATTTTTTTTACCCAAAATATCATTGGATAAGAGAAAAATGTGACAAAAAAGAAAAGCATAAAAAAAATAGAAAAATATAAAAAATAAATTAATTTTTTTTTAAAAAACATAAAAAAATAAAAATCATAAAAAATAATAAAAAATAAAAAATTGTAAAAACCTTAAAAATAGAAAAATATTAAAAAATAGAAAAAACATAAAAAATGAGAAAAAAATAAAAAAACATAAAAAAAATAAAAAAACGTAAAAAATAAAAAAAATAAAAAATTTAAAAATAATAAAAAATTTAAAAACATAAAAAATAAAAAAATAGAAAAATGTAAAAAAACATAAAAATTAAAAAACGTAAAAAAAAAATAAAAAAAAGTAAAAAAACTTAAAAAAATTTAAAAAAACAAAAAACGTAAAAAAATTAAAAATTTAAAAAAATAAAAAAAAACTTTAAAAATAAAAAAATAAAAAACATCAAAAAAACAAACAAAATAAAAAAATAAAAAAAATATATATAAATAAAGAAAAACATGAAAAAGAAAAAGTAAAAAATGTAGAGTTACGTATAGTTGATTTTATAACTAGGAACAATATAGTAAAATATTAAAATAGGTTATTCATTAAAACCTTTAAACAAATAAATTTTTGTTGCATTATCTAAATTAAACCAAACAACATTTGGTTATGTTTTATTCCCCATAACCTTGGTTATGTGATTACTTGATAATCACATAACCAAGGTTCATATAATCAGGAAAATTAGATGAACATATAAGAACTGGTTTCATATCATTTCGAGTTCTCTAGGTCGAATTTCAGTCAAAACGAGCTGATAGACCTAAAGAGCTCGGAATGATATGAAACTAGATCCTATGTGTTTGTCTCGTTCTCATAATTATATAAATATCCTCAACATTAATTTGACCCAATATATTGAGAGCAGTGATTTTTTGAACATGAATGTATCTAAAAAATCTAATTCATGTTTAAAAAATCACTACTCTTAATATATTGGGTTAAATTGATATTTGAGAGCATGGATATAATCAGAAGAACTAGACGAACTCATAGGACTTAATCGATGATTCCCGAGTTATCCTTGATATTAGTTCCATGTCATTTCGAGCCCTTTAGGTTCATCAACCAATTTTGGCCAAACGAACCTAAAGAGTTTCAGCCAAAATCGGCTGATGGACCTAGGAAGCTCAGAATAATGTGAAAATAGATCATATGTGATCGGATAGTTATCCTAATTATATATATGTCCTCAAAGATCAATTTGACCACTATATTGAGAGCAGTAATTTTTTAAATACAAATATGTCTGAAAATTCTAATTCGTGTTCAAAATATCACTGCTCTTAATATATTAAGTAAAATTGATGTTTGAGGATATAAATATAATCATAAAAACTAGACAAACTCATAAGACCTAGTGTCACATCATTTCAAACCCTCTAGGTTCACCAATCGATTTTGCTTAATGAACCTAAAGAGTTTCGACTAAAACTGACTGATGGACCTAGAGAGTTCGGAATGATGTGAAACCAGATTCTATGTGTTTATCTAGTTCTCCTGATTAAATAAATATCTTAAACATCAATTTGATGCAGTATATTGAGAGTAGTGATTTTTTTAACATGAATGTGTCCAAAAAATCTAATTCATGTTTAAAAAATTGTTGCTTTCAATATATTAGGTCAAATTGATATTTGAGGGTATAGATATAATCATAAAAATTAGACAAACTCATAGGACCTAGTGTTGGTCCCTTGGTGGTCGGCTAGAGAGGGTGAATAGCCCTGCAATTACAATCAAAATACCTTTTTGTTTCTTTTGACGTTAACTTCAACAAAAAAAAATAAATGCAATAGCTGAAAGAAATACGAGGCAAAAAGGTTACTTGGTTTGTAACCGAGAAGGTTGTTGATCTAAGGCAAATGAAGCTCTTTAAGTTGACTCCTTCGACACAAGTTAGAGGCGAAGAACCTTGTACAAGACGTTGACAGCTCACGAACAATAAAGAATAGAAAAGAATTCGAGTACAATTCAAGTGTTGTTCTAAACTAGGTGAACCAGAGCTCTATTTATAATCTGCTGGTCAAATCTATCCATTGCCGACATGGCAGACTTTGGGCGCCTGGATGGTAATCTGGGCGTCTCCATCATGGCAACTTCTATCTCTATGCAATGACTTTACAAAGATGTTGGGATAATGTTTTATCCACTTCCAAACGCTTGAACTGATCCGGGCGCTCGAACCTTTGTTGACGTGGACCTAAAAATGATCCACGCTACAACAGACTGAAAAGGGTGCCTCATTGGCGTTGGGGTTATCCGGGTGCCCGGACTAGATGGTTCGGGCACCCGGACGATCCGGGTGCCCGAAGTAGCTGGTCCGGGCACTCGGACCAGTCAGCCAGTTGTTGACTCGTCTGACGTCTTCTTCGATCGCTTACTTCTTCTTCGGTCACTTGGGTGATCCTCCAGTCTTCTAGAGTCAAGCTCACTCGAATCCAACTCCAGTCTTCTCCTCGAGCAGTCTTCCACTCCGACTTCTCATCCATCAGAAATGTCATGCGCGCATCCTTCTCGCTCCATAGGTGTACTCTTCCACAGCTTCTCGTTCCTTGGTGCACCGAGCCCATCAACTCGATTCCCATGCTATTATTCTTCTCGTCTGTCGTGTCTTCTTGTGTTCCTAAGCCCCTGCACACTTAGACACAAGACATAAAAATACGCAGATCTAACTTAACTTGGTTGACCACATCAAAATCAACATGGGGTACTTAAAATCTCTCCCTTTTTGATATGAATCAACCCAAGTTAAATTAGGATTAAATCAAAATAGTGAACTAAATGAATATGCAATTTAGTACATTTAATTTTTGAATTAAAACAATTGATACAAAAGATTATACCTTTCTCTATACTTAATCTTATTTCTCCCTCGTTGATCACTTTAAAAATAGGGGTAAGCATAAAAAAATAAATTTGAAACAAAATTTCTAAGGGTTAAATAAATAGTGACTAATTTTTAGAAAAAATTGTGGGAGTTATTTTTCAAAAATATGAATTTTTACAATTTAAAAACTAGTTTTTTAAAATAATTTTGAAATTATTTTTTAATCTTTGAAAAATTCTGAAATTTTTTGAAAATATTAAACACAATAATCCAGAATAGTTTTAATTTTTTTTCACAAATAAACAAAATTAATATAAGTAATAATAAATTATTTTATATAGAGAGATGTATTTTTAAAAAATGTTTAAAAATAAATTTTGAGATTGAAAAATTTTATAAATTTTTTTTAATATGTAAAATAGAAAGTATATCTGTAAAAAAAATAAATTTTCAAATATTGAATTTATCAGAATTTTTAATATTAAAAGTTAATATTTTGAAAAATAAATTTGTAGAAAATTCATTAGCGGTCAATAAAATTTATCCAAATGGAGACTTTACTGTATTATTACTATAAAATTTTTGAATAAGAAATGATAATAGAAAGTTTGTACAAAAAAATATTTTGCTGAGTAAAGTAATTTCAGTCTAGCAAATTAATTAAATTTAAAGAAAAATTTAAACTATACATGATTTTGAAACCCAATATAGGCTCTACTACTAGATTAATAAGATAATTTCTAAGAATGTATTTTTGTGATACTTTTGAAATTTGACCCTTGTGATATCTGAAATACAAATTTAGTCCATGAAAATTTCTAAATTTATGAACATGTGAACATGCATCAACCTTTTCCAATTGTTCTAATGTTTTTTTAACTTAGCATTTTAAATTTTCAATTTGTCAAAATCTTCTAATAAATAGGATTTTGCTAAGATTGTTTTCATTTCTAGATTTTCCTTTTTCAATTGCTCATTTTTTTGTTTTAAGTAGAAGGACTTTGTAATATCCAAAATCCACTAACCACTTACATGCAAATTAATAAATTGTTAAATTGTTTTAATTGCATGAATAATATAGCTTTCCACGATTACATGATTAATAAAAATATTCTATTAAATAATTATTTTTATTTTTAGAAATATATGGTTTATTTGTGAGATTGAATTATTCTATTAATGGGCTTGGACATGAGCGATTATATGAAATAAACCCTACGTCTGAGATGGGGAGGCTTGGGAAAAAAAAGGGAGAGAGCAAAACCTAGGGTTATTTGAGCGGTTGCAAACATGGGTTGAGGGAGAAAGCGGAGAAGATTGTTCGTGGGTGTTTGAAGGGAAAAGTCAGGCCAAGGGTTGTTCTTCGGGCATTTTAAAATGCAAAGACACTTCTTAAACCCCTTTTTTTACGCCATTCAAATCGTAGTAAGATTGTTTATGGTTTAATTTAGTGCATGAAAAACTAGAACCATATGATTTAATCACATCTTTACTGGTTTTACATGATTTTTTTTTTGAGAATTCATGCATGTATAGGAGTGTTATGCATCAGAAGGGACACACCTGTAATTCAGGTTGTAAGCTAGTGTCCTGAGGACCTGCAGGAAGTTTAGAAGTTAATCATACCATATAAAAAAAAAATGAAAGAATGATTATTCGAATTTAATATGGAATTTTATGGATTTTTAATGACATAGGCTAAGGTTAGCATGCATTCCTGGTTACTGGAAAAAAGGGGGGCAACTATTTCCGTTTTTCTTTGTTAAAGTGACGAAACAGATGCAGAATATTTTTGGAATGATGTGAATTGACTGTGATAAATATGATTAATGGGAACACGATGAGGGAAAAGGCCCCAGAGGGAGCTCGTTTACCGAAAAAGACCCCAGAGGGAACCCGGTATCGGATTTTCATATTTGGCCACAACCCAGTAACGAGAGTTGCTGACACCCCGCCAACTATAGGCCAAGGCTCAACAAGAAGAAAAGAATTGTTGATGCCTTCGCCGCCTGATACCATGGTTTTACGGCTACATTGATCAATCGACATAGAGGATAAAGGATAAAGGATAGTCACTTCTAATGATCAAATTTCACTCTAAAGGATTTATGATAAATGCTAAAGGCTATGCTATTTGATATGATGATTTTTTACTGATATATGAAAATGCTACATGCTCATGATTTTTGTTTGCCGATTTATAAAATAAAAAATAAAAGAGGAACAAATGCTCATGATTGTTTTTCTAAATGTGTATTAGTAAAAGCATTTTCTTTTCCACCTATGCATGTGCCTATATATGTGTATGTACTACTCATTATTATTGGTTTGAATGTGCGGAACCAGTAGGCCCACTAGATTCAAATGATTGCAGGTGAGGGAAACGAGGAGGCTGGAGGTCTTGACACTTGACTGAATCGGGCTGATAGTACACCCTGAAGACCTTACCGCTTCCGCACGATGGGAAAAAAAAGAAAAAAAATAGTATTTTATGATTCATGCTGTGAGGGAGTTGGAGAGGAAAATACATCCTCGAGGGATCCAGTATTAATTCATGTTTATGGGTTTTAGAATGCTTTTAGGAATTTCTTTTCTGATTTCAAATGACGTTGATGATGGATTTTGCTTCCTTTTCTATAGTTGACTTTATTTCTAAGTGATGGTAAAGTTTGGGATGGTTCAAATATATTATAAATGTGTATGTATGTGGTGGCCGAAAAAAAAAAGGAAAGCTAGTATAGTTTAAAGGTGAGGTAGAAGTTAGGGTCTACAGTTGGTATCAGAGCTATGATCTTGGAGGTCTAGTGTCTACTATCAGTTCCAGGAAGCTCAAGAAGTCAAGCCTCAAGTCTGTGAGTTTTTATTTCTTTAAATTTTACCTGCTAGATTAATTCCTTTTATGATGTGAAAATTAGGAGATTAGATGTATTAAAAATTTAAATGCATGTTTGTTACGCAGAGGGGGTGGACAATATATATATATATATATATAGATATGCCTCCGAGACGCGTTGTTCATGAACATGGGGAGCACGGCCATGAGGAGGATAGATAGGATGGAGAGATGCATGAGGTACCACGTCCTCCACCTTCCCCTCTAGATGCTACTACTCATGTGCTGGAAGGAATGACTCGACTCCTAGAACAACACACTAGTTCTACTAACTGGGGGCTATAGGATGAGGTTGTGCCCTAAAGACTTTGCTGGTACTATGGATCCATTTGCTGCTGAGGGATGGATCAGATCTTTGGAGATGATCTTTCGATACATGAATATGGTTGATGCTGACAGGGTTTGATGTGCCATATATCTGCTAAAGGATGATGCTTCCTTATAATGAGAGGGAGCTGAAAGAGGGGTTAATCTGAATACCCTGACTTGGGAAGAGTTCAAGAGGATCTTCTATGAAAAATACTTCACAGCTGATGTGAGATCGAGGCTAAAGAGGGAGTTTATGAGTCTCCGACAGGGAGACTTATCGGTTGTCAAGTTCGTCAAGAAGTGCGATAGAGGATGTCACTTCGTGCCCCTAATTGCAAATGATGCTACTGAAAAATTGAGGCACTTTATGGATGATCTTAGGCCTACCATTCGCCGAGATGCTTTGTTAGCAGATTTGACTAGGTATAATGATGCTGTCACTAGAGCCTATAGAGCAGAGCAGTCCTTGAAGGATATTCAATGGGAAGTGCAGAGGAAGAGACCCCCTCCACAACAACAACAACAACAAAATAAGAAGTCATATACAGGGCCGCAGAAAGGATAAGGACAATAGAAGCCTCAAGGGCAACAGAATCAACAACCACCGAAAGCAGGTGCCCCAAAGACTGATGAGAAGCCACTATGCAAGGAATGTAATCGCCGTCACTATGGAAAATGCATGTGGGGTACCTACAAGTACTTCAAATGTGGAGGAGATGGACATAAAGATGGTGATTGTCCAAAGCAGAGATAACCGATGACAGGTCGAGCATTTGTGATGCAAGCTAAGGAGGCAGAGCTAGACACTACGCTTATCACAGGTATTCCAGCTACTTTAACATTTTATTATTATTATTATTATTATTATTATTATTATTATTATTATTATTATTATTATTATTATTATTGCATGAAGTGTTAAGCATGGGTGTTAGGATTATTTTGAGGAAATTTAAACTTGATGAATTAGGACTGCATATCTCGAATTTTGCATGATTTAGGATGGAATTTTCTAATGTGAGGATTATGGGCATGAAATATAAAATTTTGAAAATTTAAGGGACTTAAATAAAAGGAAACTTTTGGGAAAACGTTAGACTTTAAGGGATATATTGGTATTGTTGTCGTAGGTAGAATATTTATCGCAGGTGTAGCTACCTATGCCTTACTAGATTCGGGAGCTACACACTCATTTATGTCCGACACCTTCGTAAAGTGATTGGGAATATTACTAGAAGACATGTAATTGGGATTCAAAGTCACAGTGCCTTCTGGTGAGCAGATGTTATCTACCAAGATGGTAAATGATATAGAACTTAGACTGCTGAAGAATGTGGTCAGAGCAAATCTTATTATGTTTTGACGTTATTCTAGGAATGGAGTGGTTATCACAGAATGGAGCTTCGATTGATTTCCGACAAGGGTTAGTATCTATTAGACCACCTAAATGGGGGTCGTTCATTTTTGAGGCAGCAAGGAACAGACAGAGGCCGCACCTCATTTCTTGCATCAGTGCGAGGAAACTCATGACGAGGAACTGCCAAGGATTTCTAGCCAATGTTGTTTGATACCTGATGCAGTCGGTCAAAAGGTTGAGGATGTTGAAGTTGTTTGAAAATTTCCTAACGTATTTCCTGAGGATGTCTCTGGCATTCCTCCGAAAAGGGAGGTGAAATTTTCCATTGAGCTGATACCGGGTATAGTGCCCATCTCTAAGGCATTGTATCGTCTCGCTCCAGCAGAAATGAAAGAACTAAAAGATCAGATTCAAGAGTTATTGGATAAAGGATTCATTCGGCCAAGCTTTTCACCATAGGGCGCACCGGTATTATTCGTGAAGAAAAAGGATGGAAGTATGAGGGTCTGTATCGATTATCGAGAGTTGAATAGAGTGACAGTGAAGAATAAGTATCCTTTGCCAAGAATCGAAGATTTATTTGATCAGTTGCAAGGGGCGTCGGTATTCTCGAAGATAGATCTCTGATCAGGATACTATCAACTGAGGGTAAAAGAAATGGACATGCATAAGACGGCTTTCAGAACGCGATATGGACATTATGAATTTATGGTGATGGCATTCAGAGTGACAAATGCCCCAACGATCTTCATGGATCTCATGAATCGCGTAGTCCAGCCGTATCTCAATTAATTCATTATTGTGTTCATAGATGACATTTTGATCTATTCGAGGAGTAGAGAGGAGCATAGTCAACACTCGAGGATCGCTTTGCAGATACTGCAAGACCGAAAGCTGTTTGCAGAGTTCATCAAGTGCGAGTTCTAGTTAGAGAAGGTGGCATTCCTAGGCTACGTTATTTTGAAAGATGGGGTAGAAGTAAATCCTACTAAAGTCGAGGCAGTCAGAGGATGGTCAGTGCCTAAAAATACAATTGAGATACGTAGTTTCCTAGGTTTGGTAGGCTACTATCGAAAATTCATCAAGGGCTTTTCTTCCATTGCAGTGCCCTTGACAACCCTGACGAAGAAGAATGCCAAGTTTACATGGGGAGCTAATTGTCAAGACAACTTTGAGCGATTAAAGCAAGCGCTTACCACCGCTCTAGTTTTAGCTATGCCATCAGGACAGGGAGAGTATGTTGGGACCGAAATGTAGCTAGAGGGGGGGGGGGTGAATAGCTTGGCGCGATCTCGTGCTCGTCGTTGCTTGTTTCTTCAAAGATATGCAGCAGAAAATACAAAGAAACAACCACACAACGCTAACTCTAGGATTTACTTGGTATCTACCTCAAGAAGAGGTGACTAATCCAAGGATCCACACACTCACGCACCCTTCACTATGTAAACACTCCTTTTCGGTAATTACCAAAGGCGGAGAAGCCCTACAATACTCTCAATACAACAAGAAAGTAAGGGAAGACAAATACAAGAAATATCTTACAAGATATGCAATGAAAACCCTAACCCTAGCTTCTTCTTCTTGTTGTAATCACACCTCTTGACTTGGATGTCCCTCCAAGAACTGGCGGTGAGAGTAGAAGAACACTGTGGAGAAGCTGCTATCTATCGAAGCTGAACAGTGCAAGTCTCGGTGAAGGAAGAGCTCAACAACGGCTATACCCTGCGCCAACGGTCAGATTCCAATCGATTGGAGTGCTTCCAATCGATTGGGGAGGCTTTGGATCGATCGGATGATCGATCCAGAGCACCTCTGTGATCTCGGGAATTGCCTGGATCGATCGGCTGATCGATCCAGGGCTTATCGCGCAGAATCGCAACTCCCAATCGATCAGCCGATCGATTAGAGGCTCCCAATTGATCGACCGATCGATTGGGAGGCTTTCTGTGGGATCGACGATTTTCCCCAATCGATCCACTTATCGATTGGGGAAGCCTTTTGTCGCGGGGACTCACCCAATCGATCAGCCGATCGATTGGGCATGAGCCAATCGATCGGCTGATCGATCCAGCTCAGGTTTTTGCCCAAAACCAAGTCCAAAGTCCCCTAAACCAACATCCGGTCAACCATGACCTGTTGGTACATCATGCCTAGCATCCGGTCACCCTTGACCTGCTAGGACTCCCTCACCAAGTGTTCAGTCAATCCCTTTGACCCACTTGGACTTTCACTAGATGTCTGGTCAACCTTGACCCATCTGGATTTCCTCGTACCAAGTATCCGGTCAATCCCTTTGACCTACTTGGACTTCCCAATACCAGATGTCCGATCAACCTTGATCCATCTGGATTTCCTGTGCCTGGCTTCACTCACCAGAACTTCCCTTTTGCCTAGCTTCACTCACTAGGTCTTCCCATACTGCCTAGCTTCACTCACTAGGTCTTTCACCTGGCTTCATTCACCAGGATTTCCATCTGCCTAGCTTCACTCATTAGGTCTTCCCATACTGCCTAGCTTCACTCACTAGGTCTTTCACCTGACTTCACTCACCAGGATTTCCAGTCAAGCATGTTGGGGTTGCAAGGTTGCAAACATAGTCCCATATTTGAAGCACATGGGAAAGATCATGGGTTTATAAGAGAAAAGATATCTCCATTGGCATGAGGCCTTTTGGGGAGAGCCCAAGAGCAAATCATGAGGGTTTAGGCCCAAAGTGGACAATATCATGCTATTGTGGAGATATCTAAATTCTTTTCGATCCAACAATTGGTATTAGAGAGGGGTCGCTTTGAACTGGTGCAACCACCATTCAAGCATTTTTCGTAGCTTTGTCGTTTGTATAGGGTAAAAATAAAACCTTAAGCCTTTCATTTTTTCCCTCCAAAACTGTTTTTGAAAAATTAATTTTCATCTTTTCACCATTGGTTGGAATTAACAAAATATTGCGTTTTCAAAAATTTGTGATAATATTATTTTAATAATATTTTATTATTTTTTTTCGAAATTCCTGAATTACTATCTTTATTTCTCTCCCGCACTACTAATCCAAGACTAAGTCTTGGAACAAGTTTTATTGTGTTTATTTTTACGAGATTGTCTTTCTAAAATGGCCAATCAAGAAGGCTACAACATTGCTCGCCCACCGCTCTTCTCCGGAGATGATTTCAGAGATTGGAAGGGTCGGATGGAGGCGTATCTCCAGACTCACTTTGAAGTCTGGATGATCGTCAAAATCGAATTTTAACTACCAACTGACGGCGCCGGCAAGCCACTACCGTACAAGAACTGGGACGCGAACCTTATCAAAAAGGTAGAAGCAAACGCAAAAGCAACGTATACACTTCAGTGTGGCTTAACGAATAAGGAGCTAAATCGCGCCGACCCATTCTCAAGCGCTAAGGAGCTGTGGGAGAATCTGATTGAGTTACATGAAGGTATTCCTGATACAAAAATAGGTAAACATGTTTTAATAAATAAATTAGTTGAGCAGACTAATGCTATTCCAGCCGAGGAAGGTGTTGTGTTATTTGCAGGAACAAGCAAGACGAAGAAAGCACTGAAAGCAACTTGGTCCGAGTCATCAGATGAATCCGAATAGGACGAAGAAGAGCAAGCGAGCCTTCTCGCTCTACCAGTACTAGCACATGTTGTTGAAACCGAGTCCGAGTTCGAGCCCGATTCAGAAACCGAGAGCGAATCAGACACCGAGTCCGAGCGAAGCCACGGATCTGTATCCGTTTCTGAAGGACCCAAAACCACTATAAGTGCTCTAATTTCTAGTATTAGCTTAGATGATTCAGAAAATTTAATTCCTTACTTATTAAAGAAGTTGTCTAAATCCAACGTTCGGGTTAAGTCACTCCAAAAGGAGGTAACAACCCTTAAGGAAGTGACTGACTTGAGTGCTTTAACTGAGGTAGTTCAAATTGGAAGTTCAACTCAAGTCCAACAACTTGAGGAAGAAAATTCTAATTTGAAAACTCAGATTAAAGAACTCAAAAACACGTTGGAACGGTTTACCATGGGTTCCAAGAATCTGGATTTGATTCTTGGAAAACAGCGAGCCGTTTACAACAAAGCCGGACTTGGATTTAAGACCAAAACAAAATATAAATCATATCTGTCTCTAGTTAATAGAAACAATAGAAACATAATTTAAGCATGGGTCCCCAAGTCCAAATTGATTAATCAAGTTGGACTTGGTCAATATTGGATCCCGAAGGATCAAATATACTACCTCGATAGGCCATATCGAGGCTATGATCCAGGGGGCGTTAACAGAAAAACCATTAAAACTAAATAAAATAAAATTAAAAATTCGAAATAAAATTAAATTCAAAATCAAATTAAAAATTAAATTATAAATTCAAAATTCAAAATCAAATTTAAAATACGAAATTAAATTATAAATTCAAAATTCAAAATCAAATTAAATATTCAAAATTAAATTATAAAGTCAAAATTCAAAATCAAATTAAAAATACGAAATTAAATTATAAATTCAAAATTCAAAATCAAATTAAATATTTAAAATTAAATTAAAAATTCGAAATAAAATTAAATTCAAAATCAAATTAAAAATTCAAAATTAAATTATAAATTCAAAATCAAATTAAATATTCGAAATTAAATTATAAATTCAAAATTCAAAATCAAATTAAAATTTAAAAATTAAATTACAAATTCAAAATAATTCGATTTCAAATATAGATGGAGGATCCAGAATAGCTGGCACCCCCAAACTGAACTACCCGACTGGGTAACTGAACTTAATGTACCCGAAATAGGTAAACAAGAGTAGACTACCCGGCAGGGTAATTAAGGTTAGATTAAAACGGGCTAGGTTTAACTTGATCCACAGTACTGGTGAAATTTTATGGATGATAGTTCGTTAGGGAAGCTTGGGCATCGCATGTCTAGGAAGATATGACTTCGACCTGGTGCATTTGGCCAAGTGGAACTGACCGAAGCTACCCTTAAATGGATCCTAACTAATTAGACAAAGGTTTAGTATTAAGTTCAATGGGTAGGACTATTTGGAAAACTTTGAAGGCATGGTTACTTTAATGAGTTCCTTGTGACTCACCATAGCCCAGAAGTTTATCCAAAGAATGCTTACTTGTTGAACCCAAAGCTAAACCTGAATCTAACATAAAGTTAAACCAAACCCTTAAATTGAACCTCAATTCATCTCACTAAAATTATAGGATTCCCTGATTGAAAATTTAGATCGGGTGAGATGACTAAGTAATTAAAATCAAACTGATAATTAATTCAAATTTAATTTCAAAATTATTTAAAAATATTTTCAAAATTTAATTTCAAAATTATTTAAAAATCTTTTCAAAATTCAATTTCAAAATTATTTAAAAATCTTTAAAACTTAATTTCAAAATCAATTTCAAAATTATTTAAAAATCTTTTCAAAATCAATTTCAAAATTATTTAAAAAAATTTTCAAAATCAATTTCATAATTAATTCAAATCTAATTTCAAAATTATTTAAATTTTTTTTCAAAATCAATTTCATAATTAATTCAAATTCAATTTCAAAATTATTTAAAACTCTTTTCAAAATCAATTTCATAATTAATTCAAATTCAATTTCAAAATTATTTAAAAATCTTTTCAAAAATCAATTTCAAATTTATTTAAAAATCTTTTCAAAATTAATTTCAAAATTGTTTAAAAATCTTTTCAAAATCAAACTGATAATTAATTCAAATTTAATTTCAAAATTATTTAAATTTTTTTTCAAAATCAATTTCATAATTAATTCAAATTCAATTTCAAAATCTTTTCAAAATCAATTTCAAAATTATTTAAAAATCTTTTCAAAATTCAATTTCAAAATTATTTAAAAATCTTTTCAAAATTATTTAAAATTTTTTTCAAAATCAAACTGATAATTAATTCAAATTTAATTTCAAAATTATTTTAAAAATCTTTAATACTTAATTTCAAAATTATTTTAAAAATCTTTAAAACTTAATTTCAAAATTCCTTTAAAAAACTTTTCAAAATTCAATTTCAAAATTCCTTTAAAAATATTTTAAAAATTCTTTTAAAAACCTTTAAAACTTAATTTCAAAATTCTTTTAAAAATCTTTAAAACTTAATTTCAAAATTTGTTTAAAAATCTTTTCAAAATTCTTTTAAAAATCTTTAAAACTTAATTTCAAAATTTGTTTAAAAATCTTTTCAAAATTCTTTTAAAAATCTTTAAAACTTAATTTCAAAATTCCTTTAAAAATCTTTTCAAAAGTATTTTAAAAACCTTTAAAACTTAATTTCAAAATTATTTTAAAAATATTTTCAAAATTATTTAAAAAACTTTTCAAAATT
The DNA here is from genome assembly GCF_018446385.1 of Zingiber officinale. NCBI lineage: Eukaryota > Viridiplantae > Streptophyta > Magnoliopsida > Zingiberales > Zingiberaceae > Zingiber > Zingiber officinale. The sequence continues at coordinate 131,777,875 of NC_055996.1, forward strand.
ATTTAAAAATCTTTTCAAAATTTAATTTCAAAATTATTTAAAAATCTTTTCAAAATCAATTTCAAAATTATTTAAAAATCTTTTCAAAATTTAATTTCAAAATTATTTAAAAATATTTTCAAAATTTAATTTCAAAATTATTTAAAAATCTTTTCAAAATTAAAATTTAAAATTATTTAATTTTTTTTTTCAAAATTTAATTTCAAAATTATTTTAAAAATCTTTAAAACTTAATTTCAAAATCTTTTCAAAATTCTTTTAAAAATCTTTAAAACTTAATTTCAAAATTATTTTAAAAATCTTTTCAAAATTAATTTCAAAATTATTTAAAAAATCTTTTTAAAATTAATTTCAAAATTATTTAAAAAATCTATTCAAAATTAATTTCAAAATTATTTAAAAAATCTTTTAAAATTTAATTTCAAAATTATTTAAAAAATCTTTTCAAAATCAATTTCAAAATTATTTAAAAATATTTTCAAAATTTAATTTCAAAATTATTTGAAAAACATTTCAAAATCATTTTAAATCTTTTCAAAACTAAATTTCAAAATCATTTTAAATCTTTTCAAAACTAAATTTCAAAATGGTTTTAAATCTTTTCAAAACTAAATTTCAAAATTATTTGAAAAATCATTTCAAAATCATTTTAAAATCTTTCAAATTTAATTTCAAAATTATTTGAAAAATCATTTCAAAATCATTTTAAAATCTTTTCAGAATTTAATGTCAAAATCATTTTAAAATCTTTTCAGAATTTAATGTCAAAATCATTTTAAAATCTTTTCAAAACTTAATTTCAAAAATATTTTAAAAATCTTGAAAAAAAAAATTTGAAATTCAAAACTTATGTTTTATATCAACTGCAAAGTAAACTTCATCTCACACTCACTCATATGCTAAACATGCTTGTTAATCTAGAATGAGTGAGATGGAAAGATAGGAAAATAATTTATTCTTCTCTCATGCTTGGACTCCTGAACTCTAAGAATTAATTAAGGCATAAATTAAGGGGGAGTGATTTTGAGTTGGTTTTAAAATTAGTTTTTCTTTAAAATAAAATTTTGAATTGACCTCAAAATTAAAAAACTATTTTTACTTATCTTCAAAAATTCAGGTTATTTTTAACTTAACTTTAAAATTAAAATTATTTATGACTTGACTTTTAAATTACAACTCTTCTAGAATGTTTTCAAAGCTAAGCCTTTATGTAAAACCTCATTAAGCTAAGTACTTAATCAAGTCTTCTTTAACTAAGCTTAGTTAGACTATACTCTAAACTTAGCTATTTGGCAAGAAGTTCTCTCAAGGCAATCATTTTTAAGCTAAATATTTAACTAAGTTTTCAAATCTAGCTAAGTACTTTTTAAAGTTTTCAAAAAAAAAAAAAGAAGAAAATTTATCTAAGTGTCTCTCAAAGCAATTGTTTTCAAATGCTAAGTTTTTTCCAAAGCATTCTCAAAATTTCATCAAAACAATTTTTTTAAAAAACTAAGTCTTTTTAAGATTAAATACTTAACAAAACTATTATCTTCATAAGTATTTTTAAAGTAAAAATCTTAGCTAAACTCCCTCTTTAAAAACTAAGAATTTAAAGTGTTGTGATATCACTTAGTTACTTGTTAAAGACAAAAATAACCTTATCTTAGCTAAAAGTATCTCTCAAACTAAAGGAAATGGAAATATTAAGATTACTTGTACTTTAGGGCTCTGATACCTGATCAACACCAATTAGACATGCTTGGACTTAAGGACCAACTAAATAAATAACCTAAATTAAAATATTAGCTACTCTCTCTCTTCAACCTAAAAATTAACAAGTTCTTTTTCAAAAATAAGTATTATTTTATTCAAAATTAAGCTAAGACCCTTTTCACTTAAGCTATATTTTCAAAATTCAATGTTTGCAAAAGGCTTAGCTAAGTGATTCATTGAGCAACTTTCTCAAACTTAGCCACCTTTATAAATTTTGGCTAAAGTACTTTTCTAAGTTACCTCTTAGATTCATTCTATACTTAGCTAAAAGTATTAAAAGTATATTTCTTTACTTGCAAAATTTAACTCATGGCTTTCAAAAGATTGTTGCTAAGTATAATGAGACTTCAAATTTCTTTAAACATAATCTGGCTTCAAAAATCCTTTAAAATCTAGCTAAGTTTTTTTTCTAAATTTAATTAAGTATTTTTTCATAAAACAACTAAGTTTAAAAAGAGGCTAAAGTCATCCTTCAAAGTCATCCATACATTAGCCTTTTTAACTTAGGAGAAAAATATTCCTTGTTAAGTCCTCTTTCTCCCTTAACTAACAACTTTTTAGTAAAATTTTATTATAAGTGTTACACAAGCATTTTTTTTTCAAAGACTAAATCTTTTTTTTTCTAAAATAAAAAAACTTAAAACTTGCCTTCAACGGGCTTATTTTTTTATATATGGAAAAGGGGGAGAGTAGGAAATTCAAAAGTAAAAAATGTTGCTTTTATTAAGGGGGAGAGTTGAAAATTCAAAAGTAAAAAAAAATTCAAAAAGAAAGCCCTTGATTAAGGGGGAGCGTCACAAAGTTTAAGTGTTAGCTTAAGTTATGCTTTTATTTGAATTTATATACTTAATCTTGATCACTTAAAATATTTTAATATATCTTATACATTTGTTTTACTTAACTTTGAATTTGGGTTGCCATAATCAAAAAGGGGGAGATTGTTGGTGCGGGAAGCATCCGACGATCGAACCCAAGTTTTGATAATGGCAAAGGGTTCAAAGTTAAGTCTTGTTGTTATCTAACATGTTGAATGAGTGTTTCAGGAAAGTCCTAACTGCGGTTAGGCAGGTGAAAACCCTAGGGGGTGGTAACCCTAGGTCCTAGGGGGTGGTAGCCCTAGGTGGAGAAAGGTCCTAGCTGCGGTTAGGCAAAGGGAAAACCCTAGGGGCGGTAACCCTAGGTCATAGGGGGCGGTAACCCTATGCAGAAAGTCTTGGCAGGTCGATGACTTCAGGCAAAAGTCCTAGGGGGTGGTAACCCTAGGTGGAAAGTCCTGGTGTCGCGAACCAGGTGAAAGATTGGACTAGCCGGGAAGCGGATGTCCAGCAGAAAGTCTGGAAGAGTCGAGTGCTGAGCAAAAGTCCAGTTGATCTGGAGGATCACACTGGCAACAGGTAAATCTCCTGAGTGGAGTAGGTGAGGACGCGTTCCCCGTAGAGGGAACAGTAGGCGTCGGGTCGACCTAGGGTTTCCGGTCGGAAACCCAAAGTCAGACTCGGACAGTCCGAAGACTGTCATTATCACATCTATTATGTTTTATGTGCTAACTTTGTGCTGCAGGGTATATTTGGGACTAATGTATCTTGCAGGGACCAAAGTGCAAAGATTAACCTTGGATGAACAGTGTCTGAGGCGCCTCCATGGATCTTGGAGGCGCCTCGGGTGCAAAAGCTGACCTGGCCGTGAAGCAGGGCTGAAGGCGCCTCGGTTGGCTATGGAGGCGCCTTGGAAGGCGCCTTGAAGACCTATGAAGGCGCCTTCAAGGTGATAAGGCGCAGAATGGTCAGTGCTCATCTGCACGGTGGACTCGGAGCTATGGAGGCGCCTTCGGAGGCTTTCAAGGCGCCTTGGATGCCCTTTATAAGGGGTCTTCGAGCAGCAGTGAATATCAACAATTGACAAGCTTTCCTTCTACTGAGTGCTGCTCAAGAAACGACTCTAAAGTGCTGTTGCAGTCGCCGACGACCTGAAGCTTCAGTTATTATTTTGTTGTCGGTATTATTTCAATTCCATTTGTACTTATTTCCTTGTACTTATTTCCTTGTACTTATTCACGATATCTTAGTTGTTGCCCACGGAAAGCGATCAAGGATCGCGGGCCTTCGAGTAGGAGTCGATCTAGGCTTCGAACGAAGTAAACGATTGTGTCTCTGTGTTTGTTTATTTACATTTCCGCTGCGTATTTTACTCCGATAGTTTATCGATAATCGAACGAAATAGCCGCGAGCGCTATTCACCCCCCCTCTAGCGCTTCTCGATCCAACAATTGGTATCAGAGCCCGGACTGCCAGAAGGTTTAACCGCCGACTGTGCACAAGAGCTATGGTCTGATTGAGCCATGTGGGTACAATATTGACCTCGAACAAAAAAAGTGGGGGCTCCTATGTTCGGATCAAGAGGACCAGACACCAGGCAGGAAGTCCTAGTTGCGACTAGGCAAGGAAGTCCTAGTAGGTCGGGTGGACCGAGGGGCAGGAAGACCTGGTGGGTCGAGGATCGGACGTGGGAAGCCTATGGTCCTTTGTTTGAGGGGGGATTATTGGGGTTGCAAGGTTGCAAACATAGTCCCATATTGGAAACACATGGGAAAGATCATGGGTTTATAAGAGAAAAGATATCTCCATTGGCATGAGGCCTTTTGGGGAGAGCCCAAGAGCAAATCATGAGGGCTTAGGTCCAAAGTGGACAATATCATGCTATTGTGGAGATATCTAAATTCTTTTCGATCCAACAAAGCATCCAGTCAACCTTGACCTACTTGACTCTCCTTCACAATCTCCTCACATGGACAATTGCACCTACAATCTCCATGTATTGTTTACATGTATTGTCAAATATCGAAACCCAAACATCAAGACTCGAGCTTGAACCAATTCAAGCTCAGTCAACCAGGTTAACCTTGACCTAAGGAATATTGCACCAACAATCTCCCCCTTTTTGATGTTTGACAATACCTCCTTTAAGTTAGGCTAATCTCATAGCCTCAACTTCCTTCATGCCAATATGAATGAGGATTTCCTTCATTCTCCTCCTTTTCTAGAGGGCAACCTCCCTCTTAGGTAATGAAGGTCTAACTTAACCCTACATTCTCCCCCTATTGGCACACATCAAAAACTCTCCCTCTGAAGAGTTACCCAACGTTGTTCACAACTTCACTCGTTGTTCACAACATAATAACGAAGGTCCCATACCCTTCATTATTCTGAACGCTCATCCTTGAGCATATACCTCTTGGTATATTCACACACGATTCAAATGAAGGTCCCAAACCCTTCATTATCATCAAATACTCATCCGTGAGCATACACCACGTGAATAATGAAGATATCCACTCTCCATTACATTCAAATGGCCAACCTTGAGTATATTCGCTAAAGAAGGTTAACCACCTTCCAAGGTATATGAAAAATAGATTTTCATGTCCTTAAAGAGTAGCTCACCCTAAAGACATGCCCGTAACTTCGATCATTGCACCAACAATGACTTGGAATCCCTAAACATATAGGAAACCCAAATTTAGAAGTTTTGAGGTTCAAAAATTCAATCTTGAAACCAAACCTCAAGGCACGTTGATGAAAGATCACTTGGAATTCGTTGTACTGAAGTGCTGGTCGAAACCCCCTTATAAAGGGTGTTCAAGGCGCCTTGAAGGCTGTTCAAGGCGCCTCCATGCTGCCTGGTCTTCCGCGTGGATCAAAACTGACCTGGTCGAATTTCATCCATTCAAGGCGCCTTCCAAGGCGCCTTCTGCCTTCTCCAAGGCGCCTCCAATGGTGCTTCGCAGCCAGCTCAGCCTTTGCACCCGAGGCGCCTCCAAGCTCCATGGAGGCGCCTCGGACACTGTTCATCCGAGGCTTTAGGTTGCTCCTTTGCTCCTGCAAGATGCGTTAGTCCCAAACACTATCTTGCAACACAAAGTTAGCATAATAAACATTATAAAAGAAGTATAGACAGTCTCCGGACTATCCGAGTCTGACTTCGGGTTTCCAACCGAAAACCCTAGGTCGACTCGACGCCTACTGTTCCCTCTACGGGGAACGCGTCATCACCTACTCCACTCAGGAGATTTACCTGTTGCCAGTCGATCCTCCAGATCGACTGGACTTTTGCTCAGCACTCGATGCTTCCGGACTTTCTGCTTGACATCCGCTTCCCCGGCTAGTCCAGTCTTTCACCTGGTTCGCGACACCAGGACTTTTCACCTAGGGTTACCACCCCCTAGGACTTTTGCCTGAAGCCATCGACCTGCCAAGACTTTCCGCATAGGGTTACCACCCCCTATGACCTAGGGTTACCGCCCCCTAGGGTTTTCCCTTTGCCTAACCGTAGCTAGGATTTTCCTAAAATCCTCAAGTAGACTTGTTAGACTACAAAACATCTTAACTTTGAATTCTTTGCCGTTATCAAAACACGAGTTCGATCGTCGGATGCTTCCCGCACCAACAATCTCCCCCTTTTTAATTATGGCAACACAAATTCAAAGTTAAGTAAATAAACGAATAGATAGACATTTTTAACGCAGGCAAATCTGCTGAGTATAGATTAAAAAGGTAACTAAAGCAAATTTGCCCTAATTGCCCTATATGCTCCCCCTTAACTTTTGCTCCCCCTTAATTTTTAACTTGAATTTTATGTTTACATTTTTGCTACTCTCCCCCTTTGCCATAACTCAAAAATGGGCAATAATATGTGTTTGAATGAATTGTACATGATTAAGGTTAGCAATGTTCAACAGGGTTTGAAAGTTAAGGTTAATTGGATTAATATTTTAAGTTTTTAGGACAAGATTATTCATTTAAGTTCAGTTGGTCCTTAAGTCCAAGCCCAAGTCATGTTCACTAGATTGATATATTAGGTATCAGAGCCATAGAGAACAAAACATTCTTAACTAAAAAATCGAGTATCTTTTGCCAACTGTCTAACCTTTAGTTACTTGCTGATTGTCTATAGGACAATAGCTTTTACTAGGTTAGTCAAGTTAAGTTATTTTGGTCCAGATAGACTTGACTAGAGCTGGAGAACTTAACTTGATTAATGTTTATTGCATATTTAACGCCCAGACTCATATTGATGCACAGATATAAGCATTCTTGAGTCCAGGCTATACCCTATGCATCTCACGCCGTTCTATGTTCTTCAATCACACTCAAGGTAAACCTAGGTGTTTGTGAGATGCTCTGGCTTAATTCTAGGGGAACATGATATCTAGGGGGAAACCCTAGGCTAATTCCAGAAAATTTTAAGAATCTAGCAAAATTGGAGTTTTGAAAACTATTTTTCCTAGAATTTGAAAAAAAACAATAAAACCTATGCTCATAAAATATAACACATAAAACTGAGTAATAATATGTCTAATCAATTTAAAACATCCAAGATATACATCAAAAGCTGAGTAACAGAAAGATCCCAGATGTCAATAATATGTCAAGGCAAGTGAAAAGATAGAATCAAGCAGGTGGATCGTCGGCTGGAGGATCGGCTAGGTGCTGCTCAGGTGGCGGCTGAGGCTGTCCCTGATGCCGAAGCTCACCTCGAAGAGATGCGAATCTAGCAACTATCTCAGATCGCATAGTCCGAAGAAAACGATGACTGTCTAACACAGCTCGTCGCGTCTGTGTGGACTGGATCTCAAGTCGAGTGAGTCTATCCTCGACAGAGAGTGGTGCTGAAGATGACGGCCCGGCTAAGGAGGAGGGTCCGGCAGAGGTGGAAGGATCTGCGAAGAAGTCCTCTGCCAGAAAATCTGGCCACTCCTCATCTGCATCAGGTGCACCCTCGGCCTCTGGAGCACCAGGGGCAGCAGCTGGTGGTGGTCGGCCCTTCCAGGCCGGAATCCCCTCGGCAGTGACCTCTGCCCCTGCTAATCTAAGGCTACGCTGACCGACCTCATCATAAAGGGTAAGTGGGATGAGAACCCCTCTAGTAATGTCTATCCTAGAGCTGGAGAATATCTGGGTCAGGACATGACAATAAGGCATATGAATTACTCCAGATGTAACTGTGTTAGATGCAAGGATAATATTATGAAACATATGGAGGGCTATGTCTATGTCCAGGTGCTGGGTGAGGGCATACAAGAAGAACGAGTGGGACGGTCGCATCGTCGAGACATCTCGAGATGATAAGGGTAGAATACAAGCTGTCAGGACTCTGTACATGGCATAATCCTGAACTCGAAGAAGAGTGGATCTGAACTCAGTCAGTCCTAAGGGTCTCTCCTCCCCATAGAAATGCATGTAAATGTCGTCTAATGTAACGTGGGAATAGGGGGAACCAAAGGGTAGGGGCCTACTCGGATAACATAAAAATGTACACTCAGACTCCCTAATCTCTAGGCTGGTGCGAAGTAGTGATGGAGTGAATTGAATGTCAGTACCTCCTACCCTGGTGGTATAAGTTCTATCATCAACCTTTTCAAGGTTGTGATAGAACTGGGCACATAGGTCTTGATTGACAGTCGTGGTGCAATCAACCAGTTTATCTAAATGATAATGGGTTATCATTTGGATAGTGGGTTGACAATTTTGTGACAAAAACTCCCTACCAATATATATAGGTTTGATTGACTCAAAGGTAAACCTAGAGAAATCTATCCTATGCTGTTCCGAGGGGAATCTCGGGTCCGTGGAAGGGGCCCTTGCTGGTGTGGTATCCACAATACGACGCTTCCTATTTTTGACATTATGCAAGAAAAATTGCAAAACTAGCAAGAATATAGGATTTAAGCAATTGAAGAAGGGTTTTAGATTGTACCTAGGAGGCATAGCTAGGAATTAAAGGGAAGAAAAGAGGTAGAAGGCGCCTTGGTTGGGAAGAATCCGAAGAAATCGGCGGCTTGCGGCGAAACACGAACGGAAGCAACAATGCTTCTGTTCGTGACAAAAGAGAGATTTTAAGGCGCCTCCTGATCCCTTTAGGGCGCCTTCGGAGGCGCCTTAAGGGCTTCTTAAGGCGCCTTAAGTGGGCGGCGGGAAATTTCCCGCCGCTGATTGAGGGCGCCTCCTCTTAGATGGAGGCGCCTTCGGATTCTACGTGTCCAAATTTTTTTTTTTAATTAACAAATTTCTTATAGATTAGTTTTTGAAATAGTTTTGAAATTTAAGCTTAAAATAATTTTGAAATTTTAGTTTTTGAAATAATTTTGAAATTTAAGTTTTTAAAACAATTTTGAAATTTAAGTTTTTAAAACAATTTTGAAATTTAAGCTTTTAAAATAATTTTGAAATTTAAGTTTTTAAAATAATTTTGAAATTTAAGTTTTTAAAATAATTTTGAAAGTTAAGTTAAAATAATTTTGAAATTTAAGTTTTTAAAATAATTTTAAAATTTAAGTTTTAAGATAATTTTGAAATTTAAGCTTTTAAAATAATTTTGAAAAATAATTTTGAAATTTAAGTTTTTAAATTTTTTTTGAAATTTAAGTTTTTAAATTTTTTTTGAAATTTAAGCTTTTAAATTAATTTTGAAATTTAAGTTTAAAATAATTTTGAAATTTAAGTTTTTAAAATAATTTTGAAATTTAAGTTTTTAAAACAATTTTGAAATTTAAGCTTTTAAAATAATTTAGAAATTTAAGTTTAAAATAATTTTGAAATTTAAGTTTTTAAAATAATTTTGAAATTTAAGTTTTTAAAACAATTTTGAAATTTAAGCTTTTAAAATAATTTTGAAATTTAAGTTTAAAATAATTTTGAAATTTAAGTTTTTAAAATAATTTTGAAATTTAAGTTTAAAATAATTTTGAAATTTAAGTTAAAATAATTTTTAAATTTAAGTTTTTAAAATAATTTTGAAAGTTAAGTTAAAATAATTTTGAAATTTAAGTTTTTAAAATAATTTTGAAATTTAAGTTAAAATAATTTTGAAATTTAACTTAAAATAAGTTTTTAAAATAATTTTGAAAGTTAAGTTAAAATAATTTTGAAATTTAAGTTTTTAAAATAATTTTGAAAGTTAAGTTAAAATAATTTTGAAATTTAAGTTTAAAATAATTTTGAAATTTAAGTTAAAATAATTTTGAAATTTAAGTTTTTAAAATAATTTTGAAATTTAAGTTAAAATAATTTTTAAATTTAAGTTTTTAAAATAATTTTGAAAGTTAAGTTAAAATAATTTTGAAATTTAAGTTTAAAATAATTTTGAAATTTAAGTTTTTAAAATAATTTTGAAATTTAAGTTTTAAAATAATTTTGAAATTTAAGTTTAAAATAATTTTGAAATTTAAGTTTAAAATAATTTTGAAATTTTAGTTTAAAATAATTTTGAAATTTAAGTTTTTAAAATAATTTTGAAATTTAAGTTTTTAAAATAATTTTGAAATTTAAGTTTAAAATAATTTTGAAATTTTAGTTTAAAATAATTTTGAAATTTAAGTTTTTAAAATAATTTTGAAATTTAAGTTTTTAAAATAATTTTGAAAGTTATGTTAAAATAATTTTGAAATTTAAGTTTTTAAAATAATTTTGAAAGTTAAGTTAAAATAATTTTGAAATTTAAGTTTTTGAAATTTAAATTAAATATCAGTTTGATTTTAATTACTTAGTCATCTCACCCGATCTAAATTCTCAATCAGAGAATTCTATAATTTTTGTGAGATGAATTGAGGTTCAATTTAAGGGTTTGGTTTAGTCTTGTGTTAGATTCAGGTTTAGCTTTGGATTCAACAAGTAAGCATTCTTTGGATAAACTTCTGGGCTATGGTGAGTCACAAGGAGCTCATTAAAGTAACCATGCCTTCGAAGTTTTCCAAATAGTCCTACCCATTGAACTTAATACTAAAACTTGGTCTAACTAGTTAGGATTCATTTAAGGGTAGCTTCAGTCAGTTCCACTTGGCCAAATGCAGCAGGTCGAAGCCATATCTTCCTAGACATGCGATGCCCAAGCTTCCCTAACGTACTATCATCCAAAAACTTCACCAATACTGTGGTTCAAGTTAAACTTATCCCATTTTAATCTAACCTTAATTACCCTGCCGGGTAATCTATTCTTGTTTTACCCATTCCGGGTAAATTAGGTTCAGTTACCCTGTCGGGTAGTTCAGTTGGAGGTGCCAGCTAATTTGGATCCTCCATCTATTTTTCATTTTCATAATTTCGACTTGTTGAATTTTGAATTTGTAATTTAATTTTGAATTTTTAATTTAATTTCAAATTTTGAATTTTGAATTTATAATTTAATTTTTAATTTTTAATTTAATTTCAAATTTTAAATTTTAAATTTGTAATTTAATTTTGAATTTTTAATTTAATTTCGAATTTTGAATTAAGATCGTTTTCATTTTAGCTTTCCCTGGATCACGGCCTCGATATGGTCTGTCGAGGTAGTATATTTGATCCTTCGGAACCCAGTATTGGCCAAGTCCAATTTGATTGATCAATTTGGACTTGGGGACCCATGCTTGGACTGATTTACTACTTTGTTTGTTTATTAAGGATAAATAAGATTTATATTTCTTTTTACTTTTATATCCTAGCCCAGTTCTATTGTAGACGGCTCTTTGTGTCCCAAGAATTAGATCCAAATTCTTGGAGCCCAGAGAGAACTTTTCTAAAGTAATTTTTAAATCTTTTAACTGATTTTTCAGATTTGAATTTTCTTTCTCAAGTTGTTGTACTTGAGTTGAATCTTCAGTTTGAACTTGATTAGGTAAAGATTTTGAGTTAGTTACTCCTTTAAGAATGGTTACTTCTTTTAGAAGTGACTTAATTTTCAAATTTGATTTGGCTAATTTGCGAAGTAAATAATTGACTAAGTTATTAAGCCTAGGAATACTTACAGCGGAGTCTGGCCCTTCAGAAACGGATGTGGATCGGAGTCGGCTTCTGATTCGCTCTCGGATTCGATGATCTGGTCCCGGGCCATCAATGCAAGTAAACTCATTTGGTCGAGTTCGTCGTCTTCGTCCTCCGAAGAAGATTCGTCCCAGGTTGCCTTTAGGGCCTTCTTTCTTCTTTGCTTCTTGGCTTCCTTTTGATTGGGGCAGTTGGCTTTTATATGCCCCTTCTGGTTGCACCCGTAGCAAGTGACTTCGAACTTTGCCATTGAGTTCTGTCGAGCCTCCTTAGATTGAACTGCCTTCTTTAGATCTTTCTTGTTGAATCCCTTCTTCTTCTTATAGAGCTTCTTCACGGGATTCACTAGTTTGCTGGTCAGTTCATCCTCTGAATCTTCTGAGTCGGGTTCGTCTTTTGATTCCGATTCAATCTTTCGCCGTACTCTTGATTCCCTTGTTCGACTTGTACCTGCAACCAAAGCAATGCCCTTCTCGGATGGTTGTGCATTAGTTTGTTCATGGAGTTCAAATTCACTAAATAATTCGTCTAATTTTAAGGAAGACAAATCCTTAGAGACTTTGTAGGCATCTACCATTGATGCCCACAATGAGCTCCTAGGAAATGAGTTAAGAGCATACCTTATTATCTCTGTTTTCTACCTTTTGCCCGATTCCATGAAGGGAGTTCAGAATATCTTGAATTTGAGCGTGTAAAGAACTTGCCGTCTCGCCTTCCTGCATTTTCAAATTGTATAATTTGTTAAGTAACAGATCACACTTACTTACCTTGGTTTCCGAGGTGCCCTCGTGAAGTTCGATCAGTTTCTCCCATAGTTCCTTTGCGGAGGAGAATGGACCGACTCTGTTGAGCTCTTCTTTGGTCAGACCGCACTGGATGGTGCAGGTGGCTTTGGCGTCGGCTTCCACTTTTTTGATAAATGCGGGCTCCCAGTTCTCACAGGATGTAGGCTTACCGTCTGTACCAGTTGGTAATTGCAGTCCTGTTTTGACGATCATCCAGGTGTCGAACTGGATCTTTAGATATATCTCCATTCGCCCCTTCCAATATCCGAAGTCTTCTCCGGAAAATAATAGGGGACGAACGGTGCTATATCCTTCTTGTTGGGCCATTTAGATCTACAAAAAATAGAAACAACAAGATCTATTCCAAGACTAAATCTTGGATTAGTAGTGCGGGAGGAAGGAAAAAATAACAGGCTCAAGTGGTATTGACCAACTTTGAGCAGAAAATCGATTCGTAAAAAGAAATTAGAATATAGCTATGAGGCTAAATTCTAATCGACTCCGAACAAAACCACGAAAAAATTGTCTCGAATAGTGGTTGCACTGATTCAAGACGACTCCGCTCTGATACCAATTGTTGGATCGAGAAGCGCTAGAGGGGGGGGGGGTGAATAGCGCTCGTGGCTATCTTGTTCGATTATCAGAATCGTAAGAATTATCAGAGTAATTAAGCAGCGGAATAAAACAAAGTAAGCACACAGAGACAGGAGAATTTTTACTTCGTTCGGAGCCTTGATCGACTCCTACTCGAAGGCCCGCGATCCTTGATCGCTTCCGGTGGGCAACAACTATAAGCTCGTTAAAAGATTACAATTATGAGTACAAATAAAAGCTATAAATATTATACCGACAACAAGAAATGCTAATTCTGAAGCTTCGGGTCGTCGGGCACTTGTAGCAGCACTTCGGAGCGTCTTTTGGAGCAGCACGTTGATGAAAGATCACTTGGAATTCGTTGTACTGAAGTGCTGGTCAAAACCCCCTTATAAAGGGTGTTCAAGGCGCCTTGAAGGCTGTTCAAGGCGCCTCCATGCTGCCTGGTCTTCCGCGTGGATCAAAACTGACCTGGTCGAATTTCATCCATTCAAGGCGCCTTATATCCCTCTCAAGGCACCTTCCAAGGCGCCTTCTGCCTTCTCCAAGGCGCCTCCAATGGTGTTTCGCAGCCAGCTCAGCCTTTGCACCCGAGGCGCCTCCAAGCTCCATGGAGGCGCCTCGGACACTGTTCATCCGAGGCTTTAGGTTGCTCCTTTGCTCCTACAAGATGCGTTAGTCCCAAACACTATCCTGCAACACAAAATTAGCACAATAAACATTATAAAAGAAGTATAGACAGTCTCCAGACTGTCCGAGTCTGACTTCGGGTTTCCAACCGAAAACCCTAGGTCGACCCGACGCCTACTGTTTCCTCTACGGGGAACGCGTCCTCACCTACTCCACTCAGGAGATTTACCTGTTGCCAGTCGATCCTCCAGATCGACTGGACTTTTGCTCAGCACTCGATGCTTCCGGACTTTCTGCTGGACATCCGCTTCCCCGGCTAGTCCAGTCTTTCACCTGGTTCGCGACACCAGGACTTTTCACCTAGGGTTACCACCCCCTAGGACTTTTGCCTGAAGCCATCGACCTGCCAAGACTTTCCGCATAGGGTTACCACCCCCTATGACCTAGGGTTACCGCCCCCTAGGGTTTTCCCTTTGCCTAACCGCAGCTAGGACTTTCTTGAAATCCTCAAGTAGACTTGTTAGACTACAAAACATCTTAACTTTGAATTCTTTGCCGTTATCAAAACACGAGTTCGATCGTCGGATGCTTCCCGCACCAACAAATTCATGTAGACATTCCTTAGGGCATATACTATCAAGGGAAAATAGTTTTCTATGAAAATACTTTCTATTTTCAAAGATTGACACAAACTTGAAAACCTGTAAAAACTTTAGTGTTTTCTGTAAGTTTGTGCCTAACTCTTCAATGATGATTACTATCAAAAGATAGTCTTCATCAAAGTTTTCCAAAAGTGTTTTAAAATGATTTTTGAAACCAATATCCAACCATATTCCTTGGGCTCAATGCACATGACTTGTACATTAACTTTCCCAATGATTGGAAAACACATAACTATGTGTTTTGATGAATTTAAAACTCAGAAGAATGCACTAAATCAACATTTTGAGTTTTGTTCATCACCCTAACATCTCACTTGTATTTAATGTGTACGAAAACACACACAAGTCACCTTATAGTCCTTTTGTAAGATGCAAAGTTCGGTTTTGACCTAAACTAGGGATCATGCATATCTATCTAGGCATTTTGAAATATAACTATCCACCAAGGATGATCCTTGTTAGTAAATGCCATTTAGTCCTTAGTTGCAAGGAATTAAACATAATGCATGATATGTTATGGCATATATCAAAATGAAATAATTTTCAAAAGAAAATTTCCTATAACTATATGATGTATGTATGACATGACATGATATTTTTGTATATTTCATAATAGGTCATGAATGCAAAATATGATGTTATGTCATATAATGGGCACACAATGCATGGAAAATTAGCATAAATAAAATATACCTAGATTAGCTATCTAAGTATCCTAAAACCTTAGCTAACTTAACTTAAGTTCTAGATTGCCCATGACTTCCCAAGAAAATGCCAACACCTAAATTTGACATTTCTTTTGCTTTTATAAATTTTTGTGCCAATTTAAATTAAATATATACCTCAAATTTTTGGCACAAATTACTCTTCCAAGAGTAACCATAATAGAATAAGGTTTAAATTTGCCTTTAACTTCCTAAGAACATACCAAAAATCCAACTTGGTAGTTCTTATGATTTTCCCAAATATACCAATTTAATTTTAAAATCAAATTTCTCACATTTTGGCACATTTTACTCATTTCAAGAGTAAATGAAAGTCCACTTCATTTTCAAAGGTTAACAATAACCTTGAAAATGCTCTCCGAGTGTCAACTTCATCATGATTGAGTTAACTACCCTTTCAATCGGAGTTGACACTCTCTATCCCATCTAAAGGGTAGAGAAAATGCTCCTAGGAACCCAAAACCTATTGGGGCTCCTTGGATGCTCTAGGTACTCACTAGGGATAACTTCCCTAAATACCTTCTTAGTGACCTTGTTAGGCTTCTTAGAAGTCTTGGTCACCTTTTCTAGATCAACTCTAGGGATTTCTTCCCTTGTGACCTTCCTGGTGACTTTCTTAGACTTCTTAGAAGTCTTAGTCACATTTGTTGTTGCAAAAATACTTCTAGGGATAATTTTCCTTGTATTTTTGACTTGACCACTAGGCTTAGGGTTAGTTCCATAGCTATATGGAACCCTATAGTAAGAAGCCACATCCTTATTGGTTTTAGGTTTGTATCCCAAACCTCTATGACCCTTGGATGACCCTTGTTGTCCTATACCTAGGTTTTGCTCATTTTTCCCTTTTAGGATATTTTTCATCCTTTTTAGGGTCTTTTCTAATTTATCAAGTCTTGACCTCAAGACTTGATTTTCCATCATTAAATCCTTAGTTTTTGATTTTTCATTGAATCCTTGAGTCTTTTTATTTTTAGGCTTGTAACTAAAATCGCTAGAATTCTTGCCTAAGTTTTTATCTACCTTTCTAGACCTAGATGTGGTGGTTTTAGCATGGAGAGCCATATGTTTTTCATTAATGCTATCATGCTTTTTATTTTTATGGTAAATGACATTAAAATGATAAAAATTTGAATTAGCATGTTTTTTTACCATTATTTAGAGGAGTAGACTCAATAAATGATACCTTTCGTTTTACCTTGGAGACTCCCCCTTGACTCGTGCTTCCTCCTTTGACTTTGACCGCTTTCTTCCCCTTGGGACATTGACTCCGATAGTGTCCCTTTTGATTGCAAGAAAATCACACAATGTGCTCCTTGCTCTTCTTTGTTTCGGGAGCGGTCTCTTTGGGCTTCTTCTTGCCCTTTAGTGCCACTTGGCTCTTCTTCTTGGCCAATCTAGGGCACTTGCTTTTGTAGTGCCCATGCTCCCTACATTCAAAACATATAATATGATTTTTAATTTTAATTGAACTAGTTATACCTTTATGTGTAGGGATGGCTTCCTCTCCTTTTGATTTCGATGTAGAGGCTTCCTCTTGATCCGAAAATGATTTCCCTCCAATTGATTTGACTTGACTTGTGGAGGTGGAAGCTTCTTCATCCTCTTCTCCTCTTGACCCGGATGTGGAGACTTCTCCTTCTTCTTGATCCGGTGTCACCGAAAGTTGCTCCCCTTAATCCTAGAGGTGGAGGCTTCTTCATCTTCATCTTGTATATGAAACAAAGAGTATGCTCTCTCTTTGCCCTTTTCATTGAATTCCTTTGAAGATGAGGCTTCTTGGACTTCTTCTTCGGAGGTTGAGCATCTCTCAACTTCGGAGTTCTCCTCCTCTTGGTCTTGCTCCAATGAGTCACCCTCTTTGGATTCTTCATTGTTTTGTACAGTGGAGGGGATCTCATGAATATTCGCCAATTTCCTCCATAGCTCTTTGGCATATTTGAATTCTCTAATTTGAGCCAAAATATTGCTTGGCAATAAATTGACCAATAGCTTGGTCACTTTATCATTTGCCTCACTCCTTTGAATTTGCTCTTGGCTCCATTTGCTCCTCTTGATAATTTTGCCCTTAGAATTTGTTGGAGATTCGAAGCCTTCCATTAGAGCAAACCACTGCTCTATCTCCATCATAAGAAAATTTTTGATTCTTGATTTCCAAGAATCGAAGCTTGAGGATACATATGGTGGAGGCACCCTCGTGTCGAATCCAAGTCTGTCTTGGAATTCCATGTCGAAGTTGAGCTTGATGAAATCTTTGGCTTGAAGAATTTTGCTCCAACTTCTTCACCCTCTAGCTTTTTGCCCCTTTCGACGATGATTCCAGTGAAGAAAGACCTCGCTCTGATACCACTTGTTGGGACTGAAATGTAGCTAGAGGGGGGGTGAATAGCTCGGCGCGATCTCGTGCTCGTCGTTGTTTGTTTATTCAAAAATATGCAGCGGAAAATACAAAGAAACAACCACACAACGCTAATTCTAGGATTTACTTGGTATCCACTGTTGGTGCAACCTTAGGTCAAGGTTGACCTGACTCGAGTTGATCTGACTCGAGTTTTATTTTGATGTTTGATGAGAATAGAAAAGTTCTATTCTGATGTTTGACGAGAGTAGAAAAGTTGTATTCTGATGTTTGACAGAATACAAACTTGGGAGATTGTGGGTGCAATCTTTGGTCAAGGTTGACTGGTTGACCCGAGGTGAGTCGACCTGATTCGGGAAATCCTGGTGAGTGAAGCTAGGTGAAAGTCCTGGTGAGTGAAGCCAGGCAAGGGAAAGTCCTGGTGAGTGAAGCCAGGCAGTTGGAAAGTTATGGTGAGTGAAGCCAGGCAAGGGAAATCCAGATAGGTCAAGGTTGACCAGACATCTGGTGAAAAGTCCAAGCAGGGAGCTTGGCACGAGAAAAGTCCAAGTATGGAGACTTGACACGGAAAAGTCCAAGCAGGGAGCTTGGCACGAGAAAAGTCCAAGTATGGAGACTTGGCACGGAAAAGTCCAAGCAGGGAGTTTGGCACGGGAAAAGTCCAAGTATGGAAACTTGGCATGGGAAGTCGGAGAGGGCTTGGGAGCTCGTTCTCCGAACTGTGGTCAGAGAGGGCTCGGTAGCTCGTTCTCTGGACCAGATGGAGTTAGAGAGGGCTTGGGAGCTCGTTCTCCGAACTGTGGTCAGAGAGGGCTCGGTAGCTCGTTCTTTGGACCGGATGGAGTCGGAGAGGGCTTGGTAGCTCGTTCTCCGGACTAGGTCAGAGAGGGCTCGGTAGCTCGTTCTCAGGACCAGGTAGGGTTTAGGGCTGGGAGCTCTAAACCTGGATCGGTCTGGTGACCGATCCAGTGATACGCTGGTTGACTGATCGGTCTAGTGACCGATCAGTAACCAAACAGTGTGTTTCTGTGAATTACCTGATCGGTCTGGTGACCGATTAGTAATCATACAGAAGCGAAGAAGATCGGGAGAAGAAAGAGGGGGATCGGTCTGTGGACCGATCCACCTGAGTCCTGATCGGTCTACAGACCGATCAGAGAGTTGGGCAACTCTCTGTGAAGCATGCTGATCGGTCTGGGGACCGATCAGAATAGGTCCTGATCGGTCCCAAGACCGATCAGAGAAGGTCTGGACCGATCAGGGTGGAGCCTGATCGGTCCAGCTCTAGCCGTTGAGTCACAACGGCTAGATTTCTGCTGTGTCTTCTCCCCTCTTCGCAGGTTCGCAGGTTCATGGATATAAAGGGGTCGAGTGCCTCTACAAAAACCTCTCTTCTTCTTCCTCACATCTGCAATCAGAGCTTTGCTGAGCTCTCATTTTCCTGAAGCTTCGTGGAAGCTTCCTTCGGCTGGTTCCTGCTGTTGTAGGTGTTTCGTGAAGTTGCTGCTTCATCCAGTCGACGAGAAGGCAAGCTGTGTTTTTACATTCTTACTGCCTTTGTATTGTGCTGTATCTTTGTACTCCTATCTTGCTGTTGCAAGAAGTTTGTGGCGAGGTTTCTCCACCCAGAAGGAGTTTCTATTAGCCGGTTTTCCGGGGTCTCATCCATCGACGGATTGATAGGCTTCGTCCACCTTACGGACACGCCGAGGAGTAGGAGTATCATCTCCGAACCTCGTTACATCATCGTGTTTGAGGTTTGATCTTCTCCACTTTCGTTTTTACTCTTTATTTCCACTGCGCTAACCTAAATTGTAGGAAGAAACGAAAATTTGGGGTCGGCTATTCACACCCCCCTCTCTAGCCGCTATCCGAAGGTCCTAACAAGTGGCATCAGAGCAAGGTTGCTCTTCGTCGGATTAACACCCAAGGGAGCACAAGCTAGAGAATGGATGGACTTGGAGAAGACGTCACGATTCCACCCTTCTACGATCGCGACGACTTCGCGTTTTGGAAGGTAAGAATGAAGTACTTTCTTATGACTAACTTAGTTAATTGGAATTGTGTACAAGTAGGTTTTGTTCCTCCAAGGGATGAAGGAGAAATTCTTGAAAAGAAGAGGTGGACGAAGGAACAAATCCACCAATCCGTAATCAACGACGAGGTAATGAAAAATTTTGAATTCTCATTACCTAATGATATCTTGTGTAAGATAGGTGGTTACAACAATGCCAAGGAATTGTGGAACAACTTGGCCAAGTTCCATGAGGGAAGCTCCAATTCAAGTCATGAAGAGGAGTCAAGTGAGTCAAGTAGCTCACTTCATGGAGGTAAGGAATTAGAAGTTGAGGGCTACTCAACATCTAAGGAAGAAGAGGAGGAGAGTTCTTCTTCAAGATTGGAGCAAGAAGAAGAAGCTTCTACCTCCGGAAGGGATGAAGGAGAAAGCTCATATTCACCCTCAACACTAGGTAACTCAAGCAATTTAATTTCTTGTAAATTACATATAATGTGCTTTGAGTGTAGGGAATATGGACATTACAAGAGTAAGTGTCCAAGGAGGATTAGGAAGACTCCACCGGCGTCAAAGGTCAAGAAAGCCGGAGTCCCGATACGCAAGGGTAAGGAGCACGTGGTGTGCTTCCAATGCAAGCGAAGGGGACACTATAGGAGCCAATGTCCGAGGGGGAGGCAATCTCACAAGGACAAGAGACCGAGCACGTCTATAGGGGGAGCTAAGGCAAACCCTAAGGTAATCTCTAAGGTACATTCTTGCAATTCTAGTATGATGCATGCTAGTAGCCTTATTGCTATTGTCAATAATAATAAGCATGATAACTATAGTAACCGATACACGTGCTTAGGTGCCAAACATGTTAGCCTAGATAAGGACAATACTAGAAAAACCAACCCTAGAATTAACTCATCTAAGGTTAAGGAAAACCTAGGTAGGAATCCCAAAACAACTAGACATATGGCTAGGAATACCTCAAATAAAAATGGAAAATTAAAGCTTGAGGTATTAGAGAAGGAAAATCAAGTCTTGAGGTCAAGACTTGACAACTTAGAAAAGACCCTTAAGAATTTAGAGAAGTCAACTCAAGGGTCTAAGGGTCAGAAATCAAAGCCCAGGAACATGAGAGGTTTGGGTCACAAACCTAAGACTCAAGTGGTCAAGCCCACTTATCATAATGTTCCATTCGATTATGGAACAAGACCTAGGGCTAGAAAGACCATCACCAAGGTCACAAGGGGAGTCACCCCTAGAGTTGATCTTGATGAGTCCCAAATGACCAAGGCTTGAAAGCCTAGGAGGGTCATTAGGAGGGTTGCTAGGGAAGTCATCCCTAGTGAATATTTAGTGAACCCAATGAGCTCCAATAGGTATTGGGTTCCTAAGAGCGTGATTCCATCACGCTAGATGGTTTAGGGTGTGCCAACCTTACTTGAATAGGTAGTTAACCTAATCATGGCAAAAGGTGGCACTTCAGGAATTTTCAAGGTGTAATCAAGCCTTGAAAATGAAATGGAAAGTTATTCCTAAGGTGATTAGGATGTGCCAATCACATTTGAGGAGTTTTCTAGAGTCAATCTAATTGGCACATAGTGATATAAAAATCTTTGGTATATGATTTTAGGTCTATTACACTTAGGAATATAGAATTTATGGAAAAATGATCAAAATTATCAAAAATGGCAACTAAAGCTAGAATTAGGTATTTTCTATACCTTTATATGTTATTTTCCATATATTGTTTGCCATATGTCATGTCATGACATCATATTTAATTTATTATCATTTGAAATATCATGATAATGCTTAGGTGAGTTATATGTCATGCTTTATTTAAGTTTCATACTTTATGACATGACATCATGACATTGGCACATGTTTTCACTTATGATATTATTTTATGTCATGTCATCATCTCTTGCATTTATGATCAATTAAATTGATTTAAGGACAAAAACTCAATTTGATATGGAAATCAAATTGTTGTCTAGAAAATGCATGAGAACTTAGCTTAAGATGACCTAAACCCATATCTCACATCAAAATTGACTTGAATGTGTTTGATACACCTTAGATGTGTGTGAGATATTAGGATTATGAGTTAGGATCAAGGTGCATAGCTCTTGTACCTAGATGAGCCTAATTCTAAATTGAGGATCATAGGGAAAGCTTGTGTACAAGTCATGTACATTTAGCCCTAAGATTGTGGTCCTAAATTGAATGGTTTAAAATCATTTCAAAATTGATTTGAAAAACCTTGATGAAGCTTTTCTAGTGATAGCATTCATCATTGAGCAAGTTGATACAAAGATGGATTAACCTTGAGCTATTTCAAAGTTTTTCAAACTTTGTATCAAGATTTAAAAATGGAAGTTATTTTCATAGAAAACTATTTTCCATGATAATATATGTTATGAGGAATGTATCCTCAAAATTTTACAATTTTTAGAATTTTTTGTAATTTTTTAGGGGTTTCTGATTTTCGGGAGAAAAATTAGAAATTCCTATTAGAGCTTTGTGGACCGATCAGAGGGGATGCTGATCGGTCCAGAGTAGTGTGGATCGGTCACTGGACCGATCCAGGAAAGTCTGATCGGTCTGGTGACCGATCCAGTAAAGGCTGAGCGTGCCAAAATGCTGATTTTCGACTGATTGTCTGAAATTTCAGCTGGAAGTTGGTATTTTAGATTTCTAAAGGGTTGAAACTCTCCAAGACATTGTTGGTGCAATGGTCAAGGGGGAGTTGACCTTTAGGGGGAGTTTTACCTATTAGTCAAGGGGGAGTTGACTTTTAGGGGGAGTTTTTACTCTAAAGACTTGAGTGATATGAGATTATCACTAAGTTGATTGTTGACTTTAGTATCAAGGGGGAACTTAAGGGTTTCAATGAAAGGTATGAGACTTTCATTAGGAAGAAACTCTTGACCTTGATTCACTCTTTTTGATGTGTGTCAAAAAGGGGGAGAATGGGAGAATGTCCAAAGAATGTTCAAGGAAGAACATTAGAGTTTGGGGAGAATGTTCAAGGAAGAACATTGGAAAACCTAAGTTAGGTTATCGGGTTAACCTAACTTGATTATGGTTTTTGTCAAACATCAAAAAGGGGGAGATTGTTGGTGCAACCTTAGGTCAAGGTTGACCTGGTTGACCTGACTCGAGTTGTATTTTGATGTTTGACGAGAATAGAAAAGTTCTATTCTGATGTTTGACGAGAGTAGAAAAGTTGTATTCTGATGTTTGACAGAATACAAACTTGGGAGATTGTGGGTGCAATCTTTGGTCAAGGTTGACCTGGTTGACCCGAGGTGAGTCGACCTGATTCGGGAAATCCTGGTGAGTGAAGCCAGGTGAAAGTCCTCGTGAGTGAATCCAGGCAAGGGAAAGTCCTAGTGAGTGAAGCCAGGCAGTTGGAAAGTTCTGGTGAGTGAAGCCAGGCAAGGGAAATCCAGATAGGTCAAGGTTGACCAGACATCTGGTGAAAAGTCCAAGCAGGGAGCTTGGCACGAGAAAAGTCCAAGTATGGAGACTTGGCACGGAAAAGTCCAAGCAGGGAGCTTGGCACGGGAAAAGTCCAAGTATGGAAACTTGGCATGGGAAGTCGGAGAGGGCTTGGGAGCTCGTTCTCCGAACTGTGGTCAGAGAGGGCTCGGTAGCTCGTTCTTTGCACCGGATGGAGTCAGAGAGGGCTTGGGAGCTCGTTCTCCGAACTGTGGTCAGAGAGGGCTTGGTAGCTCGTTCTCCGGACTAGGTCAGAGAGGGCTCGGTAGCTCGTTCTCAGGACCAGGTAGGGTTTAGGGCTGGGAGCTCTAAACCTGGATCGGTCTGGTGACCGATCCAGTGATACGCTGGTTGACTGATCGGTCTGGTGACCGATCAGTAACCAAACAGTGTGTTTCTGTGAATTACCTGATCGGTCTGGTGACCGATCAGTAATCATACAGAAGCGAAGAAGATCGGGAGAAGAAAGAGGGGGATCGGTCTGTGGACCGATCCACCTGAGTCCTGATCGGTCCACAGACCGATCAGAGAGTTGGGCAACTCTCTGTGAAGCATGCTGATCGGTCTGGGGACCAATCAGAATAGGTCCTGATCGGTCCCAAGACCGATCAGAGAAGGTCTGGACCGATCAGGGTGGAGCCTGATCGGTCCAGCTCTAGCCGTTGAGTCACAACGGCTAGATTTCTGCTGTGTCTTCTCCCCTCTTCGCAGGTTCGCAGGTTCATGGATATAAAGGGGTCGAGTGCCTCTACAGTAGAGAGACAGCCTCTCTTTTCTTTCTGATCTTACTGCAATCAGAGCTTTGCTGAGCTCTCATTTTCCTGAAGCTTCGTGGAAGCTTCCTTCGGCTGGTTCCTGCTGTTGTAGGTGTTTCGTGAAGTTGCTGCTTCATCCAGTCGATGAGAAGGCAAGCTGTGTTTTTACATTCTTACTGCCTTTGTATTGTGCTATATCTTTGTACTCCTATCTTGCTGTTACAAGAAGTTTGTGGCGAGGTTTCTCCACCCAGAAGGAGTTTCTATTAGCCGGTTTTCCGGGGTCTCATCCACCGACGGATTGATAGGCTTCGTCCACCTTACGGACACGCCGAGGAGTAGGAGTATCATCTCCTAACCTCGTTACATCATCGTGTTTGAGGTTTGATCTTCTCCACTTTCGTTTCTACTCTTTATTTCCGCTGCGCTAACCTAAATTGTAGGAAGAAACGAAAATTTGGGGTCGGCTATTCACACCCCCCCTCTCTAGCCGCTATCCGAAGGTCTTAACATCCACCTCAAGAAGAGGTGACTAATCCAAGGATCCACACACTCACGCACCCTTCACTATGTAAACACTCCTTTTTAGTAACTACCTAAGACGGAGAAGCCCTATAATACTCTCAATACAACAAGAAATATCTTACAAGATATGCAATGAAAACTCTAACCCTAGCTTATTCTTCTTGTTGTAGTCACGCCTCTTGACTTGGATGTCCCTCCAAGATCCTTCAAGAACTGGCGGTGAGAGTAGAAGAACGCTGTGGAGAAGCTGTTATCTATCGGAGCTGAATAGTGCAAGTCTTGGTGAAGGAAGAGCTCGACAACGGCTATATACTGCGCCAACGGTTAGATCCCAATCGATTGGAGTGCTTCCAATCAATTGGGGAGGCTTTGGATCGATCGACCGATCGATCCAAAGCACCTCTATGCTCTCGGGAATTGCCTAGATCGATCGACTGATCGATCCAGGGCTTATCGAGCAGAATCGCAGCTCCCAATCGATCAGCCGATCGATTGGAGGCTCCCAATTGATCGACCGATCGATTGGAAGACTTTCTGTGCGACCGACGATTCTCCCCAATCGATCCACTGATCGATTGGGGAAGCCTTTTGTCACGGGGACTCACCCAATTGATCAGCCGATCGATTGGGCATGAGCCAATCGATCGGCTGATCGATCCAACTCAGGTTTTTGCCCAAAACCAAGTCCAAAGTCCCCTAAACCAACATCCGGTCAACCATGACCTGTTGTTACATCATGCCTAGCATCCGGTCACCCTTGACCTGCTAGGACTCCCTCACCAAGTGTCCAGTCAATCCCTTTGACCCACTTGGACTTCCACTAGATGTCTGGTCAACCTTGACCCATATGAATTTCCTCGTGCCAAGTATCCGGTCAATCCCTTTGACCTACTTGGACTTCCCAATACCAGATGTCCGATCAACCTTGATCCATCTTGATTTCCTATGCCTGGCTTCACTCACCAGGACTTCCCTTTTGCCTAGCTTCACTCACTAGGTCTTCCCATACTGCCTAACTTCACTCACTAGGTCTTTCACCTGGCTTCACTCACTAGGTCTTTCACCTGGCTTCACTCACCAGGATTTCCATCTGCCTAGCTTCACTCACTCGGTCTTTCCATACTGCCTAGCTTCACTCACTAGGTCTTTCACCTGGCTTCACTCACCAAGATTTCCAGTCAAGCATCCAGTCAACCTTGACCTACTTGACTCTCCTTCACAATCTCATCACATGGACAATTGCACCTGCAATCTCCATGTATTGTTTACATGTATTGTCAAACATCGAAACCCAAACATCAAGACTCGAGCTTGAACCAATTCAAGCTCAGTCAACCAGGTCAACTTTGACCTAGGGAATATTGCACCAACAGAGTATGTGTTGTATATAGATGCTTCGAAGCTAGGTTTGGGCGCGGTTCTTATGCAGTGCAATCGAGTCATTGCATATATGTCTCAGTAGCTAAAAGTGCATGAAAAGAATTATCTGACCTATGACCTTGAACTGACAACGATTGTGTTTTCTTTGAAGATATGGAGACATTATTTGTATGGGGAGAAGTACAAAATCTTTACTTATCACAAAAGCCTAAAGTATTTCTTCACCCAGAAAGAGCTAAACATGAGACAGAGAAGATGACCAGAGCTTGTGAAGGATTATGACTGTGATATTAGCTACCACCCCGGGAAAGCTAATATGGTTGCAGATGCCTTGAGTAGGAAAACAATCATCATTACACAACTTTCAGTACAGAAACCCCTTCAAACAAAAATTTAGGGATTTAATTTCGAGATATATGCTAGGGGCCAGGCTCCTATCTTATCCACTCTAACAGTACAACCTACCTTGAGGGATAAAATTCGGAAATGACAAGCTATTGATGGGCAACTACAGAAGTGGATACAGAAGGATGAGTCTAAGAGTTTGGGTTTATATTCAATCGAAAATGGTACTATCAAATATCGGGGCTGACTCTGGGTTTCTAGTGTTGACTCACTTAGAATTGAGATTTTGATAGAATCCCATAATACTCCATATTTTGTACATCCAGGGAGTACAAAGATGCATAAGGACCTACAGTTACTTTATTGGTGGCCAGGTATGAAACGTGACATCGTGCGTTTCGTATCCGAATGCCTAACTTGTCAACAAGTCAAAGCAAGACATCAAAAACCAACAGGGATGCGTAAGCCACTTCCAATTCCAGAGTGGAAATGGGAGAACATTACCATGGATTTTGTAGTGGGTCTACCAAAGACGGTGAAAGGCTTTAATGCCATTTGGGTAATAATTGATCGTCTCACTTAGTCGTTGCATTTTCTACCAATGAAGACGACCTTCTCCATGACTCAGTATACAAAGTTGTACATCCGGGAAATAGTCAGATTGCATGGGATTCCTGTCCCTATAGTCTCGAATATAGATCTGAGGTTCACCTCAGCTTTCTGAAAAAGTTTGCATTCAGCCATGGGAACTAAACTACTATTCAATACAGCATTCCATCCCCAGACGAGTGGTCAATCGGAGAGGGTGATATAGATTTTGGAAGACTTACTGTGAGCGTGTGTGATCGATTTCCAAAGGAGTTGGGAACCGAAGCTAACGTTTGTGGAGTTCACTTATAACAACAGTTATCAGTCGTTTGTAGGCATGACTGATCCTTCTAGCGTACTTACCTCTAGATTCATATAATTCTAATGTTGAAAAGAGACCTTCTAGCGTACTTACCTCTAGATCCTTTGATATATAATATGTGTCTATGATTGAGGTCCACTCTGGAGTTTTGGGAAAGACATTAAGTTGGTAGCAGACTGAGTCCCGATTGGTTATCGATTCGCCAAGATTGATCAATCCGGTGATCAACTCCTTGATCTTTGCGTGTAGTTGAGCCACAATCTCAACTTTTTCCAAATTGAGATTTGTTAGCTGACTTTCAAGAATGTCCTGTCGTGCAAGCTTTGGTTTGGATGCGCCTTCATGGAGCTCCAGGAATTTCTCCCAGAGTTCTTTGGATGAGGTGTAACTTGTGATGTGGTTGACCTCTTGAGGTGGCAAAACACTGAGTAGGTGGAACTATGCTTTTCCGTTGGCCACGAATTCTGCTTGTTTCTTCTTGGTCCAGTGATCTTCTTCTTTTAAGTAGTCGTTGTTATCACAAGGTGCCACAAAACCATACTTTATTGTTAGCAATATATTAAAGTCAGTTTTAAAAAATACCTCCGTTTTTCTCTTCTAGTGATCGAAGTCCCCCTCGAACTTAGGAGGGTGAATGCTAGCTTCAACTATCTTCTTCTTTTCTTTGGTCGGCGGTTAGTCCTTCTAAAGTAACCTGACTCTTATAACAATTATTGGTCCCTTGGTGGTAGGCTAGAGGGGAGTGAATGCCCTTGCAATTACAATTGAAATATCTTTCTGTCACGCCCCAAAGGAGTCTCTGCCAGACAAAAATCCGGCAGCATCTCCCCTGTACCGGTGACAATCTGAAGCATCAATACAAGCAAAATACATCAGCCACATGCGGCTGGAATATTTATATACACAACCACGCAGTTATAATAACAGCCCACACTGCTGGAATGAAACAATCACAACCACGCAGTTATATATAAAACAACCCACACGGCTGTACTAAAAACCAACACAGCGGAAAAACAAAAACGGAAAGCCCAATACAACACAATCAACACACTGCTAGCCGGCTAGGCTTTATACAACAACCATAACAACAAATACAACAACCCACCAAATACAAAAAATACAAATAAAACATATACAAAACCAGAAACGACCTTCGGATGTGACGTAGGACCCGACAGACAGGATACTCCGAGTGACACTCCAACCATCTACCTGAAAACATAAAGATATACATGCGGTGGTGAGTATAGGTAACTCAGCGGGTAATAGAAAAGATAGTGCATGGTCTATACATAAACATAAAGATCAAAGGTATACAGTCTCAGTAGGGAATCAAAGAATATGATCCTACTATCATAATCAATGCATCTGAACATATCAGACCTACTAACCTGACATACATACTTTACAAACCACAACCGACATAATGATAGATACATACCCAATCTGGAATCAACACCTGGTACAATGGTCAGTAAACTCACCATATCTGCAACAGATCTACTCGTGACACCTGTGCAATATAAATACGACTGCAAATACATGTAAAATAAATGACATGTATGCAGCATGACAATCATATGCAACAATCATATCGCAAACAAATGCAACATACCACAAACACATGAAACTAGTAACTACTAGGCATGTATGCAAATATATCTCCAAAGATGCACCGCGCATCAAATGCAAATGTGCATGCATGCTCCATGGTCACCCCGCCACCTCTCTAGACACCACGACCCCTATATGGCCGAGAGGCTTGGGTCCGTGACAAACCGTACTAGCCTCCAGTACATGCACCGCTATAGGCGGCCGAAGCGGACGGTCAGCTAAGTAGTTATATAACTACATAGCTAAGGGTCCCTGACCACTCACATCTCTAGCCCTCTGACTACTGTACCCTCAAGACTCACTACTCCAGAGTGGTCGAGGCTGACAGAGTAAAAATACTGAGCAGCTGAGTAAGCGCGACAGGACATAGCTCCACTCCCAGCTACCACTCTCCATCAGTGGTAGAGTGGACAGCTACAAGAACTGACAACCCTCTCAACTACAAAGGAGACGATAGTCGTCAGTATGCAATGAATGATGAACATGATATTGTTGGATCATGAAACGTCGATAGAGGGGGGGGGTGAATATCGATTCGAAAAACAACGAGTATAAGAGAGTTAAGCGCAGCGGAAATAAAACAGCTTAGACAGATGAACACGATGTTTTTTACTTCGTTCGGAGCCTGTGACGACTCCTACTCGAAAGCCCGTACTCCTTGAGTACTTTCGTTGGGCAATCACTAGCAGTTCGAATATTATTACAATTTAAAGTATAGAAATACTAATGAAAATAAAACAAATACCGACAAGAATTAAAGACGAGGAAAAGAGCGTATTGTCGGATCTTCGTTAGCGTCGCAGGAGCGCAGAGCAATAGAGCAAGCAGTCTAAGAGTTCTGAGTTGATTCTGATCTCTGCCTCCGCCCCATCTTTTATATGAAGCTCGGGGCACCCTGGATCCCTTCCAGGCGCCCTGGTGAGACATGGCAAGTCCAACCAGTGAGCTCCAAGTGGCGACGCGCGGTCAGGATAATTTTTGCCTCCAGGGCGCCCAGGTGCCTCCATGGCGCTCGGACCTCCGGGCGCCCGGACCACCTTTTTCTAGCGAACAACTTTCCTGCAAAACAAGGTTAGTCTGAGACCAATAGATCCTGCGAAATAAAGTGTTTATCACAGTTTATGAGTTTAGTATAAGAAGTATAACTTAGCAAAACAGAGTATGACCTAGATTTTGTCTTTCCGAGACCGGAATCTAGTCACGATTTCGACTCAGATATCCGAAATGGATCTAAGCCGGATCGACGCCTAATGTTCCCTTCCCGGGAACGCGTCCTCGCAGTCACTCCCCTCCAGTGACTTACCTTACTTACCTGCCAGACGTCCGGTTAGCCCTTCGACCCGTCTGGACTTCTCGCCAACTATCCGGTCAGCCCGTCAACCTAGCTGGTCTTCTCGTCAAGCGTCCGGTCAGCCCGTCGACCCGCTTGGACTTCTCCTGCACACTCGATCAGAGTGTTTAGATAACAACAGACTAACTTAACCTGATTTGTCATTCATCAAAATCTGGGTTAAATCGTTAGTGCTAACCGCACCAACAATCTCCCCCTTTTTGATGGAATGACAACCTGGTTAAGTTAGTGAAAACATATGCAAGAAACAACATGCATTTATGTGGTTTTAAAGTTAGTTTGTATTTTCAAGTTGGTCAAATTGGTTTACCTAACTTAACCACCTAACCCTCCCCCTTTGACATTCATCAAAAAAATAAGTATGGATTAAGTAAGCATCAATATAGACTTCAGACAAAGTAAGAAATAATGTCAAGTTAATCTGGGGGAGTTAAACTTTTGAAAACTTGTTTAAAGCATTAGCTGTTTAGAAAAATAGCTAAGTTTAGATAGTCTGATTTTCAAACATAATTGTATAAGTTCTAAATTTCAAGATCAAGTTTAAATTTTCAAAACAAGTTTCAACTTTGAAACGCTTTTCAAACATAAGTTTACAAATTCAAAATTCTAAAACTAAGTTTTAGATTTAAGGAAACAATCAGTTTTAAAACTTTGAAATTTATTTTTCAACAAAAAGATTCAATTTTCAAAATTAAGGAAAAATGATTTTGTAAACTTAAGTTTTTTTAAAAAAAAATCTAATTTTCACAATTTTCAATAACAAAGTAATTTTTACAACTAATTTAAATCAAATTGTCAAAATTAAGTAAAATCAAATTTTAAGTGTTGGATCGAGACGCGCTAGAGGGGGGGGTGAATAGCGCTCGTGGCTATTTTGTACGTATCGGAATCGAAAACAGCGTTAGAGTAATTAAAGCAGCGGAATTAAAGAAAAATAAACACAAACAGAAGGACACAGAGATTTACTTCGTTCGGAGCCTGTGACGACTCCTACTCGAAGGCCCGCGATCCTTGATCGCTTCCGGTGGGCAACAACTATAAGCTCGTTAAAAGATTACAATTATGAGTACAATTAAAAGCTATAAGTATTATACCGACAACAAGAAATGCTAAATCTGAAGCTTCGGGTCGTCGGACACTTGTAGCAGCACTTCGGAGTGTCTTTTGGAGCAGCACGTTGATGAGAGATCACTTGATATTCGTTGTTCTGAAGTGCTGGTCGAAACCCCCTTATAAAGGGTGTTCAAGGCGCCTTGAAGGCTGTTCAAGGCGCCTCCATGCTGCCTGGTCTTCCGCGTGGATCAAATCTGATCTGGTCGAATTTCATCCATTCAAGGTGCCTTAAACCTCACTCAAGGCGCCTTCCAAGGCGCCTTCTACCTTCTTCAAGGCGCCTCCAATGGTGCTTCGCAGCCAGTTCATCCTTTGCACTCGAGGCGCCTCCAAGCTCCATGGAGGTGCCTCGGACACTGTTCATCCGAGGGAAAACTACCTTATTTTGTACCTGCAAGACTTGTTAGTCCCAAACAATATCCTGTAACACAAAATTAGTACAAAATAACAGTATGAATAATAAAAGAATGTTTATGACAGTCTCCGGACTGTCCGGGTCTGACTTTGGATTTCCAACCGGAAACCCTAGGTCGACCCGACGCCTACTGTTCCCTCTACGAGGAACGCGTCCTCACCTACTCTACTCAGGAGATTTACCTGTTGCCAGTCCGATCCTCCAGATCGACTGGACTTTTCGCCTAGGGTTACCACCCCCTAGGACCTAGGGTTACCGCCCCCTAGGGTTTTTCTCCACCTAGGGTTACCACCCCCTAGGACCTAAGGTTTCCGCCCCTTAGGGTTTTCCTCCACCTAGGGTTACCGCCCCCTAGGACCTAAGGTTGCCCCCCCTTAGGATTTTCCTTCACCTAGGGTTACCGCCCCCTAGGACCTAAGGTTATCCCCCCTTAGGATTTTCCCCTGCCTAACTGCAGTTAGGACTTTCCTGAAACCTTATTTAACCACGTTAGATAACAAGGAATCTTAACTTTGAATCCCTTTGCCATTATCAAAACTGAGGTTCGATCGTCGGATGCTTACTGCACCAACAATCTCTCCTTTTTTGATTATGGCAACCGAAATTCAAAGTTAAGTAAAAATGCAATAAAGATACGTATAAATAAGCACAGGCATAAATAAAGCATAGGCATATTCACAATAAAATTTCCGTAAAATTTTAATTTATAATTTTCTTTGAATTTCTTCCTACTCTCCCCCTTTGCCATATATCAAAATACCCAAGAGAGTGAAGAAAATTTAGGCCTTAGCTTAACTTTCAAAGATAATTTTCAATGTTATCTTTCAAAGAGAAAAATAGAGGGTTAAGTATACTTTTGATAAACACTTAGTTTTTCTTGTAAGACTTTTAGCTAGGTGAAATCATAATTTTTGAAAGCAAAATTCTTCCTTTAGTTTGAGAGATACTTTTAGATGAGATAAAGTACTTAAACACTTTAAAAAGTACTTAGCTAAATGTTTTTGAAAAAAAAATATTTAGCTAAATTTGAAAATACTTAGCTATGTTTTCAGCTTAAAAATGATTGCGTTGAGAAAATATTTTGCCAAGTAGCTAAGTTTAGAAAATAATTTAACTAAGTTTAGTTAGAGAAAACTTAATTAAGTACTTAGCTTTGAAAACATTTAGCTTATAGAGGAGTTATAATTTAAAAGTCAGGTCATAAATAATTTTAATTTTAACGCTGAGTTAAAAATAGCTTGAATTTTCGAAGATATGCCAAAAATAGTTTTTAATTTTAAGTTCAGGTCAAAAATTTTTAAAGAAAAAATAATTTTAAAACCGACTCAAAATCACTCCCCCTTAATTAATGCCTTAATAAATTTTTGAGTTCAGGAGTTCAAGCATGAGAGGTTAAAAAATTATTTTCCTAATTTTCCATCTCACTCATTCTAGATTAACAATCATGTTTAGCATATGAGTGAGTGTGAGATGGAGTTTACTTTAATTTACAACATTGAAAATATCAATTAGAATCCCAAATAAGGGACCATTATTTTGAAGATTTAAAAATTAATTGAGTTTAGAATTTCAAAGAATTTAATAACTTCTGAAAAGGGTTTTGAAATTAATTTTTCAGAGGATATTTCAAATGATTTTTCAAATAATTTTTTAAGTAGTTTTGAAATAATTTTTAAATTAATATTTCAAGGGATTTTTCAAATGATTTTGAAATGATCATTTTTCAAATGATTTTACAAATAACTTTTAAGTTTTAAAAGATTTTTTAAAATGATTTTTAAAAGATTCTTCAAATAATTAAGTTTTAAAGGATTTTTGAAATGAATTTTTAAATAAACTTTTAAAATAGTTTTGAAATTAAGTTTTGAAATATTTTGAAAAGATTTTTCAAATAAACTTTTAAAATAGTTTTGAAATTAAGTTTTGAAATGATTTTGAAAAGATTTTGATTTTTCAAATAAATTTAAAAAGAATTTTGAAATTAAGTTTTAAAGATTTTGAAAAGATTTTTCAAATAAATTTTAAAAGAATTTTGAAATTAAGTTTTGAAATGATTTTGAAAAGATTTTTCAAATAAACTTAAAAAGACTTTTGAAATTAAGTTTTAAAATAATTTGGAAATTAAGTTTAAAAAGATTTTTAATATGATTTTTCAAATAATTTTTTAAGTAGTTTTGAAATAATTTTGAAATTAATATTTCAAGGGATTTTTCAAATGATTTTTCAAATGATTTTGAAATGATCATTTTTCAAATGATTTTACAAATAACTTTTAAGTTTTAAAAGATTTTTTAAAATGATTTTTAAAAGATTCTTCAAATAATTAAGTTTTAAAGGATTTTTGAAATGATTTTTTAAATAAACTTTTAAAATAGTTTTTAAATGATTTTGAAAAGATTTTTCAAATAAACTTTTAAAATAGTTTTGAAATTAAGTTTTGAAATGATTTTGAAAAGATTTTTCAAATAAATTTAAAAAGAATTTTGAAATTAAGTTATAAAGATTTTGAAATGATTTTTCAAATAAATTTTAAAAGAATTTTGAAATGATTTTGAAAAGATTTTTTAAATAAACTTAAAAAGAATTTTGAAATTAAGTTTTAAAATAATTTGGAAATTAAGTTTAAAAAGATTTTTAATATGATTTTTCAAATAATTTTCAAATAATTTTGAAATTAAGTTTTAAAAAAAAATTAAAAGATTTTTAAAATAATTTTGAAAGTAATTTTTGAAAAGATTTTTTAAATAATTTTGAGAAGATTTTAAAATAATTTTGAAAGGTAATTTTGAAAGATAATTTTAAAGTTAATTAATCCAAAAAAAATATAATTTTAAAGTTAATTAATCTTTGAAAAATAATTTTAGACAATTTAGAATGATTTAGAAACTGAGTTTTAAAATAATTTAGATTTGAAAATAATTCAAGGTAAAATAATTTAATTGTGAATTAACTTGATTTAAGTTAAGTCAATTTTAATAATTTAGTTTCCTAGTCATCTCACCCGATCTAAAATTGTCAATCAGGGAATCCTATAATTATTGTGAGATGAATTGAGGTTCAATTTAAGGGTTTGGTTTAACTTTGTGTTAGATTCAGGTTTGGCTTTGAGTTCAACAAGTAAGCATTCTTTGGATAAACTTCTGGGCTATGGTGAGTCACAAGGTACTCATTAAAGTAACCATGCCTTCGAGGTTTCCCAAATAGTCCTACCCATTGAGCTTAATACTAAACCTTGGTCTAACTAGTTAGGATCCATTTAAGGGTAGCTTCGGTCAGTTCCACTTGGCCAAATGCACCAGGTCGAAGCCATATCTTCCTAGACATGCGATGCCCAAGCTTCCC
Organism: Zingiber officinale; assembly: GCF_018446385.1. Taxonomy (NCBI): domain Eukaryota; kingdom Viridiplantae; phylum Streptophyta; class Magnoliopsida; order Zingiberales; family Zingiberaceae; genus Zingiber; species Zingiber officinale. The sequence goes on from NC_055996.1 coordinate 131,812,441, forward strand.
TAACGTACTATCATCCAAAAACTTCACAAGTACTGTGGGTCAAGTTAAACCTCGCCCGTTTTTATCTAACCTTAATTACCCTGCCGGGTAATCTACTCTTGTTTTACCCATTTCGGGTAGATTATGTTCAGTTACCCTGTCAGGTAGTTCAGTTGGGGGTACCAGCTAGTTTGGATCCTCCATCTATTTTTATTTAACTTAAGTTGAAATTTACTTTTAGTTTTGAATTAATTTCGAATTGAATTTCAAATTTAATTTGATTTCAAATTTAATTTGAATATTAATTTGAATTATGTTCTTAATATTGTTTTTCTATTAGCTCCCCCTGGATCATAGCCTCGATATGGTCTATCAAGGTAATAGACTTGATCCTTGGGGACCCAATAGTGACCAGTTCCAACTTGATTAACCAAGTTGGATTTTGGTACCCATGCTTGGACAATTTTTCTATTATTTCTATTAACTAGCGATAAATATGATTTGTATTTTATTTTAGTTTTAAATCCAAGTCCAGTTTTGTTGTAAACGGCTCGCTGTTTTCCAAGAATCAGATCAAGATTCTTGGAGCCCAAGGTGAACCGTTCCAACGTGTCCTTGAGTTCTTTAATTTGAGCTTTCAAATTGGAATTTTCTTCCTCGAGTTGTTGGACTTGAGTTGAACTTCCAATTTGAACTGACTCAGTTAAAGAGCTCGAGTCAGTCGCTTCCTTAAGGGTTGTTACCTCCTTTTGGAGCGACTTAACCCGGACGTTGGATTTAGCCAACTTTTTTACTATGTAAGGCAATAATTCATGCAAGTTATCTAATTGAAATTCTGCGAGTAGTGAACTTACAATGGGTTTTGGTCCTTCGGAAACGAATGCGGATTCGTGGCTTCGATCAGACTCAGTCTCGGATTCGCTCTCGGTTTCTGACTCATACTCGGACTCAGTTTCCACCATGGTTGCTAGTACTGGTAGAGCGAGGAAGCTCGTCGGTTCTTCTACGTCTGTCCCGGGTTCATCTGAAGACTCGGACCATATCTTTTCCTCTGTCTTACTTGTACCTGCAACCATCGTAATACCTTCCTCGACCGAAGTAGTATTATTCTGCTCATCTAATTCAAATAAATCATTTATTAAATTATGCTTACTTACTTGAGCGTCGGAAGTGCCCTCGTGTAGTTTCATCAACTTTTGCCACAACTCTTTTGCACTTGCGAAGGGGCCGATGCGGTTCAGTTCTTCATTGGTTAGGCCACATTGTAACATGCAGGTTGCTTTGGCATCATCTTCAACTTTTTTCATTGTGCTAGAATCCCAGTTGACGCATGAGATAAGTTCTCCGGTGTTGTCACGTGGAAGGTCGAGTCCGGTCTGGATGATGATCCACATCTCGACTTGCGTCTTGAGGTGGTATTCCATCCGGTTCTTCCAGTATCCAAAGTCTTTGCCAGAAAAGAGCGACGGTCGGACGGTGCAGAATCCTTCTTGGAATGTCATTTTAAAAGAACCTTGCACACAAAAAATAGCAAAAAAAAATGTACCAGGACTTGATCCTGGATTAGCAGTGCGGTATGGAAGGATAGAAATAGAAGTTCACCAGTTTCGAGAAAAAATAATAAAATATTATTAAAAAAATATTTAAAAAATATTATTTCAAATTTTGCCAAATTCAATATTTTATTAATACTAATAAACCATGAAAGGATGAAAATGAATTTTTCGAAAATAATTTTGGAGGGAAAATATTTTTACCCTATACAAACGACAAAGCCACGAAAAATGCTTGAATGGTGGTTGCACCAGTTCAAAGCGACCCCGCTCTGATACCAATTGTTGGATCGAGACGCGCTAGAGGGGGGGGGGGGTGAATAGCGCTCATGGCTATTTTGTACGTATCGGAATCGAAAACAGCGTTAGAGTAATTTAAGCAGCGGAATTAAAGAAAAACAAACACAAATAGAAGGACACAGAGATTTACTTCGTTCGGAGCCTGTGACGACTCCTACTCGAAGGCCCGCGATCCTTGATCGCTTCCGATGGGCAACAACTATAAGCTCGTTAAAAGATTACAATTATGAGTACAATTAAAAGCTATAAGTATTATACCGACAACAAGAAATGCTAAATCTGAAGCTTCGGGTCGTCGGGCACTTGTAGCAGCACTTCGGAGTGTCTTTTGGAGCAGCACGTTGATGAGAGATCACTTGATATTCGTTGTTCTGAAGTGCTGGTCGAAACCCCCTTATAAAGGGTGTTCAAGGCGCCTCCATGCTGCCTGGTCTTCCGCGTGGATCAAATCTGATCTGGTCGAATTTCATCCATTCAAGGCGCCTTAAACCTCACTCAAGGCGCCTTTCAAGGCGCCTTCTACCTTCTTCAAGGCGCCTCCAATGGTGCTTCGCAGCCAGTTCATCCTTTGCACCCGAGGCGCCTCCAAGCTCCATGGAGGTGCCTCGGACACTATTCATCCGAGGGAAAACTACCTTATTTTGTACCTGCAAGACTTGTTAGTCCCAAACAATATCCTGCAACACAAAATTAGCACAAAATAACAGTATGAATAATAAAAGAATGTTTATGACAGTCTCCGGACTATCCGGGTCTGACTTCGGATTTCCAACCGGAAACCCTAGGTCGACCCGACGCCTACTGTTCCCTCTATGAGGAACGCGTCCTCACCTACTCTACTCAGGAGATTTACCTGTTGCCAGTGCGATCCTCCAGATCGACTGGACTTTCCGCCTAGGATTACCACCCCCTAGGACCTAGGGTTACCGCCCCCTAGGGTTTTTCTCCACCTAGGGTTACCACCCCCTAGGACCTAAGGTTTCCGCCCCTTACGGTTTTCCTCCACCTAGGGTTACCGCCCCCTAGGACCTAAGGTTGCCCCCCCTTAGGATTTTCCTTCACCTAGGGTTACCGCCCCCTAGGACCTAAGGTTACCCCCCTTAGGATTTTCCTTCACCTAGGGTTACCACCCCCTAGGACCTAAGGTTACCCCCCCTTAGGATTTTCCCCTGCCTAACCGCAGTTAGGACTTTCCTGAAACCTTATTTAACCACGTTAGATAACAAGGAATCTTAACTTTGAATCCCTTTGCCATTATCAAAACTGAGGTTTGATCGTCGGATGCTTACTGCACCAACATTAAGAACTAGATTTTTAAATTCAATTTTCAAAACTAAGTTAAATCTAATTTTCAAAATCAATTTTCAATAAAAAGTAAAGCCCAATTCTTAGAAACAACTTAGTTTTATAAGAGTTAGTTTTCAAAAATAGGTTTAAGAAATTTTTAAGAAAACATTTTTCAATCACGAACATAAAATGTTGAAAGTATTTGCTAAAAATATTCAAAGTAGAATAATTTTTAAAACAAAGGAGTTTTCAAAATAATTTTGTAAAATTCTTTTTCAGAAATTTTCAAAAATAAGTTGAGTTTAAACTTTTGATGAAAAAATAAGTTTAAAATTCAATTTGAAAAACTGAAGTAGTTTTATATCTCCCCCTGAATCTGACATTAAATCAAATGTCTAATCAGTTTGTTACTGACTGACTTATCATAAGATAGCAGCTTTCACTTGGTTAGTCAAGTTAAGTTCAACCTTAACTTGATTAATGTATATTTTTTATTTAACGCCCAGACTTATATCGATGCACTGAAATAAGCATCTTAAGTCTTAGGCAAGTGGCCTATACATCTCACCCTTTTCTATGTTCGTCAAACACAAGCAAGATAAGCCTAGGGTTTTGGTGAGATGCTCAAAGCTAGTCCTATGGGTACATGCTTTCTAAAGATTTTGATCTAGTCTAAGGCTAAAAATATGTTTAAAAATATAAAAATAGGAAAGTTTTGAAAATGAAATATGTTTTAACCTATAATTTGAGAATAACCATTTTTGAAAACATTTTTGAAATTTGAAACTCCTAGTCTATTAGGCACATTCCTAGTTTTCTACGTAAATTGCTAAATTCACTTTCAAGGAGTGGTTTAGTGAATATGTCAGCTAAGTTTGACTTGGACTCAACGTATTTGAGTTCAATGTCACCCTTAGTAACATGATCCCTGATAAAGTGGTGCTTGATTTCAATGTGTTTAGTTCTTGAATGATGCACTGGATTTTTTGTTAAATTTATCGAGCTAATATTGTCAATTAAAACTTTTACATTTGTGATTTTTAAGTTGAAATCTTTTAAGGTGTGCATCATCCATAATAATTGGGCTACACATTTCAAATTCTTGTTCCATTAGGTTGATAAATTCTTCTAAAAAGTCTGAGTTAGTTGAACCAAATATTATATCATCTACATATATTTGTGCTATAAATATGTCATTCTTTAGTAATTTAACAAATAAGGTTGGGTCAATTTGACCTTGGTTGAATCCTTTGGATGTTAAGTAAGATGTTAGCCTTTCTTACCATGCCCTGGGTGCTTGTTTAAGTCCATATAATGCTTTCTTTAATTTAAAGACATAATCAGGATGTTCTAGATTTTCAAATCTAGGAGGCTGACCTACATAAACTTCTTCTTTTATCAGTCCATTTAGAAAGGCTAACTTAACATCCATTTGATATAGTTTGAATCCCTTATGGGCTGCATAACTTAGTAACATTCTAATGGATTCTAATCTGGCTACTGGGGCATAGGTTTCATCGTAATCAAGTCCTTCAACTTGACTGAACCCCTTGGCAACTAGCCTAGCCTTATTTCTAGTAAATTCCCCAGATTCACTTAATTTGTTTCTAAATACCCATTTTGTTTCTATTATTTTCTTATCTTTAGGTGGTGGTACTAGATCCCAAACTTCATTACGCTCAAATTGAGCTAGTTCCTCTTGCATAGCGATGATCCAATCTGGATCAAGTAGGGATTCGGCTACTGTTTTGGGCTCAATTTTTGAAATCAGAGAAATTTGACTTAGGTTCCTAAAGGATGATCTGGTCTGAACCCTTAGGTCTGGGTCACCAATTATTTGATCAGTTGGATGGTTAGGGTTGATTCTTATAGTTCTTGGAGGTTGATTTGCTTGAGTGTGTTCATCTTCTTCATGATCTAGGGATTGATTGGTTTCTTCAGAATTATTATTTTCAATAGGTTGAAGTTGATTTTGCCCTTGGGTTTCTTCAAATTTTACATTTGTAGTTTTCTCGATTTTTAATGTAATTTTATTATATATTCTGTAACCCCTACTGTTTAGAGAATATCCTACAAAAATTTCATTTTCTACTTTAGAGGTAAATTTTCCTAAGTGTTCTCTAGTATTTAAGATGTAGGCTGGACACCCAAATACTTTAAAATATTTTATGTTGGGTTGTTTGTTATAAAATATTTCAAAGAAAGTTTTATTATGTCTTTTATTTAATGTTGTTCTGTTTTGTACATAGCAGGCTGTACTAACAGCTTCTGCCCAAAAATATTTAGGTAGGTTATATTCATTTAACATAGTTCTAGAGGCTTCTAGTAAAGTTCTATTTTTTCTTTCTACAATTCTATTTTGTTGAGGGGGTTTTAGGACACGAAAATTCGCGATGATAGCCATTCTCAAGACAGAACTTGTTGAAATTATGATTTTTAAATTCTCCCCCGTTGTCACTCCTAATTCTTTTAATTTTAATATATTTTTCGTTTTCAATTTGTTTGCAAAAGTTTGCAAAGATTTCAAAAGTTTCGTCTTTATGTTTTAAGAATTTAACCCAAGTAAACCTAGAATAGTCATCTATTATTACTAAGCAGTATAAGTTTCCATTTATGGATTTGACCCCATGGGAGTCAAAAAGGTCTAAATGTAGAAGTTCTAATATCGAGTAGGTTTGTGGTTGATTGGTTGGTTTGTGAGTGAATTTTGTTTGTTTACCTTGTTGACAAGCATTACATATGGTTGAATCTAGGTTAGGTAATTTCGGTAAGCCTCTCACTAGTCCAATTAATTTGCTTATATTTCTAAAGTTGGTGTGAGACATTCTCCTATGCCATAACCAAGTCTCTTCTTTTTGTTTAATTTAAGAGGTGGTTAAGTTGATAGCATAGATGTTGTCTTTTCTAAAACCTTTTAGACTTATAGTAAGATTATCTAGATGTTTGATTAAACACTCTGTGGATAGAAATTTAACCTTATACCTAGTATCACACAATTGACTTATACTCAGGAGATTGTATTTAAAATTCTCGACAAGTAGAACATTTGTAATTATGAAATTTATTTTTAGTTCAATATTACCTATTCCGATCACCTTGAGTTTGCCGTTGTTTCCAAAGGCAATTGTTCCTAAGCTTTTGTAGGTGAGTTGAGTGAACTTGGTGTGATCTCCAGTCATGTGTTTGGAGCAACCACTGTCCAAAATCCACTTGGTTTCCTACAATAAGTAGGATTTAAGGTTAGCCTTAAAAATGATTTTTCAGGTTAATTTGGTTTTAAAATAATTTTTTAAAATAGTTTTTAAAGTTAATTTGGTTTTAAAATTAAAAATAAATTAATCGTAATTCATTTTAATTATTTAATTCGAAATTTGATTTGTTCAAAATTTAACTTAACTAATTCAGTTCGAAATTTAATTTGATTAATTTAATTTGAATTTTAATTTAATTAATTTAATTTAAATTTGAAATTCAAAATTTAATTTTAATTTAATTTGAAATTCAAAATTTAATTTTGATCCTTAGTCATCTCATCCGATTTAAGTTTTCAATCATGGAATCCTATAATTTTGTGAGATGGGTTGAATTTTAATTATGGAGTTTGGTTTAACTTGGGTTAGATTCAGATTTAGTTTTGGTCTCTACAAATAGGCATTCTTCAGATAAACTTCTAAGCTTGGTGAGTCACATGGATGTCATTAGATGTGAGATCTCGGAAAATTTAAATAAATAGGGTTATTTCAGAAATAGCCTTATAATATTTTTCCGGAATTTTTAGAAATTTTCTGGGAATTTATCGGAGCTCGTACGACGAGTTTCGAGGGGATTAATTCCGGGTACAGATAAGACCTATTTGGGATACCCATTTAAGTGAGGAAATGTTTTAATATATAAATCCTTTTCCATTTCTTTTCTTATTCCCAAACGCCGATCCACCTTCTCACCCGAACCCTTCTCTTCTCCAACTCCTCTCCCTCTCGTTCCCTCTTGCGGGCGGATCCGTGCCGATCGTTGACATCGCCGGAGGAGCTCGTCGTCGAAGCTTGCCGGAGATCGAACCAGGAGTTCCGGATTTCCCCGATCTCTTCTCCCCTCTCTGCCCGACTCAAATTCCCGATCTCCTCTCCCCCGATCTTCCTTCGCTCGACGCACTCTCTCTCTCGCGGACGACTCGGTGCCGAGACCAGAGGAGCACATCACCGGAGCTTGACGGTGGTGAGGAAGACAAGCTTGATCTGCCCGAGGGATCTCTATCTCGGTGGCTTCTTGCGCCGATCATTGACGATTCCTTGGTGGCTAGGGCACGGTGAGGAGCAAGATTGCGTCGACTCCCAACCAATCATCCACCAAAGCTTGAAGAGGTGCCCTAGTCCGGATTTGTGCCACTTGATTGCCGGTGTGGGTAAGCTAGCCTTAACCGAAAACCCCTCTTCCCGAATTGCCTCTTGATTCATCACTGGATCCTTGTTGATTCAAGGGTTTAGCTGGATTAGGGTTCTCCTTTTGGAATTGACTCTTCTTGTGCTTGATTCTTTCCCTGATCAGATTGGTCATCTTCTTGTGGTTTGTAATTTATCAGTGATGATCTTCCGATTGGGTACTTCTTCTGGAGACAACCTTTGGAGATCAGCTTCTTTGCTGTGTTTGAAGTATCAGTTGAAGTGGGAAAGAATTCCAGCAGGTGTTGCATTCTGTGATTGGAATTGTGTTCTGTGGGATCCTTTCTTGGTTCCGGCAGCACACCAACCAGCAGCCTCCTAGTTCCAGCATCAACAATAGCTGGGAATTGAGGTAAGGTGTAGTGATGTTGATACATGATTAGAGTGATTGATTAGTGTATGTAGGTATTTGAATTTAGATGTAGATCATGGTTAGATTTGATTGCTAGATGGTTAGTATATCATTAATTGATACATGTTGTATCTAGTTGCTAAATTGTGTGTAGATGTAATTGTTTAGATTAATCTAATGGAATGAGTAGGGTTAAGGTTATTAATCCTAGTCAACCGTTAGATTTCTAATCTAATTGGTGATTAAGGATTATATAATTAACCCTAATTGACCGTTAGATTTGATTAGGTAGGATGAGCTGGATATGATTAGGGTTTTGCCCTAATTTAGTTTTAGGGATTTTATTTAGCTATTCATTTGATGTAGCTAAATAAAATATATACGTATTGTTTGTTTGACGCAGGACTCTGATTCAAGACGGGTGTCTCGACTTCGGACTTTGGATAGCTTGATTGTACCTTCTATTTGAGGCGGGTACCCTTTGACTTATCTCTTGATAGTGTCTTTTGATATGTGCAGTTTATATATACTTGCTAGTGATTGGTAGATTTAGCACTTCCCTGGTTATAGGTTATTCGATACTTGTAGACGGTTACTAGTGATTGGTAGTTCAACACTTCCCCTGGATTTAGGGTTAGTTGATACCTATCACATACTTCATCTGCTAGTTGCTTTACTTCAGGATTGGATATTTTATCTCTTGCCATGTGTATATATGTTCATAGAGGTGCATATCTATAGTGCTCTACTCTACTGGATTAGTTGCTTTACATGTGTGATACATGCTCTTGGATTCATGATACTTACATCATTGTATATGTGATGTCTTTGGATTTATGCTGTTTATATCATGGTTATAGTTATATGTGTTTACCTTTTTGACACGCACATATATGGAGGAGGCTTTGTTCAGGTATGTCATATTGTAGCCGCATGCACCGTATCGCATGATTGCATGCTGGGCGATTGACGACTCCATTATTGTTGAGCTCGTCGGCCGGCTACATAGGCCTACACACAACGTGTTCACTGCATGGGTAGTGGCACAGCACATTAGGGTGTGTATGGCAGTAGCTCTGTAGTGCTCCGCTGGTCCGCTCATGGGTAGTGTGATTGCAGCGTGGTAGCAGACAGGGATCCCTCCCCGTCATCGCGTACCGGGAGTTGAGAGCATTGCGCTCCCTCACTATGTTTGAGGTAGGAGGATAGGTGTACTCCGACAGCATCCCGTCCACTCGGTCACTCTTCAGGGGCAGTGATGGCAGAGTGCACGGTGTCACAGCCCTACCCACTCGGTCTCACCATTGTGTGTGAGATGGCTGACTGGTTGACAGGGGTGACCATGTCATATTGCATCATATGCACGGATTGCATTCGTTATGATTGATGCATTTTGGTGATTGCATATGATTGACATGCATACAGGATACATGCTTTTGCTCTGACTATTTTTATCTCTGTATGTTGACAGTCAGTTGCCCAAGCCTCGCAGGTGAGTACAGTTTATTTCAGTTATGCATTTCTTATTATTCTTGCTATAGACTGTACTTTATGCCTATTGCTGGTTATTACAGTTTATTTCAGCTATGCATATCTGTTATACTGTTAGGAGACCGTACCGTAGGTTGTACTGTTAGGAGACTGTACTGTAGGCTCTATGGTTTAGTGTACTATACCGTAGGTTGTATGGTTAGAGAACTGTACTATTGATTCTATGGTTTAGGAGACTGTACCTTAGGTTATTACTGGTGGATATATATTGCTGTACATGTCTATTGGTTTACCTGCTGAGTTCTTGAACTCACCCCGTTGTTACTATTTTTCAGGTTGAGGCCGTCGGGAGATATTCCAGTCGCTAGCCCCATTATCGCGAGGATTTTCTTTGTCGGATTATATTTTGCTTTTGCATCTTATATACTTGTATTGTGGGTTTGTATTGTGGACTTTATGTCGAACCTTTGGGTTTGCTGCTTTTGTTTTCCGCTGCAGATTTTCACACTACTTCGTGGATTTGTTTTCTTCGTTGTAGTGGAGTAGGATGTGTACGTATATCTTCGTTGGTTTTATATCGTTCTTCCTTATTAAACTGCGTGGATTGATTATATGTTGAGCTGTGTGGAATATTGATATAAACTGCGTGGTTGTTTCTTATTTGTATTGTATTGTTCCGGCCGAGTGTGGCCGAGGTATAGATATATGTATACTGAGATTCATATTGTCCGCCGTACAGGGGAGATGCTGCCGAAATTTCTTCGGACAGGGACTACCTGGGGCGTGACAAAATTTTTGGTATCAGAGCAGTTCTGATACTGGTTCTTACGAGTTTTGCGTGCTTATCTGGATATGTTCGGAATTGCGGATTTCTGTCGATTTTTTTCGATTCGGAATTCCGAGGTATTTTGACGAGGTTTTATTGGTTCTATTTGGGGCTAAGCAGCGACAGGATATCTTCAGACGACCAATAGGTAAAACAGGTAATTTCATAGTTTTTATACCTGTAGTGATATCTGGGTAACATTTTGTTTACAGATATAACACATATACGTGTTCCGGTACCGAGCCGTGGTCATCCATGTAAGAGGCCGATTGATGCTCCGGAGACAGAGTCTCCGGAGAGATCTGCTCGGGTCGAGCTTGTCCGTTAGGGACAGACTCGTCAGGATATTATAGGCACGTCGGGTTATAAGACCTCGACGGTTCTGACTTCAGAGGTACATACCTCGACTGTACCACTAGTGGTATCACCTTTAGTATACCCGGTACCCTCCAATCGTGCCTACTACTGCGTACTTGAGGTACGAGATGAGGCATAGATCTGGTGGGACACCCAGCGCTCGATTATAGGTGAGCAGTATATTACCTAGACGAGATTTAGGGAGGCATTCGAGAGTCAGTATTTTCCCCAGGCGTATCAGATGACACGTCGACAGGATTTTCTGAGTCTTCGACAGAATAACCGCTCAGTGATGGAGTATAATGCCGAATTTAATCGGTTGGCCAGATTCTGTCCTGAGTTAGTTGTCGAGGATAAATCTCGTATGCTCTAGTTTATCCAGGGACTCGACGGGCATCTTCAGGTGAAGGTTTTTGGTCTTGGTATAGCATCATACACCGAGACACTGGATAGAGCTCTCATGATTGAGTCTACTCATCGGAGAGTGAATGCAGATAAGAAGAGGAAGCAGACTGATCGGACTTCCGGACAGACCCAACAGACACAGACTACTGGGCAGTAGCAGAGCAGTCACACTCAGACAGGTCAAGGTACTTCTGGGTCATCTGGCCGACCCCAGAAGTCAGGATGATCTTCATCAGGACGTTCCCGGTCTTCTCAGCAGAACCGGAAACAGTTCGTCGGTGACCCTCACTGTATCCGATGTGGATCTCGAGACCACATCACCTCTGTGTGCACCCTGGGACAGCCAGTTTGCTATTATTGCAAACTGCCTGGGCACATGAGTCGAAACTGTTCACTGAAGGCTCAGCATGTAGCTTCCGGAGTTTCTGTTTCGGGAGGACCATTTGATCAGTCTGGGACTCAGCGAGGAGGGCCGAAAGCCCAATCTTCGTAGAGTCAGCAAAGGACAGCTCCCCCTGCAGCAGATGCTTAAGGCATGCACGGGCAGGAGCATTCCGGTGTCCTTGTGGAGAACCCCACGGTATTTCGCCTTAGTGTTCTCCTGTACTATTCGTCTAGAAGAAGGATGGTACTCTGAGGTTGTGCATCGATTATAGGCAGCTGAATGCAGTGACTATCAGAAATAAGTACCCCTTGCCACGGATTGAGGATTTATTTGATCAGCTCAGAGATACATCAGTGTATACTAAGATTGATCTGCGGTCTGGATATCATCAGCTGAGAGTTAGAGATTCTGATATTCAGAAGACAGCATTTCGCACCAGATACGGACATTACGAGTTTTTGGTAATGTCATTTGGGCTTACCAATGCTCCAGCAGTATTTATGGTTTTGATGAACCATATCTTTTTGGAATATCTGGATCAGTTTATGATTGTATTTATCGATGACATATTGATCTATTCACGTTCCGAGGAGGAACATGCGCAGCACCTTCGCATAGTCTTGGAGACTCTTCGACGACATCATCTGTATGCGAAGTTCAGCAAGTGTGCATTTTGGCTTTCCTCAGTTGGTTTTCTAGGACATGTGGTTTCTAGCCGAGGTATTTCAGTAGATCCTCAGAAGATCGAGGCTATCACCAGCTGGGAGCAGCCGAAGTCAGTCCAGGAGATTTGCAGTTTCTTGGGACTGGCTGGATATTACAGATGATTCGTTGAGGGTTTCTCTAGTATTGCTATGCCATTGACACGTCTGACTAGGAAAGGCGTGAAGTTCACGTGGACAGAGGCTTGTGAGACCAGCTTCCAGGAGCTGAAGCGGAGATTAGTATCAGCACCAGTTCTAGTTTTACCTTCTGGTGATGACGGATTCGTACTTTACACAGACGCATCTCTTCAGGGCTTGGGCGCTGTTTTGATGCAGCACGGTAGGGTAGTCTCCTATGCTTCTCGTCAGTTGAAGGAGCATGAGAAGAACTACCCAGTACATGATTTAGAGCTAGCTGCTATTATCTTTGCTTTGAAGATTTGGCGACATCATCTTTATGGTATTACTTTTGAGATTCTTACTGATCATAAGAGTCTCAAATATATTTTCACCCAGAAGGAACTCAATCTCCGACAGAGGAGATGGATGGAGTTCCTGAAGGATTATGATTGTACTATTAACTACCATCCGGGTAAAGCTAATGTGGTTGCTGATGCACTGAGCAGGAAGTCCAGAGGGACTTTAGCTTGTCATCGAGTTACAGTCACGGACTTGATTCAGGGATTCGCCGAGTTGGGCCTTGAGGAGCAGGGACGGATAGAGCAGGGTATTCTTGTTACCATGGTTGCTCAGTCGTCGATCAGGATGAGGATTCGAGAGGCCCAGGTCGGAGATCAGCATTTACAGTTCATTAGCAGCCAGGTAGCTTCCGGACAGCAGACTGAGTTTACACGATATAACGAGGGTATTGTTTATTTCCGAGGTAGATTATGTGTACCTCAGTCTCACCCGGTCATGGAGGAGTTACTTCAGGAGGCTCATCGTTCTAGATTTGCTATCCACCCAGGTGGGACTCATATGTATTGCGATTTGAGACGTTCCTATTGGTGGAACGGCATGAAGAAAGACATCGCAGATTTTGTAGCTAGATGTCTTGTCTATCAGTAGGTGAAGGCTGAGCACCAGAGACCTGCTGGTTTACTTCAGAGGATCCCTATTCCAGAGTGGAAGTGGGAGCATAGTACTATGGATTTTATGGTAGGACTGCCTAGGACTCGACGAGGCCATGATGCGATTTGGGTAATCGTTGATCGATTAACCAAATCCGCACACTTATTAGCGATCCGGAAGACTGATTCTCTGGATCGATTAGCTGAGTTATATTGTCGAGAGATTATCAGATTGCATGGAGTTCCGTTGAGTATTATATCTGATAGAGACCCGCGGTTCACGTCCCGGTTCTGGCAGAGTCTGCAGCAGGCCTTGGGCACACAGCTCCGTTTCAGTACGGCATTCCATCCGCAGACAGATGGGCAGTCAAAGCGGACCATCCAGACTTTGGAGGACTTGCTGAGGTCTTGTGTCATGGACTTCGGAGGCAGTTGGGAGGACCACCTGCCATTAGTGGAGTTCGCCTACAACAACAACTATCATTCGGCTATCCAAATGGCACCGTTTGAGGCGTTGTATGGTAGGCCTTGTCGGACACCCATCCTCTGGAAGAGGTTGGGGAGGCCCAGTTGGTAGGACCTCAGAGAGCTCAGCAGGATGCAGAGTTAGTTCGTACTATCAGACGGAGGATGTCAGAGGCTCAGGACCGTCAGAAGAGTTATGCTGATCAGAGACGGAGGCCCCTGGAGTTCTCCATTGGTGATCATGTATTTCTTAGAGTTTCACCCACGAAAGGGGTGAAGAGATTTGGTCTCCGAGGTAAGCTAGCTCCCAGATATATTGGGCCATTCCAGATCTTGGAGAGGATTGGAGCAGTAGCTTACCGTCTGGCGCTACCACCATCTCTAGCTGGCATTCACGATGTATTCCATGTATCTATGCTGAGGAGATACGTATCCGATCCGGCACATGTTCTGTCAGATATATCTGTTCCTATTCAGCCTGATGTTACTTACGAGGAGGTTCCGGTGCGGATTCTGGACCATAGAGAGCGTCAGCTGCGGAACAAGACTGTCCGACTGGTTAGAGTCGGATGGCAGCATCATTCTGACGAGGAGGCTACGTGGGAGCTGGAGGATACGATCCGAGCTCGATACCCTCATCTTTTTACTTGAGGTATGTGGGTTAGAGTTCCTTTCAGCATTTATACTGTTTGGTTATATTCTAGTGTTTGCTGTTGGTTATAGCGAAATTTGGGGACCAAATTTTTATTAGTAGGGGAGGATGTGAGATCTCGGAAAATTTAAATAAATAGGGTTATTTCAGAAATAGCCTTATAATATTTTTCCGGAATTTTTAGAAATTTTCTGGGAATTTATCGGAGCTCGTACGACGAGTTTTGAGGGGATTAATTCCGGGTACAGATAAGACCTATTTGGGATACCCATTTAAGTGAGGAAATGTTTTAATATATAAATCCTTTTCCATTTCTTTTCTTATTCCCAAACGCCGATCCACCTTCTCACCCGAACCCTTCTCTTCTCCAACTCCTCTCCCTCTCGTTCCCTCTTGCGGGCGGATCCGTGCCGATCGTTGACATCGCCGGAGGAGCTCGTCGTCGAAGCTTGCCGGAGATCGAACCAGGAGTTCCGGATTTCCCCGATCTCTTCTCCCCTCTCTGCCCGACTCAAATTCCCGATCTCCTCTCCCCCGATCTTCCTTCGCTCGACGCACTCTCTCTCTCGCGGACGACTCGGTGCCGAGACCAGAGGAGCACATCACCGGAGCTTGACGGTGGTGAGGAAGACAAGCTTGATCTGCCCGAGGGATCTCTATCTCGGTGGCTTCTTGCGCCGATCATTGACGATTCCTTGGTGGCTAGGGCACGGTGAGGAGCAAGATTGCGTCGACTCCCAACCAATCATCCACCGAAGCTTGAAGAGGTGCCCTAGTCCGGATTTGTGCCACTTGATTGCCGGTGTGGGTAAGCTAGCCTTAACCGAAAACCCCTCTTCCCGAATTGCCTCTTGATTCATCACTGGATCCTTGTTGATTCAAGGGTTTAGCTGGATTAGGGTTCTCCTTTTGGAATTGACTCTTCTTGTGCTTGATTCTTTCCCTGATCAGATTGGTCATCTTCTTGTGGTTTGTAATTTATCAGTGATGATCTTCCGATTGGGTACTTCTTCTGGAGACAACCTTTGGAGATCAGCTTCTTTGCTGTGTTTGAAGTATCAGTTGAAGTGGGAAAGAATTCCAGCAGGTGTTGCATTCTGTGATTGGAATTGTGTTCTGTGGGATCCTTTCTTGGTTCCGGCAGCACACCAACCAGCAGCCTCCTAGTTCCAGCATCAACAATAGCTGGGAATTGAGGTAAGGTGTAGTGATGTTGATACATGATTAGAGTGATTGATTAGTGTATGTAGGTATTTGAATTTAGATGTAGATCATGGTTAGATTTGATTGCTAGATGGTTAGTATATCATTAATTGATACATGTTGTATCTAGTTGCTAAATTGTGTGTAGATGTAATTGTTTAGATTAATCTAATGGAATGAGTAGGGTTAAGGTTATTAATCCTAGTCAACCGTTAGATTTCTAATCTAATTGGTGATTAAGGATTATATAATTAACCCTAATTGACCGTTAGATTTGATTAGGTAGGATGAGCTGGATATGATTAGGGTTTTGCCCTAATTTAGTTTTAGGGATTTTATTTAGCTATTCATTTGATGTAGCTAAATAAAATATATACGTATTGTTTGTTTGACGCAGGACTCTGATTCAAGACGGGTGTCTCGACTTCAGACTTTGGATAGCTTGATTGTACCTTCTATTTGAGGCGGGTACCCTTTGACTTATCTCTTGATAGTGTCTTTTGATATGTGCAGTTTATATATACTTGCTAGTGATTGGTAGATTTAGCACTTCCCTGGTTATAGGTTATTCGATACTTGTAGACGGTTACTAGTGATTGGTAGTTCAACACTTCCCCTGGATTTAGGGTTAGTTGATACCTATCACATACTTCATCTGCTAGTTGCTTTACTTCAGGATTGGATATTTTATCTCTTGCCATGTGTATATATGTTCATAGAGGTGCATATCTATAGTGCTCTACTCTACTGGATTAGTTGCTTTACATGTGTGATACATGCTCTTGGATTCATGATACTTACATCATTGTATATGTGATGTCTTTGGATTTATCTTGTTTATATCATGGTTATAGTTATATGTGTTTACCTTTTTGACACGCACATATATGGAGGAGGCTTTGTTCAGGTATGTCATATTGTAGCCGCATGCACCATATCGCATGATTGCATGCTGGGCGATTGACGACTCCATTATTGTTGAGCTCGTCGGCCGGCTACATAGGCCTGCACACAACGTGTTCACTGCATGGGTAGTGGCACAACACAGTAGGGTGTGTATGGCAGTAGCTCTGTAGTGCTCCGCTGGTCCGCTCATGGGTAGTGACAGCGTGGTAGCAGACAGGGATCCCTCCCCGTCATCGCGTACCGGGAGTTGAGAGCATTGCGCTCCCTCACTATGTTTGAGGTAGGAGGATAGGTGTACTCCGACAGCATCCCGTCCACTCGGTCACTCTTCAGGGGCAGTGATGGCAGAGTGCACGGTGTCACAGCCCTACCCACTCGGTCTCACCATTGTGTGTGAGATGGCTGACTGGTTGACAGGGGTGACCATGTCATATTGCATCATATGCACGGATTGCATTCGTTATGATTGATGCATTTTGGTGATTGCATATGATTGACATGCATACAGGATACATGCTTTTGCTCTGACTATTTTTGTCCAGTTGCCCAAGCCTCGCAGGTGAGTACAGTTTATTTCAGTTATGCATTTCTTATTATTCTTGCTATAGACTGTACTTTATGCCTATTGCTGGTTATTACAGTTTATTTCAGCTATGCATATCTGTTATTCTGTTAGGAGACTATACCGTAGGTTGTATGGTTAGAAAACGTTACTTTAGTCTCGATGGTTGAGTTTACTATACCGTAGGTTGTATGGTTAGAGAACTGTACTATTGATTCTATGGTTTAGGAGACTGTACCTTAGGTTATTACTGGTGGATATATATTGCTGTACATGTCTATTGGTTTACCTGCTGAGTTCTTGAACTCACCCCGTTGTTACTATTTTTCAGGTTGAGGCCGTCGGGAGATATTCCAGTCGCTAGCCCCATTATCGCGAGGATTTTCTTTGTCGGATTATATTTTGCTTTTGCATCTTATATACTTGTATTGTGGGTTTGTATTGTGGACTTTATGTCGAACCTTTGGGTTTGCTGCTTTTGTTTTCCGCTGCAGATTTTCACACTACTTCGTGGATTTGTTTTCTTCGTTGTAGTGGAGTAGGATGTGTACGTATATCTTCGTTGGTTTTATATCGTTCTTCCTTATTAAACTGCGTGGATTGATTATATGTTGAGCTGTGTGGAATATTGATATAAACTGCGTGGTTGTTTCTTATTTGTATTGTATTGTTCCGGCCGAGTGTGGCCGAGGTATAGATATATGTATACTGAGATTCATATTGTCCGCCGTACAGGGGAGATGTTGCCGAAATTTCTTCGGACAGGGACTACCTGGGGCGTGACATTAGAAGTAACCAACCTTTCGAGGTTTTCCGAATAGTCCTATCCACGGAGCTTAGTACTAAATCTTGGTCTAACTAGTTAGGATCCATTTAAGGGTAGCTTCGGTCAGTTCCACTTGGCCAAATGCACCAGATCGAAACCATATCTTTCTAGACATGCGATGCCCAAGCTTCCCTAACGTACTATCATCCAAAAATTTCACCAGTACCATGATTCAAGTTAAACTTGATCTCTTTTTAACTAATCCTAATTACCCTGCCGGGTTAGTTTGTTTAGGAGGTGCCAGCTATTCTGGAGCCTCCCCCTGAATTATTGGCCTTTAATTTAAATTTTCATTTTAGGTTTGTGTCGATTTCTTTTATAATTATAATTAACTTGGTGATAATTTATATTTTGTTGAGTTTCTGATTTCTTTGACTTGTATTTTGGTTTTTGATTTTGTTTATTCGAGTTTATATAATATATTTTTTCTTTAGGTATGTAATATTGATTCATTCCTACTTGCGTGGTCAAACACGCTTTCGGAACCCAAGCTTGATTAGTTGATTTGTATTGGGTTATTAATGACTTAAAGGTTTTATTTGAGTTCGACTTGTATCCAAGTCCGGTTTTATTATAACAAGCTTTTGATTGTTCAGGATTAAGTCTAGATTTTTTGATCTTGTAGTGAATTTTTCTAGTATTTCTTTTAAGTTATTAATTTCTGATTTTAGTGATGAATTCTCTTCAAGTATTAGATCTTGAGTTGGATTTAAATTTTTTATTTGTTCCTTGAGGTCTTGATTTTCCTCAAGGAGTGATTTGTTTCCATTTTCTATTTTAATTAACTTACTATTTAAGCAGGAAATAATTTTAAAAAACTTTTTGTTTAAATTAAAATGTACCTCATCTGGGCCTTCGGAAACGAGTACGGACTCGTGGCTTGATTCGGGTTCAGACTCGTCTTCATCTTCTGACTCGTCTTCCGTTTCAGCTTCGCGGGCCATCAGCGCGAGGTGGCTCTGGTGTTTCTGCTCTTCTGCCTCCGATTCGTCCGAGGAGTCGTCCCACGTTGCTTTGAGGGCCTTCTTTTTGGTTGGCTTCGGTTTGTCGAATTTCAGTCTTGGGCATTCGTTCTTGTAGTGCCCCTTTTTGTTGCATCCGAAGCACGTCACGTTCTTTTGTTCTGAGGGAGAACTGATCTTTTGAAGGTCCTTCTTGCTGAAGCTTCTTTTTCTCCTGGTGAACATTTTTCTTACCAGGTTCACCAGGTGTTCTTCGTCTTCGGAATCTTGATCAGAATCTTCTTCAGATTCAGGCTTGCTCTTCTTTTCTTTGGATGAGCCTGCAAATAAAGCAATACCTTTTTCGGCTCCAGCATTAGTTTGTTCATGTAATTCTAGCTCACAAAAAAGCTCGTCTAATTTTAACTTAGATAGATTTTTCGAAATTTTGTAGGCATCTACGATTGATGCCCACAAGCTATTACGAGGGAAGGCATTTAGTGCGTACCTTATTAAATCTCTGTTTTCCATCTGGTGGCCTATCGCGTGGAGTCCGTTGAGGACATCCTTGATTCTTGCATGCAGTTGCCTTGCCGTCTCCCCTTCCTGCAATTTTATATTAAATATTTTATTTAAAAGTAGGTCTTTTTTTTTTGGAACCCCAAGGTTGTTTTGGTGTAATCAACAAGTTAAGTTAGGTCCTGCGTTGTTTCTAACCTTGTGTCTAAGTGTGCAGGAGCTTAGGAGCACAGGTACTCGAGTGGAAGACGCAGCTAGCGAGAAGGACGGCACGCTGTGCGTCCGAGAGACGAGGTGCTGCGGAAGAGTACACCGGCGGACGAGAAGGAAGTGCGCGCGGTGGTTCCGAGGTACGAAAGCCAGAGCGGAAGATTGCTCGGGGAGCAAGAGACGCAGCTAGCGCGAAGGTTGGCACGGGGTGCGACCGAGGGACGAAGTCTGCGGATGAGTACCCTGGTGGACGAGAAGGAACACGCGGCAATTCCGAGGGACGGGAAGCCGGAGGGAAGCACGCTCGAGAAGACCGGAAGATGGGTTCGGGTGAGCCCTATTCCGGATGGCAGAGATCACCCAAGCTAGCGGAGCCGGAGCGAACAGACCCGGACCAAGACGAGCCGAACTAAGACGAGTTGAACCGGAGTCGAAAAGTCAACTTATGTTGACCTTAGGGCTCCGGGCGCCCGGAACCATTCCTGGCGCCCGGAACCGACCGGGGCGCCCGGAATCGACTTTTCAACAGGATCGAGTTTTGACTCGATCCGACCGTTAGGGGATAAAATTTATCCCCCCCAGGGCGCCTGGAACCCTTCCAGGCGCCCGGACCAAGACTATAAATATAGCCTTGGTCCAGAAGCTTAAACAGAACTCACTGATTGTAAATCCAGTGCTTGCACACTCTCTTTTCTTTTTTCTGCACTTCAACGCTGTACGAGGCTTCTCCGCCGGAAGGAGTTTTATTGAGCTTAATCTTCCTTGGATTAACAACCACATCGGTTGTAACCAAGTAAATCTTTTGTGCCTCGCTTTTCTTTATGCTTTTAATTTATCTGCTTAACTTAATTATGCAAGTGTTAGCCTAAAGAGTTCGAGGAGGGCTTGTTTTCCTTTTTGTGTTAGCAGGATATCCAACAACCCCCTCCTAGCCGGCCCAACGGTCCTACAAGTGGTATCAGAGCCGAGTACGCCTCAGAAGGACTAACCGCCGTCTGAAGCAACAAAACGATGGCCGGAGCTAGCGACTACCCACCTGCATTCGAGGGGGAGTTTTCCATCTGGAAACAAAACATGAAGGTATACCTTAACTCAGATTCTGATATATCTTTAATAATGAAATTTGGTTATGAAGAACCAAAGAACACGAACGGAGAAGGACTCGATCTACGCCTCTAGAACGAAAAGCAACGTGAGGAGTCTATGGCAAATGGGCGAGCAAAATATTATCTTCTGAATGTAATACCAAAGGAAGATTTCAAAAAGGTCGCAGATTATGAAAGCGCAAAAGAACTTTGGGAAAAGTTCTTGCAGCTCTACGAAGAACCTTCAGAAGCTGACACCTCAATAGACACCGAGCCACAGAGTCCGAAATCGAGGTAAGTACTACAACAGCCGAAGTACATCCCGAGATCGATGAAGGGGGAGAATCTTCGGAAGAAAGAAACTCGATAGGGGGAGAATCAATTACTGACAAGGTAAGTCAGGTATGGACTCGAACCTCTGATCAATTGAATGATTCAATCGAAGAATTGCCTGAAAATTTTTGCGAATCATCAAAAGAGTTTTTTATATTAGAAAATCAATTGGCAAACTTATCCTGCAAATTTGAAATATTATCGAAAGAGTTCTTCAAATTTCAAAATATCTTAACAAAAGAATTTTGCAAGTTGGAAACTTTGCTAAAAAACTTTTGTGAATCACAAAGAAGTTTTTCAAAAGAATTATGCAACTTAGAAATATTATCGAAAACTTTTTCTGGTCCTAAAAATTTGGAATTACAAATTACTTTATTGAAAAAGTTTTATGAATTAGAAATTGATTCATCGAAAAATATTTTCGGATTAAGAAACCTATTATTAATAGATTCCTGCAAATTCTTATTGTTAAAAAATTCTGGCAAATTACAAAATATTTTTTCAAATGAATTTTGCACATTGCCGAAAGAATTTTTTATATTGTCGAAAAATTTTATCAAGTTAGAATCTATGCTACTTGAATATTTTTGTGAAGTTGCAATTCAAAAAATAATAGAAATTAATATGATACAAATTATTGCATGTTTAATATCTGTGGCTTTAATTTTGAAAAAGTGTAATTTGAGAAGTTATGAAAAATTGAAATGGAAATTTAAAACTTGTTGATATAAGTATCAGTATAAAATAAATAAATGCATAGAAAATTTTTTTCATGCTATCAATTTTTTTAAAATTTTCTTGCATAAATTTTTCGGCTTAGAAAGTGTTTAATTATTGATGACGAATACTTGAAATTTTTTTTCTTGACTTAGAAATTTGTCTTGACTTAGAAATATTTCCCTGAAAATTATTGAAATATATTTTCAAATTTTTTTTAATGTCAACCCTTAGATTTTAGTTGTTCCCCATTTTTATTGTGATCAAAGGGGGAGAAGGAAAGTATAAGTCTAGGGGGAGGTAGAAAATTGAAAATTAAAATTTGGAATGTTTGAAATTTAATTACTTCTATCATGTTGCATGTTATTGCAATAAAATTGTTTAATTACATATCTATTTTTGACCCTAGCTTAACTTGGGTTGATCACACCAAAAAGGGGGAGATTGTTGGAACCCCAAGGTTGTTTTAGTGTAATCAATAAGTTAAGTTAGGTTCTGTGTTGTTTCTAACCTTGTGTCTAAGTGTGCAGGAGCTTAGGAGCATAGGTACTCGAGCGGAAGATGCAGCTAGCGAGAAGGACGGCACGCTGTGCGTCTGAGGGACGAGGTGCTGCGGAAGAGTACACCGGCGGACGAGAAGGAAGTGCGCGCGGTGGTTCCGAGGTACGAAAGCCAGAGCGGAAGATTGCTCGGGGAGCAAGAGACGCAAGCGGCTCAGACGGGTGCACCGAGGGACTAAGTCTCTGGATGAGTACCGTGACGAGAAGGAACACGCGCAATTCCGAGGGACGGAAGCCGGAGGGAAGCACGCCCGAGAAGACCGGAAGATGGGTTCGGTGAGCCCTATTCCGATGGCGAGATCACCCAAGCTAGCGGGCCGGAGCTGAAGACCCGCCGAATCGAGACGAAGTTGAACCGAGTCGAAAAGTCAACTTATGTTGACCTTAGGCTCGGCGCCGAACCATTCCGGCGCCGAATCGAGGCGCCTGAATCGATTTTCAACAGGATCGAGTTTGACTCGATCCGACCGATGGGGATAAAATTTATCCCTCTCCAGGCACCTTCCAGGCGCCCGGACCAAGACTATAAATATTGCCTTGGTCCAGAAGCTTAAACAGAACTCACTGATTGTAAATCCAGTGCTTGCACACTCTCTTTTAATCTAAGCTTCTGTTTTCTGCACTTCAACGCTGTACGAGGCTTCTCCGCCGGAAGGAGTTTTATTGAGCTTAATCTTCCTTGGATTAACAACCACATCGGTTATAACCAAGTAAATCTTTTGTGCCTCGCTTTTCTTTATGCTTTTAATTTATCTGCTTAACTTAATTATGCAAGTGTTAGCCTAAAGAGTTCGAGGAGGGCTTGTTTTCCTTTTTGTGTTAGCAGGATATCCAACAACCCCCTCCTAGCCGGCCCAACGGTCCTACACTTTTTGTTACCTTCGCGTCGCTCGTTCCTTCGTGCAACTCGATCAGTTTGTCCCACAATTCTTTGGCATTCTGATGCGGTCCGACGCGATTCAGCTCTTCTCGTGTTAGGCCGCAATGAAGCGTGTTGATTGCCTTGTTTTCTGTTGATGCCTTTTTCCTCATGTCCGGAGTCCACTGTTCCGGGTCTAGTGGATTTCCGGAGTTGTCGACTGGAGTTCGGTACGCCTTTACAACGCTGAACCATTGATCGTAGTCTGTCTTTAGGTACACCTCCATTCTTTTCTTCCAGTACGAGAAGTCATCCCCGTTGAATAGGGGAGGACGTACTGTGCTAAAGCCTTCTAGTTGAGACATCCTGCACACAAGTAAACAAGAAAAAAAATATTCCAAGACTTGGTCTTGGATTAGCAGTGCGGAAAAAGATTATAGCAGTATCTAAATTAGTGTTGCACCAATATAGATTTAATTGCGACGACAAAAATTCCCAAATTAACAATAATATCAACTTAGAATTAAGCGTAAAGCTAAAAAAGAAAAAAAAAATATTTTCACCCCCTGTCTGATTGGTGGTTGCACCAAATTAGAGCGGTACCTGCTCTGATACCACTTGTTGGATCGTGAAACGTCGATAGATGGGGGTGAATATCGATTCGAAAAACAACGAGTATAAGAGAGTTAAGCGCAGCGGAAATAAAATAGCTTAGACAGATGAACACGATGTTTTTTACTTCGTTCGGAGCCTGTGATGACTCCTACTCGAAGGCCCGTACTCCTTGACTACTTTCGTTGGGCAATCACTAGCAGTTCGAATATTATTACAATTTAAAGTACAGAAATGCTAATAAAAATAAAACAAATACCGACAAGAATTAAAGACGAGGAAAAGAGCGTATTGTCGGATCTTCGTTAGCGTCGCAGGAGCGCAGAGCAGTAGAGCAAGCAGTCTAAGAGTTCTGAGTTGATTCTGATCTCTGCCTCCGCCCCATCTTTTATATGAAGCTTGGGGCGCCCTGGATCCCTTCCAGGCGCCCTGGTGAGACGTGGCAAGTCCAACCAGTGAGCTCCAAGTGGCAACACGCGGTCAGGATAATTTTTGCCTCCAGGGCGCCCGGGTGCCTCCCGGGCGCCCGGACCACCTTTTTTCAGCGAACAACTTTCCTGCAAAACAAGGTTAGTCCGAGACAAATAGATCCTGCGAAATAAAGTGTTTAGCACAGTTTATGAGTTTAGTATAAGAAGTATAACTTAACAAAACAGAGTATGACCTAGATTCCATCTTTCCGAGACCGGAATCTAGTCACGATCTCGACTCAGATATCCGAAATAGATCTAAGCCGGATCGACGCCTAATGTTCCCTTCCCGGGAACGCGTCCTCGCAGTCACTCCCCTCCAGTGACTTACCTTACTTACCTGCCAGACGTCCGGTTAGCCCTTCGACCCGTCTGGACTTCTCGCCAACTATCCGGTCAGCCCGTCGACCTAGCTGGTCTTCTCGCCAAGCGTCCGGTCAGCCCGTCGACCCGCTTGGACTTCTCCTGCACACTCGATCAGAGTGTTTAGACAACAACAGACTAACTTAACCTGATTTGTCATTCATCAAAATCTGGGTTAAATCGTTAGTGCTAACCGCACCAACAGATATATATATAATCATGATACAGACACCGTCATCATCCATGCAAACTCTAACTCCACATAAGCACTCCACAACATGAATATAATCGTCATAGTAAATCCACACATCCCACCAAACACATGTACACAACTACACACGTATAATCAGCCAAAAATCTCCAATTATCCCACTGGACGCATATGCACTGAACGTAAGTACAATCAACATGTATCCTCCAATAATAAACACATCAGACACGTGTATAAACCACAAACATACAATCAACACAACTCCTCCCAAAAGTACGTAACCAAACACGTGTGTACATACAACATGCAAATGTACGGTCAACATGATGTCTCCTAAAAACACATACCCACCTATGTACAGTCCACATCATATACCCAATCAGCATGGTAATACCAACAACCCGACAATCCCTACAAGACATACTCTACACGTGTAATCACAACAGAGTAGATATCAAGAGTGGAGACTGTATATGAATTAAATAGATCATCACAAGGGTCAAGCATAAGTATCATGCAGGAAAAACAACAACCGATCATGATATAAGATGAAGCAGCCTAATTCATCCAATAATAACCATGCACTAAGTACAAGAAAATCTACATAGAGGCCAAGGAAGAAATACCTGTCTTAAATCTGTCGATCGTGCTAGATAAATCAATCCCATGTCGAGACGCTCGCCTCGAAATAAAGTCCTACGATCACATAATATATTTAGCTAATTACATAGGTAACAAATAGCTAAATAAACTCCCCAATCTAATTAGGGAAAACCCTAATCGAAATAATTAACCTAATCCCTTAATCCAATTAGGTTTAACTAAATCCACAATCTTTTACTTCATTTCAAACAACCACAGATCACAAAGTCTCCAATATAATATGATACAAATCTTGATTTATCCATCCACAACACAAATGATATCAACCTACAATAACCTATCAACTAAATCATCAAACCATAATCAACCACAAACTCCAACAATCCTCAATCAACTCAATCATTTCCTAGTCTAATTCACATCCCAATCAATTCTTTAATCCAATTCATTACATAATGTAATCAGTTTATAGTACAACTTACCCAATTCCATTGCACTCCACTGTTAGCATGCGATCCGAGCAACCCACTGTTAGAAGCCACAGGTGTGATGCTCACTGCTGCCCACATTTCCATCTCCTACTAATCTAACAACCAAATCACATAAATCTATCCATTACCCTATAATAAAATACAAGTTCAACTCTTAACCTTACCTTAATTCCATGTCAACAACCCCTTCTCCAATGGTTCATTGCCCGGCAACAATTCCTTGCAACAGGTGGCCAACGCCAGTATAGATAGCAACAACAAGATTCAACAATACTTGCTAATATATCTAAGCAAGAGAAAACCTTTGAGGTTGGGCAGAATCCAGTAGCTCACCATCAAGCTAAATACTGTCCGGAAGCTCAATTGCCCTCCACCTCTCCACCCAAGCCCCTAACAACCGCAAGAAATGAAGAAGATGAAGTCCTGCTCAAGGAAGATCCATCACTAGATTGATCCGAAGCATCTTCCATCCTAGATCAGGAAGAATATCACGAAAAGAAACAAATTCACATGAGATTCTTGAACTCAAAGCATTACCTGACATTGCCCTTACCTCGATCGATCACCTCCAATGGTGTCGCGTGATCCACTCCCACTGGTGATGACCCGATTTGCCCTCTAGTGCACAGATCGAAGGAGAGAAGCGAAAGGGGCTCGATCAATCCGTGACGACGCAAATCAAATCCCTCACCGTGCCCTAGAGTCGATCTCCCATTGACCACGCACAAGAAATGGCCAAAGAGCCGACCGCTCAACCGGAGATGATCTGGACAATGCTGGTACCATTGAAGTCCGGCGGCTCTTCCTCCGGTGACTCGACGAGGACAGAAATCACGGGCAGAGGGAGCTCTCCTTCGGCATCGGGTCATCCGCGCACAAGAGAGAAATCGTGAGAGAGGAAAAATGAGAGGAGAGGAAGGAAGATCCCACGCCTAAGGAGGGAGAGTGGTGGAGAGGAGGCGGTAGCGCGAGGAGATGGCCGTCGGCGTCGATGCCTAATCGCCGGAGATCGCGCGATGGGAACCGAGAGGAGGGGGCCGGGAGAGAATGCATCGGGTTTCAAAGGAGAAGGATTATAAACCTAGATTAATAAAACTTAGGTTAGTTTAATTAAGTACTAAGTTAATTCCTCGATCAACTCCCACTTATTTTGAGTATCCCAAATAGGTCTCCACAAGCCCCACGATTTATCCCCTCAAAATGAGTCATACGGACCCCGTTTAATTCCCGAAAAATTTTTAAAAATTCTAGAAAAATCCAATAAGATTTTTCGTCCAATAACATTTATTATTTAATTTTGCGATATCTTACATTCTCCCCCACTAATAAAAATTTGGTCCCCAAATTTACTGGTCAACTCAGGGATCCTCATCCAAGGGTAACAACTAAACAACATACTCGTATACCACTCCAACATATGTCATGATCAAATCTCCAACCGTGAGGGATGACTCTGTGGGTTATGAGCTCACCCTGCTTCCGCTACTTCCACATTACTATCTAACCCACTGCGGATAAATCAACTACCTCTGTAATCCATAATCCACTATCAATAGATCCTCCAACATCTGTATAGAGCGCTCCAACTATCCATCAGTCTGAGGGTAAAAGTTTATACTAAAGCTAAGCTCTGAATCCAAAATCTACTATAACCTCAATCAAAATCATGATATGAAATCACTGATCTCCATCCAAAATAATACTTAGAGATACATCATCCAGTCCGGTAATCCCTCTAGAGTATAATCCTACTACTCAATCCAAAAGAATCTATCCTACAAATCAATAGCTAGGGAGTAAGGTTGTCACCCAACAATGATTACCCAAACCAAAATATCCTCTCCAAGTCCTGGATAATCCCACAACAAAATCTGTCATAACATGCTCCCAACTCCACTTCAGTATCTAAATCAACGGAGATAATCCTACTAATCACTGATGTTCAGCCTCCACTTGCTGACATAATAGACATCAAGCTACAAAATCTGCGATGTCTTTCTTCATATCGTTCCACCAATAAGAGTGCTCCAATGTCTCCATGCATCAGATGTCACCCGAATGTATCGTAAATCCAGATCAATGTGTTTCCTATAGTAACTCCTTCCGGATAAGAAGTGACTCAGAAACACACATAATATCCCACAGAAATAAAAATCAAATTCTCATTTCATAAGAATTCAAACTAGTGGCACGAGACTACTCCGCTCATACTACATCAGAACTGCACCCAACTCCAAGTACGATACATCCGTGTAGAGTACAAACCCGTCTACACTAGAAAGTACTACTAAGACAGGTGTAACTATCTAAACTGATCTCACAAACATTTATCCAGAGAAATTCCATACTTATCCTAAACAGTCCGGTCAACGACATAATGCTGAATAAACCCTCAACCAATCTCCTGTAATATCCATCTAGACCAAGGAAGCTACGAGTCTCCGGTATAGACTACGACTACTCCCAACTGATAACAGCCTCTATCTTCTGTGGATCCACTAATAGATCATCAAAAGACAACCTATCACCACACCTGATCTCACAACATCCACTAATCAAAATCATCCTCAACATTAATCAATCATACCAGATAGTCTCCTAAACAAAGATAGAGTCAAAGGAAAATATCCAACCTTCAACCCCCACTACCAACAAACTAAACGTGTCCAAAAAGGTCTGCCAAATCTCATCATCTCATCATTTCTGAAAATCAAATATCTACAGTAGAGGAATGTCAATCCAAAGTTAAAGTGTCACACAACCCGCTGACTAAGAGTCCACCCATCAAGAAGATATCTCCACAACTCTCATAATCATCCCATAAATATCCCTCGACAAATATCGATAAAAGGTCAAACCCTCTAATATGAGATATAGACTACAAGACCTGGCAAAATGATCACGGGGTCAAGGTCTTGAGCCACTTGACAGAGACAATGTTAGTTGAGTCGTCTAACCATTGTCTAGTACCCCATCATATTGTGATTGCTCCACCCTGAGGCTCAGCAACCTCCACTATCGAGCAATGAACACAAAGATAGAGGAACACTACAACTAAACAACTAATCAAAATATCTGTCAATCGACGCTCTACCCCTCAAAGATCATCATATCCGAATGTACTCTCCAAGTTATACCCTTGTAACAGTTGTATCTCAAAGTGTTAAGCACGTAGCTTTACACTTTTCCACACCGTGCGATATCCTATCTGAATGTACCTTCTAAGCCCCCCAACTAGGTACAGACAATCCATAGTCAAAGTCCCCATGGAATAGGATACATCGATCCTCTATAGACTGACTAAGCCGATAATGGTATATAGCCAATTCAGTCCTTTCTACACCGGTACAAGTCAAAATATCTAACCAAGTATGAAACATCTCAAAGATAGGAATCTCTAAAAATAGAGTAAGTTAGTCCCCTACTGGTCGGACGAACAAATAAATCGATCAACACTATCTGATCCAACAAGAGTAAATCAATCATCCATTGATGAAACTAACTAAGGTAAATCGATACCCAACCACCAAAGTCAACCTGGGTAAATCAATCCTCTACAAACAGAACTAAAAGAATCCAAATTAGTGCTCTACTGCTCGAACTAACAGGAACACAAAGCCAACTAAAATAAGTTAAACCCCAACTATACCAGTCAACCAGGTAAAACAATCCTCAACTAATCGAGCCAACAAGAGTAAACCGATACTCTACTAACTGAATCAACATGAGTATATAGATACCCCCCACAACCCAGCTAATAATAACAAAGACAGGTATGTGACTCTAACTCTCAACCAAATAATAACAGCATACACTAAAACCACTGATAGTATGATATGACGAATCCACTGAGACTGTAAAACCTTGATCTCCAGTAGGGTTAACCGTGATCAGTGATTGACCCAATACAAGAAATGCATGATACAATCAACTAGACAAGTACTAACAAGAGAGTACTAACACACATCATAACTAACTATCATGGGCAACAATACATACACCAACAGAAATGTATGATAACAATATGCAAACATACCTCTTATAGCATGGAGAAGTCCTGCTGCTGCCTGGTCCCAAAACCCTAAAAGTCACATCAAGAAAATCGAATCACGAAATCCAAAAACACGAATAACAGGCATCGTACCTGCTCTGATACCACTAAATTGGTATCAGATAAATCTCGAAAATCCAGAATACATAGCAAGTATCGTAAACCTGGCTCTGATACCACTAAATTGTCACGCCCCAAAGGAGTCTCTGCCAGACAAAAATCCGACAGCATCTCCCCTGTACCGGTGACAATCTGAAGCATCAATACAAGCAAAATACATCAGCCACATGTGGCTGGATATTTATATACACAACCACACAGTTATAATAACAACCCACACGACTGGAATGAAACAATCACAACCACGCAGTTATATATAAAACAGCTCATACGGCTGTACTAAAAACCAACACAACGGAAAAATGAAAACGGAAAGCCCAATACAACACAATCAACACACTGCTAGCCGGCTAGGCTTTATACTACAACCACAACAACAAATACAACAACCCACCAAATACAACAAATACAAATAAAACATATACAAAACCAGAAACGACCTTCGGATGTGACGTAGGACCCGGCAGACAGGATACTCCAAGCGACACTCCAACCATCTACCTGAAAACATAAAGATATACATGCGGTGGTGAGTATAGGTAACTCAGCGGGTAATAGAAAAGATAGTGCATGGTCTATACATAAACATAGAGATCAAAGGTATATAGTCTCAGTAGGGAATCAAAGAATATGATCTTACTATCATAATCAATGCATCTGAACATATCAGACCTACTAACCTGACATACATACTATACAAACCACAACCGACATAATGATAGATACATACCCAATCTGGAATCAACACCTGGTACAATGGTCAGTAAACTCACCATATCTGCAACAGACCTACTCGTGACACCTGTGCAATATAAATACGACCGCAAATACATGTAAAATAAATGACATGTATGCAGCATGACAACCATATGCAACAATCATATCGCAAACAAATGCAACATACCACAAACACATGAAACTAGTAACTACTAAGCATGTATGCAAATATATCTCCAAAGATGCACCGCGCATCAAATGCAAATGTGCATGCATGCTCCATGGTCACCCCGCCACCTCTCTAGACACCACGACCCCTGTATGGCCGAGAGGCTTGGGTCCGTGACAAACCGTACTAGCCTCCAGTACATGCACCGCTATAGGCGGCCGAAGCGGACGGTCAGCTAAGTAGTTATATAACTACATAGCTAAGGGTCCCTGATCACTCACATCTCTAGCCCTCTGACTACTGTACCCTCAAGACTCACTACTCCAGAGTGGTCGAGGCTGACAGAGTAAAAATACTGAGCAGCTGAGTAAGCGTGACAGGACATAGCTCCACTCCCAGCTACCACTCTCCATCAGTGGTAGAGTGGACAGCTACAAGAACTGACAACCCTCTCAACTACAAAGGAGACGATAGTGGTCAGTATGCAATGAATGATGAGCATGATATATATATATAATCATGATACAGACACCGTCATCATCCATGCAAACTCTAACTCCACATAAGCACTCCACAACATGAATATAATCGTCATAGTAAATCCATACATCCCACCAAACACATGTACACAACTACACACGTATAATCAACCAAAAATCTCCAATAATCCCACTGGACACATATGCACAGAACGTAAGTACAATCAACATGTATCCTCCAATAATAAACACATCAGACACGTGTATAAACCACAAACATACAATCAACACAACTCCTCCCAAAAGTACATAACCAAACACGTGTGTACATACAACATGCAAATGTACGGTCAACATGATGTCTCCTAAAAACACATACCCACCTATGTACAGTCCACATCATATACCCAATCAGCATGGTAATACCAACAACCCGACAATTCCTACAAGACATACTCTACACGTGTAATCACAACAGAGTAGATATCAAGAGTGGAGACTGTATATGAATTAAATAAATCATCACAAGGGTCAAGCATAAGTATCATGCAGGGAAAACAACAACCGATCATGATATAAGATGAAGCAGCCTAATTCATCCAATAATAGCCATGCACTAAGTACAAGAAAATCTACATAGAGGTCAAGGAAGAAATACCCGCCTTAAATCTGTCGATCGTGCTAGATAAATCAATCCCATGTCGAGACGCTCGCCTCGAAATAAAGTCCTGCGATCACATAATATATTTAGCTAATTACATTGGTAGCAAATAGCTAAATAAACTCCCCAATCTAATTAGGGAAAACCCTAATCGAAATAATTAACTTAATCCCTTAATCCAATTAGGTTTAACTAAATCCACAATCTTTTACTTCATTTCAAACAACCACAGATCACAAAGTCTCCAATATAATATGATACAAATCTTGATTTATCCATCCACAACACAAATGATATCAACCTACAATAACCTATCAACTAAATCATCAAACCATAATCAACCACAAACTCCAACAATCCTCAATCAACTCAATCATTTCCTAGTCTAATTCACATCCCAATAAATTCTTTAATCCAATTCATTACATAATGTAATCAGTTTATAGCACAACTTACCCAATTCCATTGCACTCCACTGTTAGCATGCGATCCAAGCAACCCACTGTTAGAAGCCACAGGTGTGATGCTCACTGCTGCCCACATTTCCATCTCCTACTAATCTAACAACCAAATCACATAAATCTATCCATTACCCTATAATAAAATACAAGTTCAACTCTTAACCTTACCTTAATTCCATGTCAACAACCCCTTCTCCAATGGTTCACTGCCCGGCAACAATTCCTTGCAACAGGTGGCCAACGCCAGTATAGATAGCAACAACAAGATTCAACAATACTTGCTAATATATCTAAGCAAGAGCAAACCTTTGAGGTTGGGCAGAATCCAGTAGCTCACCATCAAGCTAAATATTGTCCGGAAGCTCAATAGCCCTCCACCTCTCCACCCAAGCCCCTGACAACCGCAAGAAATGAAGAAGATGAAATCCTGCTCAAGGAAGATCCATCACTAGATTGATCCGAAGCATCTTCCATCCTAGATCAGGAAGAATATCACGAAAAGAAACAAATTCACATGAGATTCTTGAACTCAAAGCATTACCTGACATTGCCCTTACCTCGATCGATCACATCCAATGGTGTCGTGTGATCCACTCCCACTGGTGATGACCCGATTTGCCCTCTAGTGCACAGATCGAAGGAGAGAAGCGAAAGGGGCTCGATCAATCCGTGACGACGCAAATCAAATCCCTCACCGTGCCCTAGAGTCGATCTCCCATTAACCACGCACAAGAAATGGCCAAAGAGCCGACCGCTCAACCGGAGATGATCTGGACAATGCTGGTACCATTGAAGTCCAGCGGCTCTTCCTCCGGTGACTCGACGAGGACAGAAATCACGGGCAGAGGGAGCTCTCCTTCGATATCGGGTCATCCGCACACAAGAGAGAAATTGAGAGAGAGGAAAAATGAGAGGAGAGGAAGGAAGATCCCACGCCTAAGGAGGGAGAGTGGTGGAGAGGAGGCGGTAGCGCGAGGAGATGGCCGTCGGCGTCGATGCCTAATCGCCGGAGATCGCGCGATGGGAACCGAGAGGAGGGTGTCGGGAGAGAATGCATCGGGTTTCAAAGGAGAAGGATTATAAACCTAGATTAATAAAACTTAGGTTAGTTTAATTAAGTACTAAGTTAATTCATCGATCAACTCCCACTTATTTTGGGTATCCCAAATAGGTCTCCACAAGCCCCACGATTTATCCCTCAAAATGAGTCATACGGACCCCGTTTAATTCTCGAAAAATTTCTAAAAATTCTAGAAAAATCCAATAAGATTTTTCGTCCAATAACATTTATTATTTAATTTTGCGATATCTTACACTTTCTCTTTCTTTCGACGTTAACTTCGACAATAAAAATTAAATGCAATAGATGAAAGAAATATGAGGCAAAAAGGTTACTTGGTTTACAACTAGGGAGGTTACTAATCCAAGGCAAATGAAGCTCTTTAAGTCGACTCCTTCTTCGACGCAAGTTGGAGGCAGAGAGACCTCGTATAAGACGTTGACAGCTTATGAACAATAAAGAATAGAAAAGAATTCGAGTACAATTCAAGTTTTGTTCTAAACTAGATGAACAAAGGCTCTATTTATAGTCCGCTAGTCAAATCTATCCGTTGCTGACATGGCGGACTCCAGGCGCCTGGATGGTAATCCGAGCACCTCCAGTGTGACAACTTCTATCTATACGCAACGACTTTGCAACAAGACTAGGATAAGGTTTTATCCACTTCTAGACGCCTAGACTGATCTGGGCGCCTGTACTATTGTTGATGTGGACCCAAAAAAGATCCACGCTGCAACAGACCCAAAAGGGAGCCTTGCTGGCGCTGGGGTGGTCTGGGCACCCAGACCAATCATCCAACTACTAACTCATCAGACGTCTTCTTTGGTCGCTGGCTTCTTCTCCTGTTGCTTGGGTGATCCTCCGACCTTCCAGAGTTGAGCTCACCCAAACTCAACTCCGGCCTTCTCCTCGAGTAGTCTTCCGCTTCGGCTTCTCGTCCCTTTGAAGTGTCGCACGCGCGTCCTTTTGGCTCCACTGGTGTACTCTTCCGTAGCTTCTCGTCCCTCGGATGCACCGAGTCTCGATTCCCATGCTATCCTTCTCATACGTCGTGTCTTCCGCTCGACTTCTTGCGTTCCCAAGTTCCTGTACACTTAGACGTAAGACATAAAAATATGCAGAGCCTAACTTAACTTGGTTGACTATATCAAAACAAACTCAGG
Organism: Zingiber officinale; assembly: GCF_018446385.1. Lineage (NCBI taxonomy): Eukaryota > Viridiplantae > Streptophyta > Magnoliopsida > Zingiberales > Zingiberaceae > Zingiber > Zingiber officinale. The sequence goes on from NC_055996.1 coordinate 131,847,058, forward strand.
GTACTTACACCTAGTTGCACTTCATTCCGAGCCCTCTAAGTTTATCAACCAATTTTGTCCGAATAAACCTAAAGAGTTTTATCCAAAATCGGGAATGATGTAAAACTATGTCCTATGAGTTCATCTAGTGTTGGTGATTATATTATGTCCTCAAACATTAATTGGACCCAATATATTGAGAGAAGTGATTTGTTGAATATGAATTGGATTTTCAGATACATTCATGTCTCAAAAATCACTGCTCTCAATACAGGTCATAGTCATCTATATAGAAACCAGTTCCTATATGTTCATCTAATTCTCCTAATTATATAAATACCTTTAAACATCAATTTGACTCACTCTATTAAGAGTAGTGATTTTTTAAACATGAATCGGTCATTTTTTTTAAAGCTGTAAAATTAATCAATTTGACTGATATAATTGTATCAGTTGACTAGGAATAGAAACATGGGCAAAAATAGAATTGAGTACATGATTTGGTAATTTTAAAACTAGGGTATGTGATTTAGGTGTTTCAAAAGATTTCCTATGTGGTTCGGTAAAAAATTGAAAAAATTACAGATTTAATTAACATGGTTTAATTGATCCTTATTACTTATATAAATATTATATTTTTTATAAATTATGAGGATTCCATTATGTTGGTGCAATCGGTTTCTAAGGTTTCGATGTTTACAATATACCAATGTTGGGACAAGTTGACTAAAGGTTAATCCAAATAGGACTTGATATTTGGAAGAGAGAAGTATAGTCAGGACTAAATGACTAGCAAGAGCAAGTTCTAACTGAAGGTTAGGTAGGTGAGAAGTCTATTAAGTGACTAGTTCTAACTAGAGGTTAAACAAGGAGAACTCCTAGTGAGTGAAGCCAAGCAGTGAAAGTCCTAATGAGTGAAGCTAGACCCTACTAAGTGAAGCTAGGTGGTGAAAGTCCTGGTGAGTGAAGCTAGACCTTAGTGAGTGAAGATAGATGATGGAAGTCCTAGTGAGTGAAGCAAGTGGTGGAAGTCTTTGTGAGTGAAGTCATGCCCTAATAAGTGAAGTTAGGTGGTGGAAATCCTAGTAAGTGAAGCTAGGCCCTGGTGAGTGAAGCTAGGTGGTGAAAGTCCTAATAAGTGAAGCTAGACAGTGGAAAATCGTAGGGGAAGGTAACCCTAGGTAATGGGAAGTCTTGGAGTAATGAACTCCAAGCATATGTGATCGAATGGTTTCCGGTCTACCGCGCATAGTCGACCAGACCAGCGAATCTTTAAAACTGCTAACATTGCTTTACTTTACGATTTCGTATCTATTGTGCTAACTTAGTATTACAAGAAAGTCTTAGTTGATCAGGTTGATAAGACATTAAGCAGGTCCAAATAGTTCTGGAGAACTAAATGTTTGATAAGTAAGGTCAGGTAAATAACTAGAGGAGAGAGATCTAGTGAGGACAAGTCCCAGTGGAACTATAGACGCTAGTCAACTTAGATCCATTTTGAAAGTCTAAATTGGAACCAAAACTAGATACTGGTCGTGGTAAGATAGAATCTATAGATGCTAACTTTTTTTTGCAGGTTATATTTTGTTATTGAACTAACATGTTTTTGCAGGAGTTAAGTGCAAAAAATCACCCTCAGATGAATAGTGCTCGAGGTGCCTCAAGTGCTTAGAGGCGCCTCAGCTAAGGTGATGGAGGCACCCTGAGAAGGTTGGAGGTGCCCTCGCACAAAATGGAGATGCCTCGGAGAGGACTGGAGGCTCCTTGGAGCGGACTAGAGGCGCCTTGGAGTTGATGGAAGCACCTTCAAGAGGATAATGGCTGAAGTCCACGGAGAGGATCAAAGCCATTGGAGGTGCCCTGGCTAGCGCCTCCTATGAGTTATTTAAAGAATAACTTTTCTATGAGCTTCCTCGATCATTCTGGTGCGCCGTCTTCGTGCTACCGCTCTGCTACGACTCTGATGCACCTAACTACTATAGTCAGAACGACACCGACCTCGAACTACAACTACAACAAGTGTTAGTAATATTGTATTTTCAATTATTATTAATTTTACATAGGAAAGTATAGGTTGTTATACTTTCCTCATTTCTATAATTGACTCTCTGTCCGAATAATTTTCGGATGAGATTTTAGTGGATTGCTCAATCAATAAGTCCGAGGAATTGTGAATCTTGGAGTAGGAATTGTCGAAGACTCCGAACTAAATAAAACCAAAAGTGTATTTATTTTCTACTTTGTTTTATTTTATTTTATTTCCGTTGCGCACTTAGTTTTCCAATGAGTTTTTTTTTAAACTGAAAAAGGAAGAGTTTTTAAAATGTGATTCACCTCCCTCACGTTCCTTTTTGATCCTACACATTAATCTAAGGAACTTAATACGCCTGGCATGCTGAGTTTCTAGGTCGCCAGCCATGAGCATTTCTCGATTTATCCTAACGGTCGTTGGAAAATTTTCGTAGGATTGATCTTAATTATCGTCCCAATTTCGATGTTATCAGGTCAATCATTTTTTTAATACGCCTACTTTAAAAAATTTATTTCTAATTATTTTAATTAATCATAATGTAAATAAATTAGTTAGTTAGTTAATTAATATTATTTTTTGATATATAACATATTTATAATATTATTATATAAAAATATTAATAAAAATTGTCACGATAATTATATTTTCTAGTAGTGGGCGTTTGAGGCAAAAACATAAGGCAACATTCCAGATAAAGATGTGGGGCTTGGGATGGATAAGAGAAAAAAAATATATAGCGGACTTTGACAGATCTATAGATCTAGTGCATTTGAAATAGACGGAAATAAAGACGAAGATGATACAACTGCCTGAGATGGCGAAGTGGGAGGAGTGGAGGTGATCTCAAATTCATTTTAAATTTGTCTCACATTTCTTTTTAAAACTATGTTTTGTAAATTAACTATTAATTTATAATAAATTTATCTCTAATTTATATAAATTTGAAACAGATTTTATTCCATTAAAAATTTATCACTAATTTATATAATTTAAAATAATTTTTTTTCCTATCTTAATTTTTTATTAAATCTAAAACAATTTTTTAAGAAGAAAGATTCATCTGAGTGTAGGATTTTCTGAGTGTTTTTAATGATGATTGTAGTATATCAAGACTTTCTTTTATTTTTTACTATTATTGCATGCATCGGATGTAGAAGGTAAATACTTTTTTCATTATCGATTCATCTCATAAAATGGGTACATATATAAGAGAATTTCTTATCTTACAAAAATAATATTATAGTATATTCTAGATTACCTAAAATAGAATATTCTAAATTATACAGCTTCTATAATTTGAATATACAGCTTGCACTTTCTATATTCTATACTTCCCCTCAAGTTGGTGTATCAATGTCTATCATGCCTAACTTATCAACTGAGCTGTCAAACACTTTTTGAGATACCTCTTTAGTGAGAACATCAGCTAATCACTCTTTTGAAATTATGAATGGAAAACGAATAACTTTTCTGTCAAGATTTTCTTTAATAAAATGACGATCAACTTCCACATGCTTTGTTCGATTATGCTGAACTGAGTTATGTGCAATTTGAATAGCAGTTGTATTATCACAATGTAAATCCATAGTCCTTTGAAACTTAAAACCCAATTCCTCCAGGACATTACGAATCCACAACATTTCACAAACTCCATGAGCTATACATCGAAATTCGGCTTCTCCACTTGATCTAGCAACAATTTTTTGTTTTTTACTACGCCAAGTTACAAGGTTCCCACCCACAAAAGTGAAGTACCCTGATGTAAAGCGTCTATCAGTTTTATCAACAACCCAATCTACATCGGTGTATCCAACAACTTCCAATGTATCATTTTTTCTAAATAATAACCCTTTACCAGGTGTCATCTTCAGATATCTGATACGAAAGACTACATCCATATGCTCTTCACTCGGACAATGCATAAACTGACTAACAACACTTACAGCATAAGCAATATCAGGTCTCATATGAGAAAGATAAATTAACCTTCCTACAAGACGTTGATACTTCCCTTTATCGGTAGGGACTTGATCAGGGAGAATAGCGAGTCCATGATTCACCTCAATGGACGTCTCCATCGGTTTGTAGTCCAACATCCCTGTTTCAGTGAGCAGATCAAGAACATACTTCCTTTGTGAAAGTGAAATTCCTTCAATCGACCTTGCAACTTCAATACCCAGAAAATACTTCAATTGTCCGAGATCCTTCATTTCAAATTCCTTCGACAAGTTTTTCTTCAAATCATTTATTTCTTTTGAATCATCTCCTATAACAATCATGTTATCAACATACACAATTAGAGTTGTAATCTTACCATTCTTGTGTTTGATAAACAAGGTATGGTCAGAATTACTTTGTTTGTACCTAAAGGCCCTCATGGACTTTGAAAATCTTCCAAACCAAGCTCTGGGAGACTGTTTCAGGCCATACAAGGACTTCTTCAATTTACACACCTTATTAACTTCTCTTATTTTATTCTTTATGCCAAGGGGCATATCCATGTACGCTTCTTCCTCCAAATCTTCATTGAGAAATGCATTCTTCACATCAAGCTAGTGCAAAGGCCAATCTTTATTTGCTGCAAGTGAAATTAAAATTCGGACACTATTGATTTTTGCTTCAGGTGCGAAAATCTCCTCATAATCAATTCCATGGCGCTGTGTATACCCCTGGGCAACCAATCTTGCCTTGTATCTATCAATTGTTCCATCTGTATGAAGCTTCACATTAAACACCCAACTACATCCTACAGTCTTCTTTTTCAACAGGCTTGTCTACTACCTCCCATGTAGCATTCCTTTGAAGAGCCTCTAATTCTTCATTCATTGTTGTTGTCCATTTTGGATCCTTCAATGCATCTTGCACATTACTAGGAATAGATACAGTAGATAATTGATTAATAACAAGTGCATATGACTCAGACAGTCTATGGTGAGATATAAAGTTAGCTATAGGGTATTTAGCTTGGGCTTTGGTGTCTGGTTCATATTGCTTTTTAGGAACTCCCTTAGTAAACATTTGTGATTTCCTAGGTTCAACACTTTCCAACCTAGAAGACTTATTAAAGATTAAAGGTACTTGTGGTGGATTATTCTAAGTAAGATCTTCAGTTATTCATGTAGAAGGGGGGAATGCCATGAGTTTTAGATACATCCTGATCATTTGTTTCTGTCTCATGAGGGAATTGATTGTCAAGAACCAAGTGATCAATTGTCTGCTCATTGGACTTGTTTATCTCTCGAGATAAGTCATTCTCTACTGTTGCTAGAATAGTCTCAACTATTGTAGGAACTTCAAATTGTTCCTCCAAGTATTCCAATTCTTTAAATACATCAATATTAGATATATGACAAGGATTCCCTTCACTATCGCCCTCCCCTTGAAGATAAGACTTGGAAACTCCCCCTGTGTAATATGGCTTAGATTCATGAAATGAGACATCAAGAAAGATGTGCATTTTGTCAGTGAGTGGATCGTAACATCTATACCCCTTTTGGAACTATGCATAACCCACAAAAATACATTTCTTCGCACAAGGATCAAGCTTGCTTCGTTGTGATTTTGGTATGTGTACAAAAGCGGTGCACCCAAACACTCGAGGCTCCAAATTAGGCATAAAAGGGATGGACAAAAGTGTATGAAACTTCTGATGAGGATTCTTGAACTCAATTACTCGTGAGGGAGTACGATTAATAACATATGCCGCTGATTTCACTGCTTCACCCCCAATACGAACGAGGTACATTCATACCAAACAAGGAAGCACGAACAACTTCTAACAACTGCCTGTTCTTCCGTTCCACTAAACCATTCTGTTGAGGAGTACCATAATTGGAGGTTTGATGACGAATTCCATTCAATCGGCAAAACTCAGTCATAAGGCTATTCACAAACTCTCCACCATTGTCAGATTGAAAAACTCTGATGGATTGTTGGTACTGTGCCGCTACCATCTTGTAAAACTCAGTAAATATTCCAAATACGTCACTCTTATGTTTAAGTAATGACACCCAGGTCATGCGAGTGCAATCATTAATAAATGTTACATAATACCGAGCTCCAGAAAATGAAGGAATTTTTTCAGGTCCCCAAAGATCGGAGTGAATTTTCATAAATGGAATAGGACATCTATTAATACTTGGTGAATATGAAATACGGTGGCTTTTGGCCAATTTACAAATGTTACAATGAAATTCTGAATCATTAACAACTGAAAACAAATGGGACTGTAACTTCTTAAGATAGCTAAAAGACAGATGTGCTAAACGACGATGCCATAACCATACCATTTCCTTTGCATTATTGACCCTTATGACCTAATTAGCTTGTCCCAAAAGATGCTTGCAATTCTCTCCAGTCTCAGTTAGATCCAAGTAGTACAATTTCCCTCTTCTAACACCATAACCAAGAATTTGTCAAGTTAGAATGTCCTGAAACACACAGAAAGATGGATAGAATGTCACAATACATGCAAGTTTTAGAATAATTTGACAGACAGACAATAGGTTATAAGATAGGGATGGAACAACTAAGACAGATTCGAGAGTTAGGGTATCAGATAACTCAATTAAATCTTTTCCACTAACCAGAGTTACAATACCATTAGCAGTAGAGACAGAATTTTGAGGGGAAGCTCTAAAATTTTTCACAAGGTTCGGGTTGTATATCATATGATCAGATGCACCTGAATCAATTATCCATGTACTATTCGAAATAATTGTATCATTCATACCTGATTGTGCTACATTAGCGGAAGCGCTATCAAGATGTTCTAGCAATGGCTGCCTTGCTGATATTCTTTCATGGCTTCTTGGTGAAGTCCCACCAATCAGGATAACCAATCATTTCATAACATCTCTCCTTGCTATGACATAATTCTCCACAAACATTACACTTCTTATTTGCATATGGATTTGATTTACCTATAGGACGACGAGAAGGAGGACTATAAAAAATCGACGGAGCAACTTCTCTTCTCTGAACAGAGAGAATAGAGGATTCAGTAGATACTGGATGCCCCATAGCTTGTTTCTCAGATTGCACCTTACGGATGTAAGCATAACATTGCTCTAAGGAGAATTTAGATTCCTTGCGCAGGATCTCTCCATGCACCTGATCATATTCTGAATCTAGTCCGCTCAGAAACATATGAACACACAATCGAGACAACATTGAAGTCTCATGGACTACAGCTGCAACATAATTATTCTGAGAGACCACCCTTTGATCGATCTCTTGGAACATGGTCACCAATTCATTGAAGTAGGTGGGAATAGGTCGACCACTCTGCTTTGCTTCAAAGCACTTCTTGTTCAATTCAAAAATTCGAGTTTCGTCAGAATCATCATAAAACGTTTTCTCCACAGCTTCCCAAATATCTTTTGTAGTAGGAAGACAAATATATCGATTCATCAGAGAGGTCTCCATGGAATCAATAAGCTAGCTTTTTACCTTTTCATTATCTGTGGCCCAAACTTCATATCCTGGAGGATTCATATGGGGTTCAGATTTTTCGCTAGTTAAATAATCTATCTTTGCTCGTGCTCCAATACACATCCACATGAGGGGAGCCCATATGGTGTAGTTGGATTCATCCAACAAAATAATTTTTGGAAACACAGAGTTATTTAGTTGGGTGTAGTGATGAATGACTTGTGACGATGATTGAGTATCATCAATTATAGATCCGTCCATTGAGGAATTCAGGTTTGAGATTCAAAGATTTGGGGATCAGGAAAAAGGAAAAAGGAAAAAGGAAAAAGGAAAAAGGAAAAAAATTCAAAACAAGTTCAAAGAATTGAATATGAGATTTGGGGCTATTATACCATATAGAAGGTAATACTTGTTTCATTATCGATTCATCTCATAAAATAAGTACATATACAAAAAGGTTTCTTGTCTTACAAAAAAAATAATATTATAATATATTCTAGATTACTTAAAAAAGAATATTCTAAATTATACAATTTCTATAATTTAAATCTACAACTTGCACTTTCTATATTCTGTATCGGAGACTTTCTTTTATGTATATTAAAAAACATATTGTAAAATATTGCAAAGTTGTCTTCGTCTAAATGAATGGTTATTTACATTCTCCAAATCTTCCAGGCACAACGAAGAAGAGCTTCTGAATCTTCTCAACCCTTGATTATTAAAAAGGAAGAATTGAAGCAATCTGCTGAAATTTGTACCCACGTCACCGCCATGTTACTGCCATGGTGAGCTGGAATTTGTACCATCAATTTAATATCTTGCCGGAGACCCAACCCAATAATCGATTTAATATCCATTAAAAAAGAAAGACTTGAAGCAGTCGTCGCCCTGCAAATTATTGCTCCTCTTTTCTCCTCCAAGCAAATTATTGCTTATAAGAAATACAATAAAATTACGGATATCTTAAGCAACGGAATTGGAAATTTGTGGTCTGTGGCGTTAGAGACGAGATTTAATTAATATCACATAACTGCCATGGTGAGCTGGAATTTATAAGCAATCTTAATGGAGACCCAACCCTCTTTAAAAACTTGAAGCAGTCGTCGCCCTGCAAAATATTGCTTCTGTTTTCTCCTCCAACGCTGTTGTTAGCCAGATCCACACCAAACAACTTCTGCATCCTTCATCCGGAGCTATGGAAGGAACTTTGGTAGCTACAGCTCGCTTTCCGGCGAACAAGGTGGCAATTCTCGTCCAACTCGACGAGAAACTCAAGACAGAAACTGGTACCAAAAGGAAGATGGAGAAACTCAAGGAGTTGTCCACGATCATTGGCGCGGTGATGGAAGATGTCGAGTCCCGCTCTTTTATCGATGATGCTGTGAAGGACTTGCTGAAGATGCTCAAATACTTGGACTACGATCTCGAGGATGTTGTGGATTACTATGACACCAAAGTCTTGCAGAAGCAGCAGAGATCGAATACTTGTTTAAGGCCGGTGCGTGATTTCTTCTCTTCTGATAATCAAGTTGTGTTTAAGTGTAGGATAGGTGGCATGATAAAAGTTGTAATAGAAAGTCTGGATTCTATTTTGCTGCAAAAGTCCATTCTTCTTAATTTGCCACAAGGCAGTATCCGCATGTCGGAACCAAGTCTATACAAGGAGACCTACAGCCACAATAGCTTTGATGTTAGAGGGAGAGAACCAGAGAAGAATATGATTGTCGACGTGTTAACAAAAGACGACGATGATGATGAAAACAGTCGTGGTACATTGAAGGTCATCGCCATCGTTGGGATGGGTGGCCTAGGGAAAACAACACTTGCTCAGCTTGTTTTCAATGATGAAAGGGTGAAAGTTCATTTTGTAAGTTCAAGAATGTGGACATTTGTTGGGACTGAATTTGATCCCACAAAGATAATGAAGTCTGTTTTAGAACAGGCTACTTTTGACCCAGTTAACATCTCAGAAACAGATTTAGTGAGGCAGAACCTAGAAAAAACATTATCTGGGAAGAGATTTCTGCTCGTGTTGGATGATGTATGGAATGAAGATCAATTAAAATGGGATGAGCTGAAAGCAGCCTTAACATGTGGGGCGAGAGGAAGCAAAATTTTAATGACAACCCGTAGCCAACAAGTCTCTTCGATTATGGGCTCATTCAATACTCACCAAATACAACAGTTGTCTCGAGATGATTGTTTGTCCTTGTTTCAACAATCTGCATTTGAAGACGAAGCAGTGGATCAAAACTTGATGAAAATTGGTGCAAAGATTGTTGAGAAATGTGGTGGTGTGCCCTTGGCTGCCATATCCCTTGGTAGCATGCTCCATGGCACTCGAGATGAAATGTATTGGTCCTCCGTTTTGATGAGTGAAATATGGCAGTCGGGAAATGATGAATATGAAGTGCTAGCTACACTAAAGTTGACCTATGACAATATCTCTCCACAGTCAAAGAAGTGTTTTGCATTTGCCTCCCTATTCTCAAAAAATTATGGGATGGCAAAAGATGAACTGATAAAACTGTGGATCGCAAATGGTTGTGTACGTTCAGAAGGAAATTTTGATGCTGAAACAGTGGGCAACCATGTATTTGATGATCTTGTGCTGAGATCATTCTTTCTCTTGGCACCTTTCGAAGATGTAACCAAGTGCACGATGCATGATTTGATGCATGACCTGGCACGATCAGTATCTGCAGATGTATATTGGAATTCTAATCAAGATTCAGTTGAAGACATTGGCAAACGAACATATCATTTGCAAATATTTCCAAGAGAGTTACGAAATGATATGTTTTCTCAGGTCTTAGGCAAGAAGCCATTAAATTTGCGTACCCTGATACTGAGCAAATGTAAATTAGATCAGAATGCCAATTTACTTGAAATCGTCTTCTCAGAATTAAAATTTTTGCGGGTGTTAGATTTAAGTAACAATAACATCAAGGAGGTACCGACATCAATAAGAAATCTGATACATTTGAGGTACCTCAACGTATCTGGGAATGATATTGAAATTCTACCCAACTCAATAATCCTTCTCCTTAATTTACAATATCTTTATTGCAATAATCTTAGATTGACATACATGCCTCGTGGGTTGTCGCAATTAAGTAATCTTCGAATTTTATCTTTCTTTGCTGCTGCTGATAGAACTGGCGCATGCTCAATCACAGAGCTTGAGGATTTGAAGCTTCATGGAGAAATGACAATTAAATTTTCCACGAATTTTACAAATTACCCTCGTGGTGGAAGACAAATTTTGAAGAATAAACATCTTAATCAACTACTCTTTGAGCTTAATGGTTCGGAGAGTAATGACAAGGACATGTTGGACGATCTTTGTCCCGACACGAGCTTAAAGAGGTTGAGCATATGCAATTATGGGAGCCGACAATTTCCAGCATGGTTGATGGAGTCACAGTTGCCAAATTTGATTGAAGTTAGCCTTGAGAAGTGCCATGGTTGTGAGCACATTCCTCCGTTTGGAAATCTGCAGTTTCTTAAGAAGCTTGACTTATGCATGATGAATGGTATTACACAGCTGGGTGCTGAGTTTCATGGGTACAGAGGCTTTCCTTCCCTTCAAGAACTCTTCTTACACGGGATGGATAATTTAGAGGAATGGTCAGAGTCTGATGATTCCAATCAATTGCTCCCTTCACTGCAGGGTCTGCGGATTTTCCATTGTCCTAAATTGAAAAGTATGCCGTGGCTTGCTAGAATCCAACGTCTTTATATATTTGACTGCAACGAGGGCCTACTCTCATGTGTTGGTAGACTGACTTCTCTTTCTATTCTCCGAGTGAGGTGGATGAAGTACATGACATCTCTTCCAAATGGCTGCATCAGAAACCTCACATCCTTGACGAAATTAAAAATCACAGAGTGCAACTTGCTCCAATCTATTCCTGGCGATGAAATGCAGCACCTAGGAACAATTCAATCGTTGACCATTTACTGGTGCAATGATTTGGCATCCTTCCCGTCAGAAGTGGAAAGTCTCAGTTCTCTTCGTTCCCTACGTCTCACAAAATGTCTACATATAACAGTGGAGCCAGAAATACTCGTCCGAATCTTGAATTCCCTGCATAAGTTCCGAATAGAGATTTGTTGCGAGAAAGTTAACTTGCGTGGGCAACTGCAACGCTTACACTCGCTTGGAGAATTGTTAATAAGTGGCGAACATGGTAAATTTGCCTTTCAACGCAAAGCCACGCAGTTAGGCATTTGTTGTTGTGATGATTTGGAGTCGTTGATGACAACAGAACAAGCGGCAAGCAGTGTGCTCGAAGATCTATATATAGATGGAATTTCCGAACTCATGACCTTGCCTGACTGGCTGCAGCATCTCAGGTCTCTTCGTATTCTATCAATCCAGAACTGCCCACGATTAGAAAAGGTGCCACAGGGTTTAAAGGATCTACATATGTTGAGTGATTTGAAGCTTGTCAACTGCCCACAGCTGGAAGGAAGATGCGAAAGGGAGACGGGCGAAGATTGGCCCATCATCTCGCATGTGCCACAGATTACTATTGGTCTGGTTCCTTAGATTCGACCGGATATGGTTCAACAGGTAAGATAGAAAACCATTTTAGTTGAATAAAATAAATTATGAATTTATATTGTTGTTATGAATAATACTCTCCTAAAGTAATTAGTAAGATGATATGGGAAAATGCTAATTTAATTATATGCATATTATTGTTATGATTACTTGTTTAAGTTTATCTAACTTTTTATTGACCTCTCGACTAACAATAATGTTGTCATTATAATATAGATAAAATATTGAGTTAATATGTAACACTTATGTTATTTTTGATATTATAAAATTATATATTATCTATCTTTTTATATATTTAATAAAAACGAGAAATAAAATATAATTGAAATTTATACAAGTTAATAAATAAATTATTTACCTGTTTAATTTATTCATGAACTTTAATATATAGAGCTCGTTCAAATTTATTTATTATATATATATTATCATTAAGTAAAGATAAATAAATTCTTATCGACCTTTGTTTAATTTGCTCATAAATATCCAACTATTTATTGCTTTATTCAACTGACCTTTGTTGTTTTTTTTTTTTTAGAGCAATGATATGCTCAAGGAAAAAAACTCAAGGAAAAGCTTAAGGATAGACACATAAAGTCATGACCCACCATTTCACTTTTTTTGGGCCCCATCACTTTATGTGTCTATCCTTGAGCTTTTCCTTGAGTTTTTTTCCTTGAGCATATCATTTTTCTTTTTTTTTAATCCTTATTTTTGTAGGCTGAGAGTTGGGATTGGGCATGAGATCTTAATTAGTTGTAGCGGTTATTCAAAGGTGCATCTCTTCTTGTGCCCTATGATGTGAAGTGAATTACCTGCGGTTATTCAGGCACTTTAAACATGTGTAGTTTATTAGTGTTTGATACATAATGTTTGTTTATTGTCATGTTATGTTGGATTTTTTTTTTTGTTGCTTCCTGATTCCCATGGCATAAATGGTAAGTGCAAGGTAGTTTGTCTATAGTGGGTAGGGTTTGAGTCCTAGGGAATGGATTGTATGTGTTCATTTCGTCATGCACTTAATATCTTTGTTCTTGATGAACCTCCTTCCATCGACATGAGATTCATGGGGAGCCATTAATGTACAGTTTTTTGGTTCATGATCTAGTTATAAATAAACGGATTGATATTATTGGATTGTCAGTTTGTCATTTAATATTGATTATTATCAAATTTTTTTTCTTTTATTACAATTCTCTTTTGTATAAAATAGTGAAGTTTCTGTCAAAATATTTTGGTAAAAAATGAAATTAATATATGTACTAAAACAAGATATGGCAACTTTGATGTTATACAATACTTACCTATATATTTGAAATAAAACTACTACGTTCTTGGTGGAATTAACTTATTTAAAAATGTTATTTCACAAATTTTAATTGCTATGATAGTTCAAGGAGGTTATGTCATCATTGAAAATAATATTATAAAATTATAAGGATAGATTGTTAGCTACTTAAGGTTACATTAAAGAATTAACTTTTTTTTGGTATTTATGTTCTGATAAATAAAACTACTACTATTAGAATCGTAATGCCCAATAAAAATATAAGATCAATCTCAAATAACTACTTATCCTGTTCGAGCGTTGAGTCGATGGACACTGGAGACGTGGCGCTTTTCGCTGTCTTCAACTGGTGATGTGGGTCTTCGGTGGACCTGCAAACAAGCCGAGCCGGAAGGGGTTTCCCGGCGACGACCCTCCAACGCTCAAGTCAGGTAGCGAAGAAGAAGAGCAAAATAACGCTACTGTGGCTACAGTGATCAAGATTCCATACCTCCGTCGAAGCCTGGAGGTCCTTATATAGGACCTCGGGGAGGCGTGGTCACGCTTCTTGATGCGTGCACGCTTCCCCAAACATACCTCAGTAGGTCGTGTCAGAAAAGCATGTCTGACGCCATTCCGCAATCGTCCGAGCATATCCCGGATGTGACGGTAGAAGCTTCCACCGTACGATACTCTGTACACTCCTGCCGCCGACCATGCTATTTGTCGGCGGCAGGTGTCTCGAGGACGAAGTTACCAGTTGTCCTTTTTGTCTCATAGCGCTCTTACCTATTCCCGGGCCGAGCGGACCAGCCGCTCAGCGCTCATGTGCTCGGCTAGAATTACGCCTTATTGTCCTGCGGCTCGGCCGAGTGGCATGTCCGCCCGACCCATAGTCCATTTTACCTTAAGAGCATCGGAAACCCGACTCCTGGTCGGGCTGTCTTTCATCCGGTCTGGGAGACCCTTGGCCAGATGTCCGGTCGGCCGGATGCTTGGTTGACCTGCCACTCCGCTCGGCACGACCTATGGCCGCTCGGCACGACCTTGGGATTGACCCTTTTGACCATTGACCTCCACGTGTCGCTGACCTCCCGCGGATGAGGGTCCCCCGTCCTTATCACCGGATCACATGCCTTCCCCTCAAGTCTAGTCGAAGGAGGTGCTAAGTCCGACTGACTGGACTGCGTGTGAAAATGTGAAATAGACTTCGCCACTGTTTACTTCGGCAATTAGTAATTACGAAGTAATATATGATAATCAACTTCGATAATAAATTTAATGCAGTAAATTTGATTTTATACTTCGTAAGTTTAAAAATATGAGTCTTGCTTTAATTTTATATGATATTTTACTTCATAATATATATATTCGATGAAGTAATAAATTATAAAATAAAATTTATATGTCTTAGTGTTGAAGTAATAAGTGAATGGATTAAAATTTGTGGTAGAGCTTGAACCGGTTTACTTTTTTTCCCAACCCCTGCTAAACCTAATTCTGTCGATCAAAGCACTTCGATCCCATCTCATTTTTCTCCTTCGCGTTTTCTCCCCGACACGTGAAGGCCACCCGACAACCTCACTTTTTTCTCCCCGACGCGCGACAACCACTTGACGGCAACCTTCTCTTTTGTGTTCACCTGACGGCAGCCTTTGCCTTCGACGTTTTCTCCCTGAAGCACGACGGCAGCCTTCTCCTTCGGCGTTGTTCCGCCGAAAGAAAACTTAGGTTTTTCCTTTGCGTTCCCCTCCAACAACGGTAGCCGACTGTAGCTTCTCCTTCCCATCCCCCCTTGACGGCAGCTTCTCCTTCCCCTTTCCCCCGACAGAAGGATTCTCCTTCGCATTTTCTATTGACGGTAGGTTTCTTCCCTATCCACCCACCCCCTTCTTTCCTTTACTTTCTGTTGTGCCTTAGCGTTCTTCATCTTTGCAGCACTATCAGAGGGAATTGACCTTCGATAGGTCGCCCTCTTTGAGGTTTCCTGGCCACGGGAAGAAGGCAAGTTCTTTGTTGAAGTTTGAGCTAGAGATCGTTGTCCCTAACAGATCTGGTCCTGCAGCCCTAACAACTCATCAACTAGGTTAGTTTCTGGCATCTCTTGTTTTTCTAGTGACTTGAAGTTGGTAATTGTAACAAGTTATGTATTTAAGAAGACAACCAAGGTGGGATAGTCAAGGTTAGGTATAGAAAAAAAACTTTACTTATACTGCACAACCATTTGAAGCCAGCAGTAGACTTACCAAAGGAAGGAGTGCCAAGGTTCTTGTACTCGTAGAATGTAATGTTGTCATCTGGTTATTATCGTCTGTCTTGACTTTGAATAGATAGAACTTCCGGGATAGTCTGAAGAGGCAATACAAAATCTAAAGCAGAGATAAAAGAATACTGTGGGGATGCTTCATTTTTCTTTTCTTTATTGCCATGGTTTCTTGCAGCATTCCTTCGGATTTCACTCGCATCATTATTTGATTTGGAGTAAGTTCCTATGATTTGTTTCGGTAAGGTGTGGATTGCCAATTTACATTCTTTGATATGATGAGTTGTTAAGTATTTGAAAAAAAAAAAAAATCAAATGCACCCATGTCATCCACGTGCACAAACCCTCTCCCATACCCCCTCCTTTTTCTTCTCTTCCCCACCGACGCCTCAAACCCTTTCCCCTCTCTTCTTCTTCTTTTTCTTCTCTAGCGGCGACGAACGGCAGATTTCTCTCCCGTTCTTCTTCTCAAGCAGCCCTCGTTTTCTCCTCCCACACCTCTTCTCCTTCTCCAGCAAGGGCAGAGCACTGTTTTCTCCTTTACTTCCTCTTCTCTGCTTCTCGGCAGCACTGTTGGAGCTCCTCGGAGTTCGCCGGAGCTCACCAAACCACCGGGAAAAGAGAGGAAACAAAACCCTAGTTGCTCTCTCCTTTTTCCCCCACCAACAGCAGCATTTTTGCTGCCTTTTGTTTCCTCCAACAGCAGCTAGGCTGCTGTCCTTTTTCTTGGCATCATCGTCGGAGTTCGCCGGAGCTTGCCGCAGCTTGCCGGAGTTGCCAACAAAGAACCTTAATTGCTGCCCTTATTTCCAGCAGCCACAGAAAAATCCTTAGAAGGTATACTTTATGTTTTGGGTTAATTGATGTGTAGTTAGGAGGGTTATCTAGATTAGAACAGAGATTTCATTTAGAAATGCGAAGTGGTACGTGATAGTGAGATCAAAAATAATGATCTAATGGCTTCGAGTCGTAAATCATGTTTAGATTTTTGTATCATGAGTTTATTATCATTTTAATTATTTGAGTTATTATATTTTGTAGATACGAGCTCGAGTGGAGCGCGGTGACCTGCCGACACGCGCAGATTTTGCTGTACATAAGGTAGATTTTGCTGTACATAAGGTGGATACATCTACTCTTGTATATTTTCCTTGTGCATGAATAAATATATAAATTGTATTATGTATATGTTGTATCATTGTTTTAAAAAATGGGAATTAAAATGATACTTAAATAGTGAAATGAGTATTAAATAATTAAATCATTGGAGGGTAAATAATTAATATTATTTCTTGTTCATATGTGGGTTCATATTGGGATTGATATGGGAAGGGTTGTTTTTAAAATTAAAGAAATATTCTGAATTACTCTTCTGTTGATACCTTGTCTCTTTTGACTTGCTTGACCTTTCATACTTCATGCTTTTGATACTCTATCTGTTGATACTTGTAGCTTTTTATATGTGGACCCTATAATGATAAATTAATAGACTTGATCCGAAAATATTACCTTGATTGACCATTCAATATGAAAAGAGAATACTCACATAACGGTGAATTAATAAAGATAGTAAATGAAGAATTAAAAAGTGAAGACTATGAGCCTAGCTTTATACCAGAGCTCTATATTAGAGTACTGGACCGCCCATATGTTATTGTGGTAGCGCGGCGGCCGCGGTCCAGAGTACCTGACCGTACACCCGAGGCGTGTTGGCGTGATGTAGCCCTCGGTCAGTGTTTATTATGTCTTCCACCGGTGAGGGCTGATAGCCCGTACGTCAGATGACGTATGCGACAGTTTTATACTCTTAGGAGGCTTTTAGCCTATCCATATGATATTTCACTCTGATGATATTGGCTCCAATGATTCACTTTTTAGTTGATTTATCAAATTCAGACTATTGATATACATGTGATCTTACCATGATAACTTATAATTGAGTGATTAAATAATAAGATTAAAGAATTGATTTTATTAATGATGACAAGTGATGATAAGGTGAAGATCCCAAACTCTATCTAAAAATTTTACCTGATTATAGATAATGAGAAGATGATTATACATATATATGTATAAATGTAGAACTTTAAGAATAATCCTAAAGTTGTAAGAAAAGATGATGATTTATTTTACTTCCTTGACTTCTTCAATAAGATTAAATTCATGCACATCTTTCTTGAGTATCCACTTAGCCATTTGGCTAATTTGCTACATTCCTTGGTCTCTAGTTTTGCAGACACAGGGATCCTTGTGATATTATAGTTGATTTTGGACTTTCATAGAGTTGCTCAGAGATCTCGACGTGCTGATTTTCTGGTTTGTTTTTACTTTTGTTTTGCTGTATTTACATTTTACAATTTTGTTACAAATGTCATTTATCTGTATAGTAATTGTAGTTTATGAAAATTATGACATATACATATAGTTGATACATTTCGTGGTTATGTTGTTTCTATTTTATGTATGTTCCAGCCGTGTGGGCTGATGAATATGTTGTTTATGTTTATATAGTGTGATGTATGTATGTATGCTTCATATTGTCACCGGTACAGGGGAGATGCTGCCAGATTTTTGTCTGGCAGGGACTCCTCTGGGGGCGTGACATGAGTTCTTGTTCTTGATGGGTTTGAGGTTTTGGAAACAATATGAGTGATTTGTGAGTGTCACCGTGGTCATCTCGTTTTCTTTCCTGATGGTGCCGAGCTTCTAAGTGCAGATTAGAAGAAGGGGTTCGGAGTTTTGTTGTGTACTTACCTCTTATTGTAACTTTGGATTCGATTGTTGATAACTCATTTCTTTGAGGAGTTCTAGGTTGTTATAACTGAATTCATATGTTGATATTATATTTTCTGTGTGTGTAACCATTCTTGAAGGTGAACTAGATGGGTGTAATTGAACCAGGATTTGATACTATGTTTTTTAGGTGAGTTAGCTTAAAAGGAATTGGTGATTGTTTTGATTTGGATTTGATACCATGTTTTGTTGATGCCTTCAATGTGTACTAGATTAATTTGAATAGCTTGGGGAATTAGGTTGTTGGTTTTAACGTGTTTTGGTGATTCAAATTGATATAGGTGCACCATCCTCTCCGACTCTAACCGAACCTTCTACAAGCAATCCTAAAAGAAAATTTTGCTATACCCCTGTTCACACACATTAAATAAATAATGCCATCAATGTGAAAATATGGATGATAGATGTGAGAATCTCATTATCAATTACCTTGATACATAGATCAAGAAGAGCTAAAATTGATAGTTAGTTGGATTGGAATGCCTACTAATAGACTACTACCTGATTTACAAGAAAAGAGTTCAACCCAAAAAAATTACCATCGAGAATATCACTAACAAGCACAATTTACCTAAATGAAGCTTGTTGGAGCCCTTGAAATTCTAGCACAGTGTCCAAGTCAACTTAGAGTGATTATTTGAGCTACATGTTAAGAAGCATGACATGGGGTTTGGATTGAAGTAAAACTTGTTCTCTGGTGGTATAAGGATTAATTGTACATCACGGATAAAATTATAAAGATGGGTCATTATGGTCAGAAAATACATATGCTAGGTTGTGCAATCTACAAATGCATTGTGAGGGTAAGAACCTGCACTTAATCCTATAGATTGGTTAATGGACATATATATATAATCAAATGTTTCAAGTTGTTTGCAATTGATTCACTGAGGTGGCTATGGTAAGGTGGTATAGATGGGATAAAATATCTCCAAGTTCTCTACAATCAAGTGCACATTCCTTAAGAATGAAAATACACTACCATGGTTCAAATGTGGTAAGACAAAATTGACACTGCTACCCAAAACTACTTGATAAGCTAAAATTTCGAGGACGAAATTCTTTTAAGGAGGGGAGAATTGTAAGGTCCTACTAGTATCGAATGATTAAATTAAGTATTTTGAATATTTTCGATGGTGATAATAATAATATAATAAAATATGAAATAATTGCAGTTTATTAAGAAATAATTTTATAGAATTTTTTCAGGAATTTTAGAGTTAAGCAGGGCTCATATGACATGTTGATGGAGATAATCTATTAGAGTTAAGCAGGAATTTTAGAGTTAAGCAGGAATGATAGTTTGTAGAATCCAACTTTAGAAGTTTATTAATAGTTCAAATAATTAAATAGCTAGTAACAAAGGTCCCTTTGCTGATCTCAGTTTTCCAAATTTTCATTATTATTTATAAGAAAAATGCACGTGCTTGCTGAAGATTTCTTTGCTATTGAAAATGAAAGTTGTTTGGGTTCTAAGTTTTATGATTAACTTGTGCAATTTCCTTAATTTCTAGTAACATCTGCCCATGTATATGTTTGGTAAAATATTCTCTGTTTCGATATGTATGATGTATAGTGTAATCTGTTCTCCATTTTTGATAGGCATGATCTATATTGTGTATTGTTAGGTTATGTAGGTTTTGGATATGGGAAGGTCCTTGTGAATTGGTATGTTTACTGAATGTGGATATTGTGTGATGCGATACATGAAAGAGATAGTCTTGGATGAAGATCCACAATTGGAGAGAAAGGTGAATTTCTTCTTTATGAAATATTTTCTTTATAAAATATTGAGTAATTTTTTATTGATCCTCAAACTTCTGTTAATGTTTCAGTTTGCAGCATAAAAAAATAAACAGTATTACAATCAATCTCAGTATGATGAAGTCAGAAGTGAATGGAGTGAATTCGTCTACTTCTATATGGGTGCCTAAGTGTAGGCTATGATATAAATTTTAGACATGTATTTAGAGATTTATGGATACAAAAGTTTTTGGGTTATGGTTAAATATATCTTTTATGAATATACTTTTGGATTGTATTTGATACATATTTGTGATATATTTGTTTAATTTTGGTGATAAAAAATATTGTGTTGTAGTAAAATATTATAATATAAATTGTTGTCAATTAAAATTGTATTGTAGTAAAATATCGTCAATTACTTTGATACTATAAATAAATGATAAAGTAATACAACAAAAAAAACTTCGCTAAATTTAAATAGTGGTGTAATTAAAGAAAATATTTACTTCACTACTGATTAAATTTATGAAGTAGTTCGTATAAATTAATTCGCTACATTGAATTTTTTGTTGTAGTAAAATATACTCTATTACTTCTATACTACTATGAAGTAATATAATAATAAATACTTCGACCAAGTCAAATTATCTAGAAGTAAAATTAAATATTTACTGCACCAGAATTCAAAAATTGTGAAGTTGTAGACCTATTTTACTTCGTTAAACAACGAAACCTATGAAGTCATAGATCATCAACTACTTCGGTCTTTTTACAAGTCTCGATGAAGTAATAGAGCTTTTTTACTTCGAAAACGGTCTGATTTTGAACCGGTTTTGGACCGGTGATAGACTTCGATAAACATGTGGTGAAGTAAAAAATTGACTCTTTTACTTCACGTGCGTCTACTTCGATAATTATTTACCTATTACTTTGGATAATATCCGAAGTCTATTTCACATTTTCACATAGCGTGGCGTGTCTGCCGCTCATCCATCGAGATTAGTGTCCGACCGTCCGGGGACTATGCAAGTAAGTAACGCCGCTTGGCGTGTCCCCGGTTGGTACTTGGAAAGTTTCGTTTGCCTGCTGTTGTCCCGCCGCTCTGACATCGGTCACGTTGATTATCCCTAGAAGACTCCTCGGCCTTTGTGTAAATCACCGTCATTAATGCTGAGCACGCGGCCACGCTCGCATGATGGTGTTTATTAAATGCGACCTGTGAGCGAGTGCCACGTGGTCGTGCATTCGTCACCGTTCACTCGAGCCGTCAGGTCTTATGTGACCTTTGGCTTTTTCGAATTTGACGGTCAGATCCCCTCGTTGGATCCCATAACCTGGATCGGACGGCTCCGGTTGATCGAGCCCAATGTTTATAAGCCTATCTCCTCTTCGGCCGCTTCACTACATCGCGTGCGCGTCCGAAAGCTTCTGCTTCTTCTCGTCCAGCGCTCCGGCGAATTCGTTGCTCAGCTTCCCGGTGATCCGCCGTCTCCCTCTTAATTTGGTCTGCTCTATCGTAAGGTTCCTTCGCCCTTTCCCTTTTCAATCTTTCTGTGTTTTTCTCCGCATTTTTGCCGTATTCGTGCCTCCTTAGACACTGTTCCGGCCATCCTTTTCCTTAACCTCTGCCCTCTCTTTCTTTGGCCCTTTTCACCAATGGCCAGTTCTTCTCGTCAGTTCGACCTCGTCCCAGGCCTCTGGTATACTACCACAGAGAGCCGTTTCGACGAGAGGGATGCGCTGAGCCTTACTCTAACCTTTGAACTTCCCTCTGACCTCGAACTGATATTAGCCACACCTTTCGATCGGTCACACGACCCTCCAACCGATACTGTTTGTTTTTTCCGAGACCAGTTCGTGGCCGGTCTATGCTTCCCTATTCATCCGTTCATCCCTGAGGTGTGTAACTATTTCCGCCTCCCGCTCGGCCAACTCGTCCCTAACTCCTTCAGATTGCTGTGCGGGGTGGTTGTCCTCTTCAAGCTGCACGACATCCCCTTAGTCCCTAAGACCTTTCACTACTTCTACTACCCCAAGCAGTCCGAGTGGGGAACCTTTCTTTTCCAATCGCGGATCGGTCTAGTCTTCTTCGACAAGATGTCGACCTTGAACAAGCATTGGAAGGAAAACTATTTCTATCTTCGTTTTCCCGAGCGGCCGTCCTTTCGCACTAAATGGCAAACCACTGTGCCGAGCCCGCCAGATCTTGGTAAATATAAGAGCCAGCCAGACTACCTTCACGTAGCCAATTTGCTAGCCGGACAAAGATTCAACATCAACAAGCTGCTCTACGAAGGGGTACTATATATATTCGGACTGAGCCCGATCAGAACGAAGCTCCAGAGCAGCATGGGTAAGCATTTTCCTTGTCCCCCTTCCTTTGGGTCTAACTGATTTATTTTTCTTTTATGCAGCTGACATCATGTGGCGCGCCAAGGTTGCTGATCGGCTAAAGTTGAAAGCTGCCGAGGTGGAGGCGGCAGCCGCGAAGGAGATGGCCGATCTGGGTATTGAACCGGTCGGCTCACATGAAGGGGAAAGTGCAGAAACTTCACCTGCGGTTGGAGAGTCAGCCGCTCGAACTTCTACAACCGCACCGGTCGGTGATGCTATCTCGTCCGCCGGACAACCGGTCTCGGAAGAAGCAAGGCACTCGACTGAGGATTCTCCACTGATCGTACGCAAACGGCGCCGGATGGATCTCCACACCCAGTCAGCTACATCTGTGGAGCCATTGACTGAGCCGATCGACGACCCTACTGTAACAATCGCCCCGGCCCCTGCTCCAGTCGAGGCCATTTCTTCAGATCGAACTCCTTCCCAACTTGATCTGCCAGTGGCTTCTCTCGGCGTGCCGCCCGTCAGTTCCCAGCCCCGAGCTCCTCTTCAGCTTAGGCGGTCGGGTATAATATCTGCCCCGCTCGATGAATCATTTGGGTGCGCCACCTCAGCTCAATCTGTTCGGAGCGGCCGTCGAGTGGTTAAGGTCATCCTCCATCTCCCAACAGAAGAATTTCTTCTAACGGCTGACCGGCCGGTCACTCCTGAGCATCAGATTACTATCCGCGGACCACTCGCCAGGATATGAGAGGATGCGAGGGCCCGTGTCGCCTTGATGACTCCCGGTCAGCTCGGCGATAACCACTTGCAGCAAGCTACCGGGGTAAGTTTCTCAACACCATACGTCCTTATTTGACTTGGTCCGTGATATTGCTTCCTCCGTGCGCAGACTTGGGTAGAAAACATCGCGGTCAGCAACCGCCTGGCGGCACTGGAGGAAGAATTAAAAAAGCTTTAAATTTCCGAAGGGGCGCCAGCTCAGGGCCCTCATATGCCACGCTCTGTGCCAAACTGAGCAAATAGGAGAAATTACTGGCGGTCGAACGACACAAGTCCTCTGCTTGGAGATCAGGGTAGCGGGCCTTGAAACCCAGGTCAAGTTTCACGACTGGGAGATGAAGCTAGCGACCAATAGAAAAAATACAGCCATCTCCGATTTAGAGGCCAAGAACGTGCAGGCCTGAGCGCTGGAGCAGCGTGCCAACGAGCTAGCCGATCTGCTATCTGTTGAGCAGGAGGGCCGATCGACCTCCAAAGCTAAACTTGAAGGAGAAAAGAAAGACCTCCAAGACGCCCTTGATGCTTCCCGAGCGACACTAAAGGAATATCAAGACGGTGAATCAGGCCGCTTTGAAGTGCTGAGACAAAACTATCTCCGCTCGGATGAATTCGACGAGAAATTTAGCGATCGGCTAGTTCTAGCCTTTGAGGAAGCCATCCGGGCGACAACGGTTTATCTGAAGGCTAAGGGCCAACTTCCGGAGACGGCCTCCATCCCTCCTAAAGACTTTGCCGGTTTACTAGAGACTATCCCCAAGCCCCTTTTTGAAGCCTTGGAGTGAGGAGCGTCTTTTACTTGTCTCTGTCTATGTTTTGGAGTTTTGTCTGTATGCTCGCCGTCCGGCGAGTTAACATTATCACCTTTAATTCGACTTTTAACTTACTTGTCTGCGTATGTTTCGACGATGGGTCAATAAAACTCCTCTTCTGTTGATGTTATTTCTTCGAACGTATTTTTCCAGAGTGGTATTTAGTAGTCTTCGGGCTGGGGGGTTTATAGTTGCCGGTTCGACTCTAGAGTTTAACGTCGTCGCTCGACGGTCTTTAAGTCGGGGGTTTTATAGTCGCTGGTCCGACTCTAGAGTTTAACGTCGCCGCTCGACGGTCTTCTAGCCGGGGGGTTTATAGTCTCCGGTCCGACTTTAGAGTTTAACGTCGCCGCTCGACGGTCTTTAAGCCGGAGGGTTTATAGTCATCGGTCCAACTCTAAAGTTTAACGTCGCCGCTTGACGGTCTTCTAGCCGGGGGGTTTATAGTCACCGGTCCGACTCTAGAGTTTAACGTCGCCGCTCGATGGTCTTCAAGCCGGGGGGTTTATAGTCGCCGGTCCGACTCTAGAGTTTAACGTCGCCGCTCGACGGTCTTCTAGCCGGGGGGTTTATAGTCGCCGGTCCGACTCTAGAGTTTAACGTCGCCGCTCGACGGTCTTCTAGCCGGGGGGTTTATAGTCGCCGGTCCGACTCTAGAGTTTAACGTCGTCGCTCGACGGTCTTCAAGCCGGAGGGTTTATAGTCGCCGGTCTGACTCTAGAGTTTAACATCGCCGCTCGACGGTCTTCTAGCCGGGGGGTTTATAGTCGCCGGTCCGACTCTAGAGTTTAACGTCACCGCTCGACGGTCTTCTAGCCGGGGGGTTTATAGTCGCCGGTCCGACTCTAGAGTTTAACGTCGCCGCTTGACGATCTTCATGTAGTTTGCCGTTCGGCGAATGATGCTCAGACTCTTCGCAATTTTTCTTATCTTCAATCCTACAGCCAAAGGATACAGACGAACGGAACATACACGAAATGAATTACACTAGTGCACCTTTTATCCAGCATGGTACGGCTGCAGGTGGTTTGCACTCCATGGTTGGTCTAGCCGCCGTCCGTCCTCATCTTCCAGGTAATATGCACCCGATCAGAGCTTTTCGACGACTCTGAAGGGTCCGGCCCATGGAGCTGCCATCTTGCTCACATCGCCGACCGACTTCACCTTCTTCCACACAAGATCACCGACCTGGAATCCTCTGGGAATTACACGCCTGTTGTAATTCTGCTTCATTCTCTGCCTGTACGCCATCAGCTGGACGGCTGCTTTGGCTCTTGCTTCGTCCACCAGGTCCAACTCCAGCTGCCTCCGCTCGGCATTGTACTCATCGTAGCTTTGGATTCGATCGGACTCCACTCCGACCTCGACTGGGACGACCGCCTCGCCTCCATACACCAAGTGGAACGGTGTTACTCCCGTTCCCTCCTTTGGGGTTGTGCGGAGGACCCATAGTACGCCGGGCAGCTCGTCCACCCAGCTTCCTCCTATGTGATCGAGCCGAACCCGAAGTATTCGCAGGATCTCCCGATTGACCACTTCGGCTTGACCGTTGCTCTAAGGATACGCCACGGAAGTGAAGTGTTGTTCAATGCCGTATCCTTTGCACCATTCTCCGAGCTCCTGACCAACGAATTGTCAGCCATTATCCGAGATGAGCCGACGAGGGATGCCGAACCTGTTGGGTTTTTCGGGCCGCGAAAACTGCTTTTCCGCGTCGCGGAAACCCCGAATCACCCATGCCATTGGATCTCGTGCGAAGAAAAATTTTGAAAACACGAGTACGAGTTTCAAACTATGATCTACAGTAGATCTACAAAGGAAAAATATTTTATACCTTTGAAGCGTGCCCTCGCAAATCCCGCTCGTCCAACGGTACGCCAGATCTCGAAGTTGTCAACGTAGACAACTCTCTAGTGATATCCACACGAACAAGAAGTATTCTCTAACACTCAAGGATGGAGAAGAGAGCACCACAAGTGTGCTAGCACTCTCTAGGGCTCTCGGGTAGGATTGGAAGAAGAAGAAAGGAAAAGAAAAGAACACAATCCTCTAAAATCTCTATGTGGCTTTCACTAACCTTTTTTCTTGGATTAGATTCACTCTCCTTTCTTCTCCCTTGCTTGAAACCCACGACCAAGAGAAGAGAAGGAGCAAGAAGAGAGCTTAGGAGGAGGAAGATCACTTGAATGAGAGTTACACTTGCAAAAATGAAACTCTTTTCATCTAATTAAGTGGTTTGTAACCTCCATGGGATACCAAGAGTCACAACTCTTGGTAACTCCCATGAGGTGGCACTTCACTTAAGTAACCATGCTGATGTGGAGCATCATCATTGGTCCACTTAATGTCAACTCACCAATGAGGTGGCATAAAGTCAAGTCAAACTTGACTCTTCATCTTCCTCTCAAGTCAAGTCAAACTTGATTTAATCTCTCTCATGGTTGATCTAATCCAACCATTTAATTCAAGCCAATTTAATATAATGAATCTAATTCATTTAATTAAATTGATTCAACGAGTCATAATCTAAATTAGACTCATTGAACACATGAATCAACTTGAGTCCAACTCAATTAGCCCAATTAGGATTACTCTTAATCCAATTTGATTCATCAAATGAATCTAATCCTCTTGATTCATCATATGAACCTAATCTCCATCCACTTGTTCTTTGTGTGTGACCCAATAGGTTCTTGTAACGTTGGCAATGCCCCTAAACTCATTTAGAAACATAAGTAATGAGCGGTATCTAGCAATACATCATTACTACCCAAGTTACAAGAATGTTGAGATCCAACATCACCTTGTGACTACTACTTGTGACTCCTCACAATATATGACAAGTGTCCTTCTATCCTAGACATCTAGATTGATCAATGTGAAGGCATAGGCCGTGTCATCCTCTGATCAATCTAAATCTTGAACTCCAAGTAGACTCACTCGATCAAATGAGCTCAACATCTCATGTTGACTCATTTGGGCATGGCCATGCACTTTGTGGTCTAACTCTATCAACCGATGTCGCTCCCGTCATATGGGAGGGATAGATCCCATCTACATCACTCACATCCCTCTGCATAATTCGTTATATACCCAGTAATCGCCTTTATAGTCCACCCAGTTACGGGTGACGTTTGACGAAACCAAAGTACATAACTCCTTATGTAGGGAACCATGGTGACTTCAGGTCTAAGGACCAATAGTCATGCTAATAGTCACATGAGAAAGTATATGACACTCATATAACGATCCATGATACTTTCTCATGGCGGATCATTCAGTATACATTCTCTAATGCATACCCACGTGTCAACTTGATATCTCTATATTCATGACTTGTGAGATCAAGTCATCGAGTTGACCTACATGCTAGTCTTATTGCATTAACATTGTCCCTGAATGTTAATACTCGACTAGGAATGATTAAGAGTAGTGTTCCCTATATCATCTCACTATCGGTTCAACTAACCGATTGATATAGGTGAGAACCGTCTACTCAAGGACGTTATTATACTTAGTTTATTTGGCACCAATACAAGTAAGTATAATAACCAAAAACTAAATGTCTTTATTTATATAGAATATGATACAACAAGTTCAAAATACAATCATCAAATGATTGGCTCTAGGGCTCTAGCTAACAATCTCCCACTAGCACTAGTGTCAATCAGTGTAGGCTCTAAGCCCAAATGACCTAGTGTGACCATCATGCTTCCTCTGTGCCAAAGTCTTGGTCAAAGGATCTGCGATGTTAGCCTCTGTAGGTACTCTGTAAATCTTCACATCTCCTCTCTCGATGATCTCTCGAATGAGATGGAAGCGCCGTAGTATGTGTTTGGTCCGCTGGTGTGAGCGAGGTTCCTTCGCCTGTGCTATAGCTCCATTGTTGTCACAATAAAGCTCAATGGGGTCAGCAATGCTAGGAACCACCCCAAGTTCAGTGATGAACTTGCGGATCCAAACTGCTTCCTTTGCTGCCTCTGATGCAGCAATGTACTCGGCTTCTGTTGTAGAATCAGCTACTATATCCTGCTTCGAACTCTTCCAGCTGACAGCACCACCATTAATGCAAAATACGAACCCCGACTGTGATCTATAGTCATCCTGGTCGGTCTGGAAGCTAGCATCACTGTAACCCTTTACAGCTAGCTCATCATCGCCTCCATATATCAAGAAATATTCTTTAGTCCTTCTTAAGTACTTAAGAATATTCTTAACTGTTATCCAGTGACTTTCACCTGGATCTGACTGGTATTTGCTCGTCATGCTCAAAGCATACGAGACATCAGGTCGAGTACATAGCATGGCGTACATGATCGATCCTATGGCTGAGACATAAGGGATCTGATCCATGCGGTCTCTCTCCTCTCTAGAAGAGGGACCTTGAGTCTTCGAAAGACTCACGCCATGTGACATCGACAGAAATCCCTTCTTGGAGTTCTGCATGGCAAACCGAAGGAGTACCTTGTCAACGTATGTACTCTGACTTAGGCCAAGCAATCTCTTAGATCTATCTCTATAGATCTGTATCCCTAGAATACGGGAAGCCTCACCTAAGTCCTTCATTGAGAAGCAACTCCCTAGCCAGGTCTTGACAGACTGAAGCATAGGGATGTCCTTCCCAATGAGTAGTATGTCATCCACATGCAATATGAGGAAGATAACTATATCCCCTACAACCTTCTTGTAGACACAAGGCTCATCTTCGTTCTTGATGAAACCAAACTGTTTGATTGCATCATCGAATTGAAGATTCCAGCTCCGAGAAGCTTGCTTTAGTCCATAAATGGACCTATGCAGCTTGCATACTCTGCTAGTATGCTGTGGATCTACAAAACCCTCAGGTTGTGTCATGTACACATCCTCGAGTATGTTTCCATTCAGAAACGCGGTTTTGACATCCATCTGCCAAATCTCGTAATCGTGGTAAGCTGCAATAGCAAGCATGGTCCGAATGGACTTAAACATCGCTACTGGAGAAAAGGTCTCATCATAGTCAATACCATGAATCTGCTTGAAACCTTTAGCTACTAAGCGACCCTTATAGATAAGTCCATCCATGTCATTCTTTCTCTTAAAGACTCACTTACACCCTATGGGTTTTACCCCTTCAGGTGGATCAACCAAAGTCCATACTTGGTTGGTGTACATGGATTCCATCTCGGATCTCATGGCTTCTAGCCATTTCTCGGAATCTGGTCTCATCACAGCTTCCTGATAGGTGGTAGGCTCATCCTCTATGAGCACAACGTCATCATGGTCAGATAAGAGAAATGAGTATATCTCAGGCTGACGACGTACCCTATCAGACCTGCGAAGAGGTATGTCTACTTGAACTGGTTGTTGTTCCTCAACTCTTTGTGGAACAACATTATCCACAACACTTTGTGGTTCCAGTTCAACTTCCATCGAGGCATCAGTGCTATTGTTCGCATCTTGAACTTCTTCAAGATCGAATGCGCTCCCACTAGTCTTTCTAGAAACAAAGTCCCTTTCTAGAAAGACCCCAGTCTTTGCCACAACTACCTTGTGCTGACTGGGAATGTAGAAGTAATATCCCTTAGTTTCCTTGGGATATCCAATGAAATAGCACTTGTCGGATTTGGGTCCTAATTTGTCTGAGATTTGACGTCGTACGTAAGCCTCACAACCCCAAATCCTCATGAAAGACACCTGGGCATCTCTCCCAGTCCATATCCTATATGGTGTCTTTATCACGGCCTTTGATGGAACTCGGTTAAGTATAAAAGCTGTCGTGTCTAGAGCATAGCCCCAAAGGTATGCCGGAAGATCTGTGTGACTCATCATCGATCGTACCATATCTAATAGGGTACGATTCCTCCTTTCGGATACACCATTCCACTGTGGTGTTCCAGGAGGAGTGAGTTGGGATAGGATCCCACACTCAGCTAGGTAGTCACGAAACTCATGGCTAAGGTATTCTCCACCTCGATCTGATCGAAGTATCTTAATACTCTTGCCAAGCCGGTTTTGTACTTCATTCTTGAATTCTTTGAACTTTTCAAAGGATTCAGACTTATGTGTCATCAAGTGCACATAACCATATCTACTGAAGTCATCAGTAAATGTGATAAAGTACCTATAACCGCCTCTAGCAGTGACATTGAAAGGGCCACATACATCACTATGTATGAGTCCTAACAAATCAGTCGCCCTTTCGCTGTGCCCACTAAAGGGAGTCTTGGTCATCTTGCCTCGTAGGCATGACTCGCATATCTCATATGATTCTAAATCAAATGAGTCCAGCAAACCATCCTTATGGAGCTGGGATAAGCGCTTGTCATTTATATGACCTAAGCGACAATGCCAGAGATAGGTTTGGTTCAGGTCATTTGACTTGAACCTCTTGGTATTTATGTTATAGATAGGGCTCTCAAGGTCTAGAAAATAGAGTCCGTTTATCAGAGGTGCACTACAATAGAACATATCGTTTAAATAGATGGAACAACATTTGTTCTTTATTATAAACGAGAATCCTTTCTTGTCCAAACAAGAAACTGAAATTATGTTCTTAGTCAAGGCAGGCGCATAACAACAATCATCTAATTCTAGTACTAGCCCAGAGGGAAGAGATAGATGGTAAGTTCCTACAGCAATAGCAGCAACCCGTGCTCCATTGCCTACTCGTAGGTCTACCTCACCCTTCGTCAATGCCCTGCTATTTCTCAGCGCTTGTACATTAGTACAAATGTGTGAAACACATCCGGTATCTAATACCCACGATGAAGAAATAGAGAGGTTGACTTCTATAACATGTATACCTGAAGTAGAAATCTAATTTCTCTTCTTCTTAAGATCTTCCAGGTATTCTTTGGAGTTCCTCTTCCAGTGCCTTGCTTGTCCTTGATATAGGTGACAAAGATGTTCAACCATATCGTAAGCGCTCATCAACTCATGTTGCTTCTGAAGCTCAGAGTTCATGGTCGCGAGCATAAGACATGACACATCTAATGCGTCATCTTGATGCTTCTTGTAAGCATCTCGGTCTGCTCGCGTGGCAATGGCAGGAGGAGCCTCCGGAATGGGCTGCTCCAGAACGTACAGTTTACGTTCTTGGGTGAGAACTATTCTTAGGTTCCTGTACCAGTTCAGGAAATTTGCTCCGTTGAGCTTGTCCTTCTTAAGGATAGATCGCAGAGAGAAAGTGTTCGTATTTTACGTCATGGCAATTCTACAACAGAAATAAATGCAGAAATAAGTATCATATTCTTAATCATTTAATTAGGCCTTTTAACTAAATGATGCTCCCACTGAATTCTATAATTCATGTGGGGCAAGATCCACATCATACTAACCCTTGAGTTAGCTTTGGCTAATACGCCCAAGATTTAGTATGATCGGTAGGTAACGATTACCAATTACATCTCTATGCAACTCTTGTTTATAGGATGAAATCCGCATTTATATTAAAACTTGAGTTAGCTTTGGCTAATAAGCCCGAGAATTAATATAAACGTGATTTTGTCTTACCTTTCCAACCATTGGAAGAATGCCTATAGTTGTACTCGATCCAACCGAGTAAACTAGGAATACTCAATCTAATTGAGTTTGTACTCGCCCATGCGTTGATAGGCGGGACCAAGATTGTCCCTCCGTACCCTACCAAGATAGTATGTGTTGCTCTGCTTTGGCAGATTCAACAACATCATGTGATCGAGGTAGTGGTAGGTATCACGGCATGGTAGACATTTTGAGTTGTCGTGATTTAGATCTAATCTAAATGATGTTGTATCATATACACGAAATAGATCTAATCTAATCGATAGAGTGCATCTTGTACACGATGTAGATCTAATCTAATCGTAAGGGTGCATCTTGTACACGATTTAGATCTAATCTTAATCGCTAGACACTAATTAATTACTTAATTAAACATGCATCATATACACAAGTAATTAACTAAGTTTTGTGATTAGTCATGGCCCTACTACGATCTTCTCAAGCCAATGAGAAGATCGGATGGTCAACCTAAGGTCAACTTCTCAAGCGCCTTCCTTTTGACCACCTTGTGTTGCTCGCGCCTTCCTCGTAACTCCGTCTCGAGTGGACCTTCCACAGCTCCAATTTTGTACATTACAATTTTGAAACTTGAGTTACATTCGAGTCTAAATCTAATTTACAACCAGAATAAAAGAAAGGCATGACGCGCAGGTCGCGAAAAATAAACCAAAAATAAAATAAAATACAACACGCACATCACATCACGGCGCGCATGCCGTATTATGAATTACAACACAAATTGTCCAATCAAATTGGGTCTTTGGGCCATGACTATCACAAAATTAATATATAATTCAAAATTATATACTTTTCATAATTTTCTATAATTTTTCATAATTTTACAGATTTTATGAGTAAAATTTTCCCGGCGGTCCCGATTAGCGATTTCGGGCGCAATCGCGGAGCACATCCCCTTGCGGGGTTAGGGGCAGTACCCCTACCCGCGATCTAACCATCGCGAGTTACTCCTAAGCGATCCTATAGCGCCTAAGTCCGCTGTCCCAAAACGATTTGGGTCGAAACATTGCCGTTTCAGAAAATTCTTCTCGGTAGTCAAAGCCTACAAGTGTAAAAACACTTGTGCTTCGCTTCTACGAGAAAAATACCCATAAAATCATAAAAATTAGGAAATTCACAGAATGTTATAGTATGCATATTTTTCATAAAAATATGAATCTAAACTCGTACTCGCTTCGCACGTGGCTCTGATACCACTGTTGGGTTTTTCGGGCCGCGAAAACCGCTTTTCTGCGTCGCGGAAACCCCGAATCACCCATGCCATTGGATCTATTGCGAAGAAAAATTTCGAAAACACGAGTATGAGTTTCAAACTATGATCTACAGTAGATCTACAAAGGAAAAACATTTTATACCTTTGAAGCGTGCCCTCGCAAATCCCGCTCGTCCAACGGTACTCTCTCCTTTCTTCTCCCTTGCTCGAAACCCACGACCAAGAGAAGAGAAGGAGCAAGAAGAGAGCTTAGGAGGAGGAAGATCACTTGAATGAGAGTTACACTTGCAAAAATGAAACTCTTTTCATCTAATTAAGTGGTTTGTAACCTCCATGGGATACCAAGAGTCACAACTCTTGGTAACTCCCATGAGGTGGCACTTCACTTAAGTAACCATGATGATGTGGAGCATCATCATTGGTCCACTTAATGTCAACTCACCAATGAGGTGGCATAAAGTCAAGTCAAACTTGACTCTTCATCTTCCTCTCAAGTCAAGTCAAACTTGACTTAATCTCTCTCATGGTTGATCTAATCCAACCATTTAATTCAAGCCAATTTAATATAATGAATCTAATTCATTTAATTAAATTGATTCAATGAGTCATAATCTAAATTAGACTCATTGAACACATGAATCAACTTGAGTCCAACTCAATTAGCCCAATTAGGATTACTCTTAATCCAATTTGATTCATCAAATGAATCTAATCCTCTTGATTCATCATATGAACCTAATCTCCATCCACTTGTTCTTTGTGTGTGACCCAATAGGTTCTTGTAACGTTGGCAATGCCCCTAAACTCATTTAGAAACATAAGTAATGAGCGGTATCTAGCAATACATCATTACTACCCAAGTTACAAGAATGTTGAGATCCAACATCACCTTGTGACTACTAATTGTGACTCCTCACAATATA